>NW_020799091.1:24404696-24480198 GCF_003259725.1 Athene cunicularia | reverse complement strand
CTACAGCTGTTTTTTATTTTATTTTATTTTATTTTATTTTATTTTATTTTAATAGAATAGAATAATTTCAGTTGGAAGGGACTTACAACAATCTAGTCCAACTGCCTGACCACTTCAGGGCTGACCAAAAGTCAAAGCATGTTTTTAAGGGCATTGTCCAAATGCCTCTTCAACACTGACAGGCTTGGGGCATCAACCACCTCTCTAGGAAGCCTGTTCCAGTGTTTGATCACCCTCTCAGTAAAGAAGTGCTGCCTGATGTCCAGTCTAAACCTCCCCTGAGACAGCTTTGAACCGTTCCCATGTGTCCTGTCCCTGGACACCAGGGAGAAGAGATCACCACCTCCCTCTCCACTTTCCCTCCTCAGGAAGCTGTAAGGAGCAATGAAGTCGCCCCTCATATAAAGAACATTTTATTATTCTCATTTCTTGCCATTATCTTATTCAGTTGTTCATGTTTGTAATAATTCCTGTCCCATACAGATTGGTAACATTTACTGAAACTCTTGTGTGTTCATTGATGTCATGCCAAATGAAATCATTGCTCTGTCATCATTCTCCCAAATCTGTATTAAGTTTATAAAAGAAAATGCTGCTTTCTTTGATCACTAAATTACTGAGTACAACACATTAGAAAATATTTTACTGCTAAATTACTTTTGTGAGAGATGTAATAGCATCATACACTAATTCATTAAATATGTAACTTCATGCCATAAATAGGTTTTGAAACCTCGATTATCAGGATTTTTTATTTGTCGATGACTGATAATTGCCCTGGAATAATTTTTCTATTGTTATGTAATGGACAATCTCAGAAACGGGGATTCCTCTTGATCTGACAAGAAATTTTATCTTTTCTGAAGACATTCAATATTTTTTTTTTAAAAAACAGTAATTTTTGTTTTTTTTTTTTTAGATGATAAATCTTTAAGGTGACTGAAATAATTTCTTAGCATCTAAACTCTACCTATACAAGGAAACACTTCCATATCCTCTTTTCATTATTCAGACACCAACACTTACAGTTACATTCAAAAGGCTACATGGACAAATGCTCTATGTGATTTGTTGGGTGAGAGGCCAATCTAGATGATCTTTCCCATCTGGTGTTTAGGTCTATGGAACAAGCTTGTCTTTGACATCTTGATTCTGCAATGCAAATTACTAAAATGTACACCTGCAACATAGAATTTCTCTGTTGACAGTACTTCTTTGTATTACTCCTTTGTGTTATGGTAATCAAAGCATCACAATATGCAGAATTGCAGATGCATCCTAGCTAGTATTTGCAAACCAAACCAAACCAGTTCTGTTGCCTCAATGTTGTACCTCCTGTTGTATAAAGCCCATTACTAAGAGAGAGTCCTCACTCTTCGGTGTTAGCAAGATCTTGCTCAGAATATCATTTTCTATTCTGGCCAAACTGTTTCTTTCTTCTTGAGTTTGTGTCATCAGGTTCAAGTTCCAAGATCTTGAAGCTATCCTTGCCTGTATCTTTCTTTCTTTTTTTTTTTTTTTTAAATCTACTATTACTGTCTTAGATTTGTCACACCTCTTACTTCTTGACACCCCTACTCAGGAGTTTTTGCTTTTAAGCCAAGCGTTTCCTTTCCTCTCCCTTATGTCATCCTTTAACTAATTTATTTTTCTCTTTTGCATATGAAATACAAGCCAGGATGCTGAAATCTTCATTTATGTTTTTAGATCTTTGGGCTGGATTTTTTTTTTTTTTTTTTTTGGAAGCAGAGGAAACTTTTGACACAAACTTTCTTTTCTGAAAAGGCTCCTATGATTCCAAGTGCATTATCTCCAACAATGAAAAGTTATTTCAAGGCTTTTCTAAAGCAGAGATAAATTTGTTGTTTCCTTGAATAAGAACTGAACAATCCTCTGAATTTTTAAATGTAGCTTCTCTTCTGACTGGAACCACTGCAGATTTTCAAAGTCTACAAAAGAGGAAGTGAAGGAATAAAAAAATTACATGAAAACTGTCATTAGCATCCTTTAGTTGGCAGTCACTAAAATTTAGAGTAATTTTAAAAAAACCACTGCTGCTGTCTGGGATGCTAAAATTGTTTCCACATGTCAAAAGCAGTGAGTAACAGCCAGAAAGCCTGAAGTTGCAGTTGTGCTAGGCTAAAAATTGCCAGTAGTATTTTTCAAAACACCATCAACTGCATTTAGAAACCTGCTAAACTTCACAAGTCAAAAGTACAAAATAAAGTCTTCTTAGTTTAAAATGCCTAACTAGTTTACATTATCTCAAAGAATTCACTAATGAAAAAAGAAGTCTCAAAGGTCAAGACTAAAAAATCCCGTAAAGCGCTGGGAAGGCTGCAAACATCATTTCTCTGCATTAACAACCAAGAGCTCTCTATTCCCTCACATCTTCTGTAAGGCTCCCAAGAACTGGCTTTCTAACCCTTTCCCTTCCTCCTCCTCTGCATCAAGAGTTCCAAATGTCCTTTCTGTCCTTTTCCCCTCTGTTGTTCGCCTGGCTTCTCATGCTCTCATTGCAGCTTGGTGTCTCCTTCCCCGAAGAACACGGGAGTTGTGTAAATGCTCATTTTCTCATGCAATTCCATTCCCCTTCCATCCCTCATTTTTATTTCTTTTCTTCAGACATGAAGAGAAGCAGCTCACCATGACCTGTTCAGTTAAACACTACAGCACACGTAGGGCTTTATTCTGGGCAAAAATTGAAGGCACTTTTGGTTTTCCTATTATATAAAAAAAATTCAAACACACATGTCACTGATCCAATACCAGAATTCTGAGCTCGAAGCAGAAGCTAGTGATTTTGTGGCAGTGAAGAGAATGGTATTATTATACCTTTATTTTCCTACAATAATAAAGCTCCAGTTATCGTCCAGGAGTAGAAATGTTACAAAACAGAGAAGGTACTTGTGAAAAATCTCTCATTACTCTTCCTCTCCATTGAGGCCAAAGAAATAAGAAACTTCTACTGTTCATGAGCATCTCCTGGGGAAAGAGACATGGAGCAACATCTATTCTGGACAAAACAGCAAAACTGAGCGTCTCTGTCTTTATTCCACAGCATGGTCTGCAAAGCAGAAGCAGTCAACCTGACCTCCACTCACAGCTCTCAACAGGCCAAATGCATCAAGTGAAAAAACTGGGGAAGTGAATATTTCTGAAGGACCCTTGACTTTCAAGCTGTGTGACCAAATGGCTCATGACTTCTGCCAGCCAGGAAAGGTCACAAAAGCAGAAAGAGCCTGGCTTTGCTGGTACCTGCACAGCTGCCAGAAGAAAAGGAAAAAATAACCAGGATGAGAATAAAATACAAGTACCCTAGACCTGTTAAGTGCTTTGGGGAGTAATTGGGAGTGGAGCCAAGGAAGTAGCACTGGGCTACTTCCCATGGTTTTCAGGGAAGCTGATGTCATTGGAATAGTGCATTGCCTCTTACACGTAGCAAAATTTTACTCCATACTGTTAGAAGGGAGAATTTGTTGGGCACCACATCGGGTTTAATACTATTTATTACTCCCCTTGTTTTTGGTTTTGTTTAAGACACCATATATGTTTTTAATTGTAATTTTTAGGAGCAGAGAGGCCTTTAAGCATAGGCATCCTATCCATAAAAATGCAATAGTAATATCAGCAGGAGGTTTCATTGAAACTTTGAAACTTCATCCACTCTTTTCTAATTATTTTTTTTTCTTTGTGACTAAGAGCTTTCACAGTGCATGCTTACAGCTGGCTTTAACTATGCTTTTTATTTTAAAAGCTAAATTGTGAGCTTTAAAAATTCACAGTTAAACTTTTAAAAATCAACAATAAATGTATGTGAAGTTTCTGCATGACAAGTTTATTTCAGGATGGAATGATTTTTTAAAGAATAAGAATTCTTAAATTCTACCACCTCTTTCATTATTTTTCTGTTCATCAATTGAATTTATCAATTTTTTAAGAAAAATATCTCAAGTTATTTCCTTACTTTTCTTCCACTTCAATTACATTTCCCTCCTCAATACTGTTCTCTTTCTCATGGATTTACATTGTATTCTGTAAAACTACTACACATTTATACATTTTGTATAACATTCTGACAAAATTGGCAATATAAGGAATAAAAAAGGGAATGTGAATATTTAGGACAGTATTTAATTTCTGTGACTTGGTGTAAATTAAATGCAACTGGGTTTGGTTGTATAAAGTGTAGTAAACTCTAACTCTGGATAGCAATCTATACATGGCAGGTGCTCAAGACATCTACTGACTGCATTTTTTTCAAACTATATACTTTAGCAAAGGACCAACCCCTCAGACAGAGGAGCTTAAACAATTAAGAGCTCCAAAGAGCTAAACTGACTATCTTTAAAAATTTCCACTCAAAATGTAGAAATTAAAAAAAAAATAATCTACATTAACCATTACTTTGTCAAATATTAAAATTTTATAAAGATAATCCTGAATTAAAACAAAGAAGATTCAAGGACTTATGATGGATGTTAGTGTAATCATGAGGCACAGACTAATGTAGTTACTGACAAAGTACTTGTGTTCATGTGATGCTTGCAGCAATCACTATAACGGAATGTAGCAGAATAAAAGATATAGATTAAAAAGTCTCAATTTTTCTATCTGCCCATAGTGTACATCCTCCCTAACAATACATTTTACAGTATTTGCCCATTCTAGCTTGAAAAGACCTATTTAACGAGGCTTCTACAATTTCTCGTTTGAGATTTGAACAGTCATATTAAGGCCTATAGACCTTAGGAAACTTCTGCCATTAAACCTGAACTTGATCCTGTAACTGCTAGTTAATCTGGCATCAAACCAATTAATATCCCTATATCAGCTGGCATGAGCTACTCTATATTCCCGTCTTTCTGCTACACACCCCTTTTCAGTCTGTCCTCTCATCAATAGGATGTTCTCTGAACATTTCTGGTACAGCAGCACAGGGACTAAGACACCATGCTCATGAGGAAGTTCAACCAAAACATGAGAGAAAGGGGATCTATTAGCAACTATTCATACCCCATGGCAATTTGGCCAGTAGTTGACAAGAATTCAGTTGATCATAAGCAGATAGTCTTTTGAACTACTGGGACACTGATATCTTTTGATGTACAAGTAAAAAATTAAGGTATAGGATCAAGTCTAGAGAATATGACTGTCATGGAAAACATTATTAATAGCTCACTAATGAGTAATCTTTACGGACAGAAGGATAACTTACACATTTCAGGAAGCCATTACACAGAACATGCACATCATATTTATTTCTACTTATTTTATGATTAAGAACTTCCCCTATAGGAAAACCCAGAAGAAAATGAGGAAAACGGGGAAGCAAACAACAGAACAGTCCTTCTGAAAGTAATAAAAGAGGAAAGGGTACTTAATCATTAAAGAATTCATTTTAGCTGTGACTTTTTTTCTTCTGGTTTATTACTAAAATAAAACATGATCACTGAAGACATTTTTTAATGCTTGGAAAGTAGATCAGACTTGTTAAATCAAAGTATCTAGCAGGCGTATTTTGTTCTTGTTTTATAAATATAAAACTGTAAAAAATTAAAAGTGTGACTTCATTTTCTACTTCTGCTTTGTCAAAAAGAAATAGTAGAAATCATGAGCAAAATCCTGTAATGAAATAAAATGCATTAGATTAAGAATGTGGTAACATAACACTAGTGGTTCTTCTTTTTATCTGAATGGAAAGTAAATGCTGGTTTATCTCTTTGCTCTCAGTTTCATCTTTCTATCACAAATCTTCTGCCTTGTTCCCACCTTAAGAAGGTGCTCTGAGATTTGCAGAGCACATACTCTTCACAACAAACTGTGGTTATGATGAGGCTCCAACCATCTGTCAGCCTTCAATTTATCCACTGCAGGACACAAGAACTATCTCAGAGAACAGGCAAATCTTCAAAACTAACAGCTGAAATAGGACTGACAGGGAAGTAGGTAAAACATACATACTGAAAGGTGTTGCATATAGCATTCATGAAGCTTCAGTGTATATTAGAATTTCAGTTTTGGAAACAGGTTATACTGTTATATTTAAAATAAATGTTCTCAGTTATTTTCAGGGTTTAGCTTATAAAGAAATAATTCTGTTTGGATTATTTCCCAGAACGCATACTTCAAAACTTCACTTTGTTCTTGACATAAATTGAAAACAATAATATAGATATACTGTACACAGGCTTCAAAATGGCATTAAAGAGGCACATTATCAATATGTTTAAAACATTTAGAAAGCTCAGTTTTGCCTCTTTCTAAGTGAATGACTACATACTTAGACTGAGTAATATCTGTTCCAATAAACTGCTGTGTGTGAAATGTTTTGAATAATAGTTAATTTATGCTGAGGTAATGACACCATAGTCTAACTGAAATCTGTGCTAATAGGAAAAAAGAAGCCCCTTCCAGCTATTTCTGTTACAATCAGCTGCAGTAATTTTCACCCCGTATCCCTCTGTCTCTCTCACATAAAATACTACTTCAAGTGTATGTTAAAATTGCTGCTAATTTTAAAAATCAGTAATTGGTACCTGTCATCCATATGGAGAAAAACAAAATAACCAGACAATAAAGGAGAAATTTTCATGTACAAGACCTATATTTTATATATTTCTGCAATAAAAGAGCAATTGTGGTTAATGATGTTCTTTTTATATCAACAAAACATTAAACTCAGTTTGGGTAAGACTCCAGGATGTTCTAACAAAAATGCATACGAAATTTCTAATGTAGATGAGAACTGGCCAAATAATTTATTCCAAATAATAATCAAGGTAGACTGAGACATTTTTCTGGGCTATGGGTTATTTCCAAATGCACCCTAGTATTCCTTTGATGAATGACCTGAAATATTTATCAAATGGGTTGGCTAATGTCTCATCAGCTAAAGTTATCAGCAGTTCTTCAGTTTGGATACTCAGTGTGTGGTTGCTGATGTACATTGAGTGGTGGTGCTTAGGTCTGTCTGGATGCTGAGGCTTTTAATCACAAGTACAATGAATAATAAACAAATCCCAAACCTTCTAATATGTCATTTTGGACCAAAAAAACACCCGTATGCCACTTTTTTCTTTTACTTCCAGGGACTGTATATTTTCTTGACTATAAAAGGATTCTGAATTCCCATAAACATAACAGCACAATCCAGGAATTTTCATGAATTCAGATCAGCACAGATTCACTAAAATACTGATTACCTGATCATCTCTAATACATTAATTAATTGGAGATATCATGATCAATCATTAATCTAACTGTACATAATTGTTTTGGATTTGGAATCCTACGGATCAGGTCGTGATTTCTGAGTTCTTGTCATAAATGGCTTGTGTTACGTAGGGTAAGTACTCCCCCAAAATTATTTCATAGTACAATTGGATGCATAGATCAAATGCTTCAGTTATTCTGCAGTAATACCTTCTGAAGGCCCTTTCCCCTGAACAAGAAACAAGAGCACACAATAATTTCAAAATAAAAGCCTAAGCACTGGGCAGTCACTGGATGGTAAATGACTGCATGCAATTTATACTAATTCCTTATTGAATATTATGATTTGTGTCTCCTCCTGTATTCAGTGTCTTCTGCAGGAATCTTTACCTACAGAAATAAATATGTTACCCTCTAAAAATCCCTGTGTTTTTCTTATTGATCTATAGACAGCTGTCATAACAAAGTGACAGCAAGTAAAAACTCTTCCTTTCCCATCTGCAGAAGAGGATACTGAGCTCTGAAACTCATTGGAAAGACATAAAAATTATTACCTCCAAAGATGCTCCCAGAGTGAAACATAAAAATCCATTTAGTTTTCTGCTGATAATCTCTTAATGCATACAAAACAGACTCACAGACCAAATACTATAAAATAACCAAGATGTTTTTCTTCAAAATGGTATACATTCACGAAAAAAATCCCTGTCTTGTATGTCAGGGAAACACAGTATTTGTGAGTGAAGGAGATGTAGACTTTCTGATAAAAAACAACAGGATGCAAATACACATTTCTTGGAGAAGAACAGAGCCCTTAGCATCTAAGAAAATATTTTCTACTTCAGTGACAGCTTTTATTTGAATAACTGTTCCTGCTATACAGATTCCTTCAATTAACTTTGAAGAAAGTAGATATTGATACTACTTGAAGCTTCTTACTTATTTCACCACTATCCATATTCGTGCCTATGCAGTACTGCTCCTAGAAAGGAAGCAAAGGCTAGCCCTTGTATGGAGGCAATTAAGTACAACTGAACATGTAAGCGGCCAGTGCTGGGGGTACAATTCAATCAAGCAGATCCGTAGGGGTGGTTTTGATATTTTTGTCACATCAAAGAAACAGTGCCCAGAAGAAAAAGATCTAACAACTTAAAAATGAAATCAGAATAAATAACAATAACTCCAAACGAAAGCAAGAACAGGCACATGGTTGCAAGGGCTGATGCTACTTCGAAAGCATTATATAGTGCTATTAGAATAGTGTGTTAATTTTTTCCTCATAAATTTGCCGGGTTCAGCCACCAGGGAAAGGCTAGCATTCCAGCTCCCTTTGTTAAAGATGTATCTATCTTGCTGAGTCTTGACAGCCCTATCATGTCAGCCCTCTGTAGTAGCAAAGAGTGTTTCAGCAAGGAGGGGGGAAAAAAGGAAAGGAGTAAAAAAAAAAAAAAAAAAAAAAAAAAAGAAGTGAAAACTGATGTGATCTACTTTGCTTCCTGTGGGCATATTTCACTATAGCAGATCCAGAGGGATGCTTTGTTATTCCTGTCAGATCAAAGAAAGAGATAACAGAAGAAAATATAAGAGGAAAAATAAAACTCAGAAATGAGGGTAACTGAAAAGCACTGCAAGTCTACCACATCATTATGACTTTTCAAATTATTTAAATATGCTAAATATCAAGTCACCACCAAAGAAATAAATATTGCATAGGCCATATGCTCTGTTAGCTGCCAGCAAAACTGTCCTACTAGGATTAGTTTACGGGTGCAGCAACTGCCTGTCAAACACTCGCAATTTTAATCATTTTTCAATTTACTGTGAGTTGCAAGTATGCTCAGGTATTTTGACAGGTGGCTGCTTGGAACAAATATCTGAGCCCAATAGCTTCACACTGCCTGGCTTTCCTACACACTTGCAATTCCTTTTGGACTGGGGGGTTGCAAGCATTTGGTGAAGATGCAGCAGTCACAGGAAAGTCACTCTACTGCACTGCTAAGCTGTATTTGCAACTCACACAGAACACAAATATGACACAAAGTCAGTCTAAAGTCTAGTGCAAACCAATAGCTGTGTAACATAATGTTTCAATTGATTTTTCAAAACATTTCTAATCACAAACAAGCTGAAGGTCTAAAAAAAAAAAAAAAAAAAAAAAAAAAAAAAAAAGGTAAATAGAGATCTGGCTATGATTTTAAACAAATAAACAGAAAATATGAAATAGTACTTTTCTTCATACTAGATGTGCTTTCAGTACTACATGTGCACTAACTGCCCACTCAACTAGTTAATCTACAAGACAGTACTGAAAATCATTTCAGCTCTTCTGTTGCATTTTCTAATGACCAGTATAACTACGCAGTTCCCTTTCAGCCACAACACTTTGTGTCATACAGAAACAAGTTCCTCACTTGAAAAAAACACAACTCTATGGATTTTTGAGTGTCCAGATTTCCAGGTGTTTGGGAAAAATGAGTCTCCTAAAATCTATAGACACTTGGGGAGAAACCAAGGAATGAACTACATTTTCCTAAAGAAGTGAAGCAATAACATCAAAGCACCATAAATAAACTACACTTCTGATATTGTTCTTTAGCATTCTCAGCATCAACCCCTGAAGTCAGCAAAATCTGTCCAGTGGAAAGGATTTGGATTATGATGTAAACTAAAAGTAAAGACAATTCCAAATAACATCTAATGTCCAATATAACTACTGTTTACATATTAAAAAGAGATACAGGCATTGTACCAGGGATGTTCTGTCATGTTTCTCCACAGGAGAAGACTGTCATGGTAAAGTTCATTATCAATTACTGCTTTACAAGTACAAGATGAGTTAAGCTGTCATAATTCTCTCAGCCAGAGATCCTGTGCTGTCAAAGAATGTCAATTTTTAATCTGACAAAAGGAAGAAAATTATCTGTTATTCTGACCTCTAATTTCTTGACATTTTAATGCTGTAATTGCTGTGGTTAGTGCTGCAACCATGATTTCACCTGTCAAGTAAGAATGAATCAATATCCTTAAGCTATTCTTCAAGTTTTAGCTTTCACCTCACTGCTTTTACTTACAATTTGGGTCTTGAAAAATATTTGTTACACATTTTTTTTCTTCTTATTACAAAATGAAAACAACTTTTCAATGTGCACAATAGGAGAGAGCATTAGAACTTATAGAACTGGAGAATTTTCTAATTTCTAATCATAAAAGATCTAAAACAAAATTTAATTTTATATGTTCTGTGGAGCATTTAAGCCAGCACTTTCATGTTGCCCTCATCACTACTTGAAAGAAATTATAGTGATCAAGTAATTTTTGTGGTATCAGAACATTACAAAGTTGTTTGAAATACCAAAATCAGTATGTTTAAGTGAAACAAGTATATTTTACTCATCCAATGCAGATCTTAAATTGCCGAAGAGTTATTACAGGGGCAGATATATGTGATTTCGTAGACTTTAGTAAACTAAAACTTAATGCTGTCCCAGCATTGTGGTTTCACCCACTGTGAATTTGCAAAATAGAAAATTAAGAAAGCAAGTCAGATGGAGAGTCTTCTACTAAATAGATCCAAACAGAACAAAAGCACAGGTTGTCCATTTTCCCAGTGTTAAACAGTAGAGAGTTCTTAGAGGGCTCCCCCATGCATGTGAGAAAGATGTAAGGAATGGCAGGGGTGAGTTATCCCATCATTGAATATATTTTTGCTCCAGCTAGAAGGCTACTGAAGTGATTCCTTTACCATTCTTCACAGAAAACTAAGAACAATATATTCCTCTGTGGTTGTGAGGTGCTCAGGCAAAGGGTGAAAGGGCCAAGGTATAGCATGAACAGATCATGGGGATTTGCCTTCACAAATGATGTCTTTCAGTCAGCTCAGACCTAAATGGCAGGGTTTTTTAATTTGGAGCCTTATTTCAATGGACAGGTTGCGCTGGGACTCAGCTCAATAGTTACAGCCACAGTTTCAGGAGACCACTGCCATATTTGAGCCCATTGGTCTGATAACGGCCACTGCCAATAAGGTTATATTGACTGGCTTATTTACAGCCATTTATGGAGAATGTTCACTGTCTTCTGTGTCACAGAACAAAAATGTTTTGGTTTATTCAGAAACTAATACTGAGAGATGCATTTTCCTGGATAACTGCAAAGCTCAATTAATTTTAAATTGCAGTGTTTCTAAGTTACGATGCCAGACACGACCACCTGCTGCTGTAAAACATATTAAACAACTGTTATCACTATTTCTAAAGGTGCTAGCGTTCCCATCCTTACATTTCTGTATTTATAAGTGGTCTTCAGAGGCTTTTAAAAGATCTTTTTGATTTTAATTTATTTTCTGGAATATCTAGTGAAAGCCCGAATAAAGTGAAAAAAAACCCAAAACCAAAACCCCAGTGTATATAGAACATATATACTTGAAACAGAAACATGATATCCAAATACCTGACATACTAGATCATCAAGATGTCAAATGCTTTATTACTGGCCAGAGAAGGTCTGCTAGTTTCATAAATAGAGCTCAGGGAAACAGAATAAGGCTCTAAATCTGTCTATATTTACACATGTAATGTCTGATTAAAAATAAATATAAATTATTTTTAACCTTTTTATAACAAACCACCAGTGACTGAGATCTCTTAGAGGAGAAAGCATACTGTTTTTAAATGGATGCATTCAACTTTATGTATCTATATATAACAAAAATTGGGATTCATTTTTCTAGACATTTTGCCTTCTCATTGCTAACAATAAAATTTATTTACTCATTTAATTTGTGGCAATTAAGATAGAAGTGTGCTTTTAGAAGTTTACACAGCATAAATAGCCTAAGAGGTATATATGTTATTGACTGACAGGACATAGGTTAGATGTATGAGTGAACAAAAACATCTCCATGAATTTCTTGAAATTTCTGATGACGTTATGCATGTAAGTAGAGCCACAGGAGAGCTGAGGAGTCTCATCATGTCATAAGATGTTAAATAAGGTGCACAGACAGACAGATAGACCTCAATCCTACAAGCTGCCCTGTGGGAGTAGATCCTTAAAGTCAAGACATAGGAGTCTGCCCATGCAAATCAGGACCTTAAACCATGCAAATCCCTTGTATTCATGGTGCTTGACACCTGTTTTAAACTTTAAAAAGCATTGCTCCTTCATATCTCCACTTTTGTACTTTACTGACTCTTCTCAAAGCTTTAAACCCAGAAAAATATTATGTAGATGTTAACATTAAATATTTGAGGCAGCGCAACCAAAGAAATCCTGCCTATTCTTAAAACTAAGCAAACACTGTTTACTAAATATAAGCTTTGCAGTGCATGGTGTGAAAATCCAGCTCTAGGAAGCTAGAGGTCTCAATGTTTTTTCAGTTCTGCTCCTCAAAAAGCACCAAATGTAACAAGATGCAACAACACACTTCTAAAAAATATGCCAAAACCCAATATAGAGCTGAATGCGAACGCTTTCTAGAATCTATTTCTTTCTGAAATCTGTAGATTTCTATCTCCAAGATTGGAAAACAAACAAACAAAACCTCAGCGCCTGGCAATGTATAAATTATTACTGTTTTGCATACAGCAGATGGCAGCTATCTGGGGGAATGGAAGATTGTGTGTACAGCTTCATCACAGCGGTACTCATCTAGCAGCTGTTGCTTCTTTACACTTTTCACCAAATTTCAATTGTTTTAGCCAACAAATAGATGATATTAGAAAATGATCATTCAAATTAATAGTCTAATTATTAATATAGTCTAATAATTAATATATACTAACAAATACAGACACTGGAAGGAAACATTTATCAGGATAGCCAGTACAATTTTTTAAAAAATGTACTGATTAATTTAAAACACTCACTTGTGTATATGTGCATATATATATTTCACACATACATATATACAAACATAAATACTTCTATGAAAAAATAGCATTTTTTATTTTGGTAAGAGTTTGATTATACTTTACATGATTATGTGCAAAAGTAATCTGAATATTTGCTACTGTCACTCTAGCAAATATATTATTTTTTCAGATGCATATTCTCATCAACATTATCTGACTGGAAAGGTTACATTTTTTCCCTATGACTATGATGCAGTTTTTTCCTTTCAGCTTTTCAGTTCTACTAAGTGAATTTAATAAAAGTAAATCAGAAAAAGTAGCAGAATATATATTACAGAATATATATTACATTATAATTTCCTACATCATAACTGACCATTCATATATTAGTAACTCCAAGCAAACAAAATACTTTGGGACATCTGTTTTATTGCTAGTTTATTAATCCTTGCTTCTGAAGTCACCTAGGGCCCAAGTTCTGAATCAAGTCGCACACAACAATTTTCTCCAGCAATGAAAGATGGAAAAAATACCATTTCTTGTGAGATGACAGCACTTTTTAGAATGAAATGGCAGTAAACACCTACCTCCCTGAGGACAGGATCAGTGATACTGTCCAGGTTCACAGAGCCTTCATATGTTAGGTAGTGGAAAACATTGAGTGCACGCACTGCTTCTGGTCCTCGTTGCTTGTAGCCAAATATAAGGTCAATCCACTGATGAAGTTGACATGATACAAACTCGCTTTCCAGGGCCTGCAAGTGAAATTCAGAGATAGGAAGTAAATTCCATCTTGCAATTTCATGCTTAAATTATGTCCTACCTTTTCTTATTAACTGAGGAAACATAATGGGTATCATTACACTTCCTGTTCAGGCTTATTTGAAATATTTGAAATCCTTCAAACATTAAAAAACAGAACTAATTATATTGAGAGACACACTAAAAAGATATTCTTCTTTCCTTCAGCTTTATGTCATGTTAATTTTCTTCTCATCTACTGGGTTTCTCCTAGCTGCAAGGGTTTTAACTATTAATTTTTGGGCTTGTCAAAAAGGTTATGTAATTTGTCAAGAAAAAACTGATGAAAATGAGAAAACAATTTCAAAAACCCAATCTCCCAACTTATTTTCCAACTAGTTCTAATTAGTCTTAAATCTAAAATGGAAACTTGAGGATTAAAAAGCTGTATTGGCAAAATAAGGTTCTGAACTCTATGTGTAAATTGTGATTGATTTCTCAAAGGAGAGTATTTTTCACACTTATTTTTGACAATAAGTTGGTTCACCAGAGAAAAAACAGGCTCTGACTAGCCAGTTTAAAAATGGGTTCAAGTTTAGTTATTCCTTTGCTCATCATATGGAAAGAGATTAATTCTAGATGGAGGAAATGATAGTATCACCCTTGAGCCTGATCCAACCAATGTGCCTTTATCAGACATGATTGGCATCCTCAGTAGATATCACTGCCTGAACTGGAGCTTTCAAAAGCTGAAGGCATTACACAGCTTCCCCTTACCCCTCTACCAGACTACCTGTCTTAGTTTCCCATCAGCCTGTACCTGGACACAGAAATCATTCTCCTATAAAGATTAATCTTGTATTTAAGATGGCATCCTGGCCCACTCCTTTTTTCCTGATGTTACCTTCAAAGAAGGACTGTGATAAACAGGAACTGGTATTAAAATAAGGATTCATGGTTCATTGGCTAAGTTTCTATACATATCCTTGCCCATTTTGTAGTGTCATACTCCTTTGAGTATGTTCCCTTTGATTAGAACAAGCGCAGTTCATTTCCAAGATCTGGAAAATAACTTCTGATTAGAAAAAATACTAATAATTACAGAATCACAGAATGTCGGAGCTTGGAAGGGCCCTCTGTAATTAACAGGTCCAACCTCTCTGCTCAAGCAGGGCCGCTGAAAGCAGTCTGCCCAGGACTGTACCCAGACAGCTTTTCAATATCTCCAAGGTTGGAGACTCCACAGCTTCTCTGGGCAACCTGTGCCAGTGCTTGGTCACCCTCATAGTGAAGAACTGTTTCCTCATGTCCAGAGGGAACCTCCCATGTTTCAGTTTGTGCCCATTGCCTCATGTCCTGTCACTGGGCACCACTGGAAAGAGCCTGGCTCACTCTGAAAAAAAATACCAGCCTTAATACTCTTTATTATGTTAACATCTGTGTCAAGCTTACTACTACTCACGGCATACAGGCAGAGCTGGCAGCAACACTCTATATTACAGTATCTAATACTTCTAATTCTCAAAGACTGTGGCTTTTCTGTTTTCTTCCCCTGAGAAATCCTAATTCCTCCATTGTTTCTAGCACTACACTTTCCAGAGGAAACACTTTCCAGCTAGGACAGAGTTTCATGTCTGCCCCAGGAAAGTTCAAATTTTACAGGGGGATAAATTTTGGAAAAATGTATTTTTATTTTATTCATCCACATCAGGAGACTGCTTCAGAAATAACCATCAGACATGGTAGTACTGTGCCATGCACTGCCCACCAGCAGCAGCCCCCTGCCCACCACCCCACATGCAGGAACAGTCGCAGACAGGGCAAGACACGTGGGTCTCCCTGAGTAATCATGCCTTTGTTCCTCAGACATTATGCCTGTAATACCCACAAGGAAGAGGAAATCTCTGTGCTTTGGTAGAAAACTGGACTCTTTTACCCTAACAGTGACTGTTATTTCTGAGGAAAATAGATTTGAAGGCTCATGCTTAATAGCTGACATGTAGTTCAGTTTTCAAGGGCTAAAGTTCAGCATACAATAAGAAGCTACAAAGAAATGTTGCAGACAACCATATAAAAATTTGGTGTTTCCTTTTCAAAATCAGAGGCCTTCACATGCAAATTGTGAGTAATATTATCTAAATAACATTGAAGCCACTCAATACTTTTAAATATACCATTTTGTTTAAAAGCATGTCTCCCAATAAATAAGAAATGCAGGTCCTTAATTATATTGTATCAAGTGTGCAACATGATATACTCAGCAACTACAACATCCCATATAATCTTTTTCATAGGACTTTTAACTCATTTAGCATGCAGAATGTTAGCATGCAAGGATAAATTAAGTATGCCACAACAACCATAAATAAAGCATTTCCTAACTTTTAAATGCTCAATTTTTAATGTTCCTTTGTATGCAGTAAAACTTAAAATAGAATTTAAAGCCTGTTGGCTTTCCATCATCCACCCTGACCAACTTACAGCAAGCAGCCTAACTGTTCTCTTCCTCCTCCAAACTCTGCATATTTATATGTTTCTTTTGCACCTGTATCCATTATTTATTTATTAAAAAGTAATGACAAAAATGTTAGACATTTGCTTTGGTCAAAAATAGCATTGTTATTTCTAGAATATGGAGAGCATTTCAGGAAAATGGCAAAACTTCTGACTATTTAAAGGTGGGACAGTAAATCTCAAAAAATAAATGCTTGGGTCAAATGACCGTATTTCACCCATTATCTCCTCCAACATCCTCTCCCTGCTGTTAGAACCATAGAACAGTTTGGATTGGAAGTGACTAAAGGTCATCTAGCCCAACGCTCCTGCAGTGAGTAGGGACATCTTCAACTAGGTCAGGTTGCTCAGAGGTCCAACCTGACCTTGAATGTTTCCAGGGATGGGGCATCTACAACCTCTATGAGCAACCTGTCCTAGTGTTTCACACCCTCATCATAAAAAATTTCTTCCTTATATCAAGTCTACATCTATTCTCTGTTAGTTTAAAACCATTACCCCTTGTCCTATTGCAAGAGGCTGTGCTAAAATATTTGTCCCCATCTTTCTTATAGGCTCCTTTAAATACTGAATACCTAAATAAGGTCTTCCTGGAGCCTTCTCTTTTCCAGGCTAAACAAACCCAAATCTCGCAGCCTTTCTTCATAGGAGAGCTGTTCCATCCCTCTGATCATTTCTGTGGCCCTCCTCAGGACTCACTCCAATAGGTTCACATCTTTCCTGTACTGAGGGCTCCAGAGCTGGACACAGCACTCCAGGTGTGATCTCATGAGAGCAGAATAGTGGGGGAGAATCACCTCTCTCAACCTGCTGGCCACACTTCTTTTGATGCATCCCAGGATACAGTTTGTCTTCTGGGTTGCAAGGGCACATTGCTGGCTCATGTCCAGCTTTTCATCCACTAGCACAAAGTCTTTCTTGGCAGGGCTACTCTCAATCGCTTTATCCACCAGCCTGTATTGATAGGAGGATTGCCCTGCCCCAGCTGCAGGACCTTCCACTTGGCCTTGTTGAACTTCATGAGGTTCACAAAGGCCCACTTCTTGAGCTTGTCCAGGTCCCTCCAGATGGCATCCCGTCCCTCAGGCATATCAACAACACCACTCAGCTTGGTGTCATCTGCAAACTTGCTGGGGGTGCACTTAATGCCTCTATGTCATTGGTGAAGATATTAAACAGTACTGGTCCCAGTACGGACCCCTGAGGGACACCACTTGTCACCAGTCTCCACCTGGACATTGAGCTGTTGACCACTACCCTCTGGATGTGACCATCCAACCAATTCCTTATCCACCAAACAGTCCATCCATCAAATCCATATTTCTCCAATTTAGAGAGAAGGATGTTGTGGGGACTGTGTCAAGGGCCTTACAAAAGTCCAGAGAGACAACATCTGTAGCTCTTCCCTTGTCCACTGAGGTAGTCACTCCATCATAGAAGGCCACTAGGTTGGTCAGGCAGGACTTGCCCATGCTGAAGCCATGCTGGCTGTCCCCAATCACCTCCCTATCATCCATGTGTCTTAGCATAGCTTCTGGGAGGATCTCTTCCATGATCCTCCCAGGCACAGAGGTGAGGCTGACAGGTTAGTAGTTCCTGGGGGCCTCCTTTAAAAATGGGTGCAATGTTTCCCTTTTTCCAATCACCAGAGACTTCACCTGAGTGCTGTAACTTTTCAAATATCATGGAGAGTGGCTTGGCAACCACATCAGTCAATTTCCTTAGGACTCTGGGATGCATTTTGTCAGGTCCTATAGTTATACATACATTCATGTTCCTCAGGTGGTCACAAAGCTGATTTTCTTACAGTGGGACAGACTTTGCTCCCCTAATCCCTGCCTTGTGGTCCATCTGCTCAAGGGGTGTGGAGGTGTGAGGTTGTCAGTGAAGACTGAGGCAAAAAAGTTGTTGAATACCTCAGCCTTCTTGTCCATTGTTACCAGTTTGCCAGCTGTGCTCATCAGGGGGGTACATCTTTGACCTTCCAAGTTAGGAGAGTTAGAAGAGTTGAATGCCTATGTTATGCTTCCCTGAAACAGTTTCTACTTGCATGAGCAGCCCTTACTCAGCAGAATACCCGAGAAGGTGTTATTGACCCTGGCAGGATTGGAGAACTTCTATTTCACATGGATCAAAGGTTCTTTAATAACATATTAAATAAATAATTTACTTATTAATAGCAGCATGCCACGTCTTTATCTCCAATTCTTTAAGCAGATCTATTTTACTATTTTTATAGGTCTAATGGTTCTTTAAAGAACCTTGGGGTTGGTCCTTAGGCCCTTGGGGAAAAATCTTAGTTTCTTGGGGAAACTTTGCAGAAATTTGTAAGGAGTGAATTTAATTATTTTGAAATATAAATTTCAGAATTCCAAACAGAATTGGAAGTCAGAACTGCTCTCAGGGAGGCTGTGAGGGTGCTGGTAGTAGCAAGAGGACTAACAGCACTGTGCCTGCCAGGCACTGTGTGGTGGAAGATCACTGTGGTGGGGGATTTGGGGCAGAGACATGAGTGGAAGGGGGAGAGAGGAGCCAGAGCTGTGAAGGACCGTGGCTCTGCATGGGTCTTAGCACCACACAGCCTCCAGCTGTGGACTGTGATGGGTGCTGTGTGATGTTCACATCTTCCCCATTGGGGTGTCCTGTGGGGTATGGCACTGGGCACAAACAATAGGTAGGGTGCACTGAAGAATGGGCCATGAAAAGGCTACAAAGTCCTAACTAGCCCTTGGTGGGGACAAGGCTCCTGATCTGTGCCTTATAAACTCGATTTGTTTTAGTCAGGAGAAAGCTGCTGATGTCAGGTCTGACCTGGTTTGCCAGTGTTTCTTCCAAGTACTTCTGCAATTCTACTCATGCGATACTTGCAGAATTCTCTCCCTAATTTGCTCTAATGCACAGGCTGCTCCCCCTCTATGTAAGTGCCTCCTGAAAATTTATGAGCTGTTCACTGTCAACGGTACATCGTTTGGTTCCTCAAGAATACGCAGTGCTCAGTAGGGAATAGGGTGAGGGAATTTGCTGTGTGAAAAATAATTTGTAGGTACAGTAGGAACAACATACAGAAAAATACAACAATAATATCCTTAAAATAGGCTGGTGATGGTCCTAAAGAACATCATTTTTCAAGAACATTTTGGCTTTAAAGCATTTTTGAGGCTTAAATTTTGTCAGCATATTTTCAATATGAAATATAAGGAAACATTTTTTAGAAAAGTAATAATAATTATTATTACTTATATAATATTTATGGTTTTTTAAAAGATTCTTACTGCTAAACAGAAATGAGCTAATATCCAGCTTGTTTTCTATTATAACTAAAATCTACTGAAAACTGAGTTTTATTCAGGCACTCTCGAACTGAACTTGTTTGAAGCACTGTAATTAGAGATTAATTTTCAAATAACAGCATTCCAGTCAGTATTTTTTCATGGGTTTTGATTTGAGGAAGGGGTCTCTTGTTTCTGTTTTCAGTGGGGTAACTTACATATTTTGAAGTAAAAGTACTGTATGTTTTGTGTGTTTGCACACATGTTCCACAGGCTGAAAAAGCTGACCTGTAGCTATAGTAAAATATATATAGGTGTTAGTAAGTATAAGTTTATGTATATACTACGTAAAGTTAATACAAACCAAGTTACTGCTTAGTGGGATCAATCACTATATCTCTTTTCAGACCTTTGTGGAGTATGAATGCTGTACACCTTCTGCTCATCCTAATTTGATGTTAATTTTTTTTTTTTTTTTTTTTACAGAGATCCAGTAGGAGGCACTGGGTTTTATTTTAATGCGCACTGTGTGCTGTGTAAAGTATCAGGAGCTCTGGATTTGTAAAATATGCTATTCCAACCTCTTTCTAACACAATGTTTTGTGTTATCTGGGTATTTTGTGTCACCAGACAAGAGGAAAGCTCTCATGCTGCCCCTCATCTGGACCACAGCTGCACCTGCCCCTCCTGTTTCTACAGTTCCTGCCTTGTTTCCCACCCCTCCATAGCTATATGCTGCTTGCCTCTCCAAGAATTCCTACCACAATATCTTGCTACTAACTTCAGTATATTTAAAAATGTTTTCTTCAAACTGCTCTGAGACACTCGTTTTGCAAATCTTCTCAATAACAGATCATTGGCTGTTTCAGCCTGAGCTGGGTTTTTCTTCTCTCCCCTTAGATCCGTGCTCCTCTACACCCATTGAATACACAGATTCTCTCCACCTAATATCTGTTTCATCTACCATTTCTTGTACTGACTATTGGAGTAAAATCTTTGCTCTTGTAACAAAATAAACAGGCAATACCGATATCTGAAATTAGTTATATTCATTTAAGCAAAGTAATATTTTAACAAAAGTGACACAGAAGTGCATTCTACATATTTGGGTTATTCAGGGATGTCTGCACAGAAACTGATCCTTTATGTGAGTGTCTTCAAGATGTAAATGAGATTCTTCAGCAATAGAGAAGGTTTAAAAAAATCACTGCCATTTCCAAATTAGGTTGAAATCTCTGTTAGCTGAATGAGTTTTAATTGCATTGAGAACAAACCTTGGCAATACACAAAATAAAATCAAAGCTACTACTGAGGAAGTAATATCAAATCTTATCTACTGTTTATCTGGTAAAAGTAGAATGTCAACTGCTTCTCAATGGTGAGGAGAAAAGATAAATGATAAATCTTCCATATCCTCATAGCACAGAGATTTCATAATAGACATTTCTAATGACTATTCAAGAAGCTTTTTAATTATGAAATACTATGCATGCTTCTGAATAGCCAGGGAACTGTACAAAAATGTAATTGGCAGCAAAAGAGCGCAAATAAATCATTCACAGACAGAAAGAAAATTCAATATTAGTAAGTTATGTAATAGGAACAAAATATGTATAACAAAACCAGAACACATTTTAGTCTCTCAAAAATATAATTTATAGTGAATGCATTTTACTCAACGCTGTAATTTGTAATTTAATATGTGCATAAGCCATAATGAAAATATCATCATAATTAACTTTGAATTACACAATCTTGCATCTTTTGTTTCAAAACTAAAGAATGCTTATTATAAAAGCTCTGCTTCACTGTTTCACAGTGGTGTTCACTGCCTTGATTTAACATGCTTGACTTACTGACTGAATCTGTTCTATTTCTGGCTCTCAGGACCGCTCTAAGTCTGTGGGGACTGAGAGGCTGAGTAGGACTACAGATGCACATCTGTGGAACATTTTATGCGTGGGTTTTTTTTTCCTGGTAAACTGGGAGATTATGATTGATGAGCCCTGCATTAGGGTAATGTTATCAGGGACACTTTCTGCCTCTGTCCTTTGTGCCATTGCCGAGGTCAGACCATAATCATGTTAGCATTGAACATAGTGCTTTATTAATGTTTCATGAGTAACTCCGTAGTAATCAGTCTAGCTTTGTATGGGTAAATAAAACTGCTACAACAATCCCTGATGTATACACAGAATGCTTTAGAAGCTACTGTAATAAGTCTTAAAAGTAACTTGACTGAATATTTTTTCTGATCTTTAAGGTAACTCTAATTTTCATAAGTTTAAAGGAATCTCTTCTGATGACAAACCATTTTTATTTCCATTCCTGTGTTTAGCTGAAGTGTAAACCAGCAGAACAGGCAGCCAAAACAACACTAAAACCCTGCCTGCCATTTATTAATTTGCACAGAATTTTAGTAAAGTTTGTTAATCAATTGGTTAAATTACGCTGGTTTGTGTCACTGTGCCTCTGTGACGTTTTCTAGGCTGTACTCTACTTGCTTTGGTAAGTCTCAGGATGAAATGCTGAAAGTCTTGCTGCTATTTAAAGAAAATGCTCACATTCATATATGTGCAAGTAGGCTGTATATAAGGATTTTTATTTACTCCCACATTAAATTACACACTATATATGCCTGCAGTAAGCAAAAAATACGTATGAACAGTACAAAATATTGTCAGCTAGGGAAAAAAAAAGATCCCACTGTATGTTACACAGTATCACATAGGATCCTTTCCACTGAAATGGGATGGCTGCTGCTGATTTCATTAGACAAGGGATCAAGACAACATTTACTTGAAATATTCCTCAATTTTCTGTGGCTTTCCTGCAGTTGTGTTCTCTACTCGCTTTGCTAAATTGCTGTAGAAGTTCCAGGCTTGCACAAGCTTTCTGTGTTTTACACGTCAGCACCACACCCAGGCTGTTTTTTTTCTCAAGATAGATTCTTGTGTAACAGCCAAAGCTTGGCCTGGGGATGACCTAACTGAATAATACATCTGCTGGCCAGTTCAAAACATGGAATCAGACATGAGGTAGGGAATGTCAAACTTTCCAATCCTTTAATATCTGTTCCTTACTTTGGACAGTCTAGTTCTAGTGACCAAAACAAGAGAGTATTGGCAGTTTGCTGTATGTGTTCATAAAACCCTATGTGAGGAAGTTTTTCTGAAAAATTTTTACACTTTGAAAATGTAATTCCATTACTTCTTGCTACACATACTATCTGCATTTTTGTGAAAGAGATTATCCTTCTTTAGCTACTTGCTAATTTATTCTAAGCTTTATAAAAAACTATGCATATATGATGCTCTTTAAACATCCTAAAGTTAATAATTTTGTTTCTGTCTTCTGAACTCCATCCAAATGTGAATATTTTTTCTGTCTTTTAGTCTCCCAGAAGTGAATTCAGTATTCCAGGTGCAGTCTCAAAAGGACTATACACAGATACAACTGTTTACATCCTCTGTGATGCAATGATTCTCCATAGATGGCATCAAAATACACTTGTTTCTGGTGAATATAGAATTACAGAGTTTTATCTAATCTAATTGCTGCTCATTGTCACCCTTCCCTTGCTACTGGTCTATTTTTGGTGCTATTTTTGTTTCCAGACTTCTGCTTCCTATTGAATATCTTTAATTCTTTCCTCCCAAGGTGATTTTCAGTGTTTTTTCTGCATCTAATTCAAATAAATCTATACTTATTTCTTCTGGTTTCTATGCAATTCCCAACTTTATTATAATTTGTGAACTTCATCAGACTGTTCACTAGAAGATAGCATGTATCAGTGTAGAACTGAATTTTAGCTATTGATCATGCCCTTGCTAAAAGTAGATGCTGGAATGAATAAAGGCCATGCATAAACTGCCTCCAGGCAAAACTGTATAATAACAGCATGATGCTCACATCTGTGGGGACAGGGGTGGAAGATAGTATAGGAAGGGTATGATACATAAGTGAGATGATTTCTGATTTTAGAAATCTGAGAAGTACTCCATTAGTTGAACCATGTGATTCTAATACTACTTGAACCTTAACATCAGTTTGTCTGTCTACTGGCAGTCTGAGCATACTTACACATGTATGAAATCAGTCATTAGTGCTGTTACAGCTTAATATTTAAAAGGTATTTCCAGCTTGTAACTATTGGTCTTTCTTGACGTCCTGAAGAGGCATAAATGCTACACTCTAAATTCATGCAAGCAGCTGTTTTCTTCAACAGTACAAAAGTTTTCTGTAGAGAGCTTCTATGCTATTTTCTAAAAAGCAGAAATTGCATGAGAGAAATCAAATAAACTAAACCTAAAGCTTTTCTTCAAGTGATCTCTTATCACGTAGTGTCTTTTATCCTGCTATTAATCATTCCATCTTCGTGGAAAGGAAAGATGGAGAAAACACAATTTAGGATACAAGAAGGAATATTCATTATAAAATTTCCCGAAGGGAGTTATTAATATGCATCTCTCATTATATTCCCCAATAGGTGGCAGCTTGTTTATCCTTTTTCACTAAGGTATCACACTTCTGTTCTTACAGATGTCAACTTTAGTGTGCTTACTCCTGCACCCAGTTTGGGTTTAGCCACAACAACCGCAGTCCAAAAAAAGGGCTCTGTGCAGTGACATGGGCACTCTGGAGTAGCTCTGATTGTGCATCCCACACTTCAGAACGCTTATGGAGCTTTGAGGCCACCTCCTTCTTTGCTAGTAAAATTGTACTTGAATTTATTGCCACCGGCTGTGACAGTTACTTGGTTTTAGAACGTTATAATGTATGCAGCTATAAGAGAAATCAGCCAACAAAAAGAAGGAAAATGTTGTTCAGCTTCTCCCTGCCAACAAAGGACCACTCCTTGGAACACTTTTCTCATGCTTTGTTGTAGTTTATTTTGTATGTCTCAAGTGACAAGGTTGCCATTACTTCCTTAGGAGACTGCTGTGCATATGTCAAGCCATTTACTCTTCTAAATGAAGGACACTTCTCAAACATATACATCTAGGGATAGGTTTGTTTCTATAATATTCTTCTATTCTTCAAACTTCATATGGCTATTTTTTTTATCAACTCCTGAAGAACAATAGACAGTTCTTGAAATTAAATTGCTAAATTGATTAGAAGAAAAGCAACACTGCTAGACTTATAATCCTACAACAAAAGCACTTTCTTCTGCAACTGTACGGATATACATGGCTTACTGAAAGTATAGTCCTGACTCTATAAGCAAGACAAGAAATATGCATTTTAAGAAAGATCCATTTTCAGGACAATACCATAAATTGAACTACTGCTGTCCAAACCATCAGAATATACCTTGTTTTTCCTAAAAATTACTAGAAGCATTAAGTATGTATTAATGTTATCATTAATAAAATTATTATCTATCAAATTAAAGGAAAAATATACAACATAGATAAATGGGTTTTCATGCTTAAATTCTGCAGATATCAGAGTAGTTCTTTTGCAAAATTTCTTGCATTTGTTGGCTTATGTTCATATTTCTACACTTCCAGTTCATCCCTGATGAATAGGAAGTGCATAGCTTCAGTCGAGTAAGAAATATATCTTGCAAGATACCAGCATTTAAAATAGCCTTTTATTTTTTTATGTAGAAGGTGGTGAGGAGGATCAGACTTAAATTTTCCAGGCTACCCTGTACTGTCCAGCTCATGCCCATCTGATGCTTTCTCATGAGAGAGTAAGTAACTGAATTTAATTTTCCATTATTTGGGCACATGGAAGGAAAATTCATTGTAAAATAAAGGGTTCTGTCAAGCAAGACAATGAAAATTGTCTTTCATTTTTTATATTGTTTCTGTAAATCCAGTTGCAAGGAGATGAAAACGAGCAATAGGTTAGCTTGTTAAAACACAGAACTTCTTACTTAGGCTGAACTAAAGTGCAGCTTACCATCCTGTTGATACGGACGAAGTCTTCAGGCTTCTTGGCCCATGGCGGGAGATCAACATCATTCACAACAACTTCATCTTCCCTGATTCCTAGATTATAGCCATTACTGTTGACAAACATCTCTGGTAGGTAGTAAAACTCTGGAATTAACTCCTAGCAAGGAGAAAACACACAATGAGATTTTACATTTATATAGAGATTCTAAATGGTTCTGCCAGAATCAGGCTCTGTTGTAGTACACATTAAAGCATTTCTGGTTTTGTTTATGCTTCTGTGCACTTGTTTAAGAAATTTTATAGTATGTTTTCTTGTACTTATGGTCAAACATATTTTTCATATTGAAATATTCAGTCTTTGTTTTTCCCGTATCTTGTTTTATGAATAGGATAACTTTGGACAGCAGTGCATATCAATAAAGGAGTCCTCTTCAGAATAAGCGGTACAAGAATTGTATGCTAAGCCTTCAATACTATAAATATGTTGGATTTTGTAATCATTATTTAACTAAACTATTTAAAAGGGAGAAAATAGTTGCTGATATAGTACTGTATTGATTTTAATTTTTCTTTATTCTTTAATTGCATAAGAAATTGTCAATTAAAGAAATCCAGGGTGAATGAATCTTTCTATTGTAAGAAAAATTAAAAAATACATGGATATAGAAATGTCAGTACAACAAATGTCCTTAAAACAGAAATACATGATATTTAAACTGTGAAAGATCAGTAACTGAGTAGCAAAGACCATCTGCAGTGTATTAATACATTATAGATAAGTTAAGGTGTGAAGTTTTTCCCAATTTCCAGGATAGCTAAATAGAAAGGCATTTTGACATAATAAATATTGCCATTTGTTGTTTATTATTTTAGCAGTAAGTATTGAACTGCAATAACAAAAAAGCTTTAAAGCCCACTCTCTCTTTTCTAATATCCAGTTATGGGTTGAATTCACAAAATTACATTGCTAAAAGCATTATGGCATTCAGTTGTGTAACATGATCAAAACTGATGACACAGCACCTGAAACTTGAGTCTCTTTGTGGTCTTTTCAAAGGCTGCAGACGTGAGAAGCGTAAAAAAAACATCACTGCAGACACAAACTTATCTAATTAAATCTGATCTGCAACTCCATAGAGAGTAGAGCAGTTAAAGCATAGATGGTCCTTTCAAATGTATTAATTTAAATTTTAAAAACCCCAAGAATATTTATGTTACAATTTAAAATATTTTTTCAGAGAGGCAATTTACTTGCTTCTTTATATCATTTTTAACATACTATAAACAGTCTGAATTCAGATTAGACTAAAATGCAATGCCTATTAATATCTGACCAGTGCAAAACACTAACCAAGTGAGACATGCCTGAGCTTGAATAGCTCATTATGAAATGAGCTGTAATTTAAAAAATATATATATACTGCATGCAGTAAATAATAAAATAGTTGCTAGAGCAAAGTCAAACTAAAAGCAATCCTGCATATCCTGTAAGGTTAAAAGAAAAAAACATTTTACTGACAGTACTAAATTTGATCATATACCTCTGATTTACTCTGAGTATTTCTAACTGTCAGGTTCCCAAGGTGTTCTCTAATGAAGCCCTAAGAAGACTGACTGATCCTCGCAGTTGGAGAAAACTAGACACTAATCTTTCTAGAGCTCAACAAGCTACTACTAACTTGGAACTAAAAACTGGCCGAAACCCAACATGTGCTACCATACAAATCACTGAAAAACTAAAACCATTGCCTTAAAGAAAAGTCATAAGCACCTCAGAATGATAAAATATTATTGTCGAAATTCAATTGTCAATATTCAAATGAAACAGAACTTATTAAAGAAGTAAGCAAAGTTTATCTCTATTTTGCATAAAAGCCTCGAAACACACCCCACTGCTTTTAATTATCACCATTTTTTAAGAAACATGGTGGTGTACTAACCTGCAATGTCAAATTGTAAACAAGTTTTTGATCCCATCGAAGATACGTTAACTCTTAAATTTCCTTTTTCAGTTTTAAGTGACCTAGGATCCAATTGTGAACTTTCACATCTAACGTATCTGAAAGATTTGTGATACCTAGAGACACATGTAATGTTAACAGAATTCTACTAACATTCTGACTTCGGGGGTATCTTGAAACAAAGGGATTTAAGTCATTAAATATTTTTAATGGTATTTCCATTTAGTAATTTTATCTTTGTTGCTATTTGCTTTCAGTGTAATTTAATGTTCCCTTGTCTGGTATAACAGAAAACATAAATAGAAAGCATGCGATTAACTTTCTTCATAAGATTTATTGTGTTGTATATGTTTAGTTTGACCTGTCTTATTCCTGTGCTCTGGAAACTAACCACTGCCAGACTTCTAAATCCTCTTCAAATAACACTCTCTCTAGAACCTTAATCATTTCAGTTACACTTCTGGTATTCTTTTTTTTTTTTCTGAAGTAATGAAACTAAACACAGTATTTCAAAAAAATTTAATAAATCCACTGTGTTATAGTCTCAAAATTATCTTCAATGTTATTTTTTAGTGCAGCCTACAATATTGTTTGGTTTTTTGAGTACTATTTAGCATGAATTGAACCTTTCCTTGAGATATAAACAATGTTGTGTGTGATCTTTTCCGGATACTGATGTATTTCCCATACTTTGCATTAAGCATTCAGTTTTCTTTGGTAGCTTTTGATATTTCTCTTGTAATTTTGCTATCTCCACTATTAATTAGACTAAGAAACTGCTCAGATAAATCTATCCCCTTCTTATTTCTAGAGAATGAATGAAAATATACTAAAACATAGATCCATTATGAAAACTTGTGGCACACTGTAAGTTTGAACCCGCTAACATTTCGAAAGATCTTCAAAATGTGTAGCTACTTAGAAGCATGGAAAACAGTTAATCTAGAGAAGTGTGATAGAAAAGTGGTTTTTTATGTGTTCACTGTTTATTCCATTGTTAAAAATATAAAGCTGTCTCTTCTACCTCATGCCAATGGCAGGTGCTGGGTGAGGATAGAAAGGTGAATACTCCGTTCCCCAGGGCCCCTAAGTGTGCTTCACTAGGAGAAGTACAGCTGGGAGAAGCAGAGAGAGAAGGGACTAACAAGGACAGAACCTGGGAGGTTGCTGGGAAAAGCAAGTTGCAGACAGGAGTGAACCTCAGCAGAGACAGCAAGATGACAACTGGGGCCCAGTGGAAATTGCTTTAACAAGAAACCACTGAAATCTGCAAGAATGAACACAAGAATGAAGGAAAGGATAACACTAGCAAGGGCTAGAGTTATTTTCAAAACCTATTTACATTTTTCTCAGACAGAGTTTGGGTTTTCTTTGTTTCATAAGTGGGCTTGTACCAGTTTGCATTCTAATAAAGATTATAGCTAGAGAAAGACAGCTCTCTTGGTGCTTTTACTGTTAAGGACAAGGAACAGATACCTGTTTCCAGGGTCATTTTTGGAGAGATGACCTTGCCCATTCCTCCACTCCAGAAGAGGTTCAGCTATATCATCTTTCCTGGCAGATATTGGTCTACCCTGTTCCCCCAGAATGTTGAGTGACAGCAACTCCACAATCCTTCCATCAACTGACTTGAGTATTCTTCATCAGAGGAAGTTTTACCTAATGCTTGGCCTGAATTTTTCTTTACACAATCTAAGTCCATTTTCCCTTGTCCTAGCTATCAATCCATCCCAGATACAGAGAACAAATTACTGTTTTCTCTTTGCATAATTTATTATGTTTGGAAAGCATTATCCTACCAGCTTTACAGCTCCTAAAAATCTGAATGAAGGACAATGATTTTGCCTTCCATATTGTTATATTGTTTGAGTATTAGTTACAGATACATAAAATATTATTTTAACCTCGCCAAATTAGCTAGTAGAATTATTCCTAAGAAGTGCATAACAATTTACTCCTATATATACTTTGGCCTTACTATATTTTGTCACATGTTCATCACACAGAAGCCAAAATAAATGTTTTTATCCATCTCTGTGGTCTTTAGATCAGAGATTAAGATTGCATGCTTTTCTGACAGGATCTGCTATTTCTCATTCATTTTTATGCACAGTGTAATTTGCCATGCAACATAGCTTCTTGCAAATCACCAGCTTCATACTTTAGAAGGGTCATTGTTAAATTCCCCTGGAAGACAGGAACAAGGAGACTCAGAAATTAGCAGGGGGAAAATGTATCTCAGGGATGGTATTTACACCAGGAGATGGGACACAGAGGACCTTCTGTCTCCCAATCTGCTTTCCACTTAACAGACAGAAGAGCTGATAAGCGGATCCTTAAAACTCCTACTGCAATTTCAGTGTCACTAGTGGTAAAAGGTCAATGCAAATCCAGGCCTATGCAAAGGAATGCTTGTTTGAAGCTACCATGATTTTGAGAAGTTTATGTTTCAAGCTAAAAATGTTCATGAAAGACAAATCTCAAAAATATTTTCTTCCTACACTAGAAACATTGAGTCAGCCAGTGTAAAGCAAGACATGAAGGAAAACATCAAAAATAAGAACATAAAAAAGCTGCCCCAGAAGTTGCATCAGCTTGCAGGCATAAAATGAGGGAGTGCAAAGAGAAAAGACACATAAGATCAATATTTTTAAAAATCCTGGTATTTTTAAAATATTCACAGACCAATTAAGCATTTTAGATGCATATTGTTATTGTATGTCATTCAGCTGATATATAACTTTTCATTAATTGATACAATTCAGTAAATTTTATTGGTTTCTTTGCTCTTGCCAAAACATATCAAAGGTTCTAAATAAATCTTTCTGACTACATAACCTGTCATGGGTAATTTCTTACCACAATAAATATCTAGAGTTCAAAGAGTTAATAAAAATAGGGATTCTAGTGATCTAAACCTATTTGCAGTAATTTCTGTCTAGTTGTCCCTGACATTTCACAAGCTGGTAACCTCCTCTGCTCCCCTTTCATTCACACTTCTAATAAGATAGGTTAGCTTTCTATCATTTAATAGTCAGCTACCTTTCAAACTGCCCGAGAAGCTTGGCTCTTCTCAGACAAAGAACGATGCAGTAAAGCTACTGAGGGGTGTAAAAAAAAGTAAAATGAGTATTATAACAGACATTTCTTGTCTGTAAATGTGATCTCTAGTTTATTTTAATAGCTATACTAAAACCCCAAGGTATAGTTAACGGTATTATATGCCTTGTGTCTTTATATAAGAAAACATCCCCAAATGCATTTTCTAATTTACAAGCCTGTGACAAATCCAAGCTGCTGAGAAATTAAACTTTAAAAATATGTCTTGGGGTGATAGAGGACCACTATTAACACTATCATAATTGTACACCACTTGCATCAAATCTGACGTTTCTATTTAATATGTTTTGCTAAGGGTATACCATTTTATGGCCTCCCAATGAAATCAAATCCAACCCAGACGTTTTCACTTTTCTAATATATTTCACTTCAAGGTTTTAAAGCTGCCATTTCTTTTTCTTTCTTTCTTTTCCTCCCAAAAGGTTGATCCCCTGGCATCCATTAATTCCACAAGAGCCTAGTACTGGGTCAATGAGTCAGTCATGAGTACCTCCATTAACTGCGTTAATTCACACTAAGGCACCTTAATGACATTTTGTCAGAGCTACCTTTCTAACTTCTAAACACGCTATTCAAAAAGTAATATAACAAGTTTGAGAGGCATTAGAAAAGATTAGTGCCTGAACAGGAGGTTCTGGGGAAATCACTGTACCAAAAACTGGAGCAGGGGGGAAGGCGAAAAGGAAAAAATGTGAAAGCTGACTGGCCAAGTTACGGTCATTTCTGGGTGACTTGCTTCCTCAAAGGTCACTCTGCGAATGTTCATTCTTCCTCCAGCTTGTACTGATTATCTCAGTAGAAGGGCAATGTTGATAAAGGGAGACACAATAAAATAAACTCTGTTATGCAGATTCTCCCTTGTGTGTTACCACCCTAACATAGCACATACCATATTAATTCTGCTTCATCAACTCTAGGTGAACAGGTTTCTTCGAAAATGTACCAAACCAGCTCCAACAAAAGGAACAAAATTGTCTATGTAGATAATCATATATTAAGCAATAATCTATCATACACTACATTTTTCAAAGGTAATGTACCTTTTTCCACAATTCAAGATGTAGTATTTATAGCTTGTTTTTCAGACTGATCAAACTACTGCCACAGCCCTATCTTCATTCACTCAGTGTGAAACAATTAAGTTCCAGAGGAGACTACACATACACAAAGGGAGAGAGGGAAAGAAGAAGGAAGGAAGGAGATGAAAGGGAGAAAGGGGGAACGGAGAGAGAGAATGCCAGAGAGGACACATGCATGTGAAAAAAGGAGACTGACCCACAGAACTGCAGCTTCCTAAAGCGATATCAGTTCTTTTGCAAATATCAGGTGTTTTTTAAATTTTAACACAGAATTTCTTAAAAGTGGTTTGGATGTTTCTTTTAAAACTATGTTGAGACTGCAAAAGAACACTATTGTGGGAAGTGTCTGCATTGCTTAAAAATCTGAATTTACTAGTTAAAATTGACCTACTTCAGAAGTGACTTAAGCACTTAAGAATAAAGCACCTCATAGTCTTCTTTTTTAAACAATAACTGATGAAAGAAATCATAATACAGATTTTACTTTCCTAAAAAAAATTCATTTTGAAAGTATTTTTTTAATTAGACCTTGCTGATAAAGAATTTAGGCAATTCATATGATTATTTAATACAGTACTTGAAAGCAAAAATACACAGCATTGAAGAATGTCAGATTAATTCATTATACACGCTGTTTTTAAATTATTTCATAACCTGTGCCACAGTAATGAATGAGATTAGTGAGATCAGAGATTAAATGAATTTAAAGCAGCTCAGATGAATTTCAACTATATGATAAGGAATACATGAATAATGAACACTTGCTATTCCTAACAGTTTTCAAAGTTCCCTACTTTGATGGATAGTCCATATTCCACGCACCTAATATTTACTATAAAGACTCAGAAATCTTTAGACTGGGAAAACAATTCACAGCATGTACATTGTGTGGGAATCCACACTGCCAAAGACCCCCATTTATATCTGTGTGTGCAGCCGGAAGAAGCTACACAAATACGCAGAACACTTCGGCAATGAACATGCTTTAAGATTTTGTACTCACACAAGCTCTATACGTCTTCTCCTTTGCACATTATCTACTTTCTCGCAGGACTGCTAGATAAATACTACAAGATGCCAGACAGCTGAACATAGATTTTTGGATGTTTCACACTCTGAGGTGAAGGTCTTTTGTTGTGCAAGACAGTGGTTGCACTTCTTGGGACAGTAGGCAAAATGAGTAGAGATTTTAAGGGAGGTTCTTGGTGATTCCCCAAACCTCACTGCTTTTACAGTCCCTGAAAACTTGATTAAAATGCTTAAAAAGCCTGTGAAGCATTCCAAGCAGTAGCACAACTGATCTGAAAAAACGAGGTATTTGTAGTATTAATAGTTCAGTTTCTCATCCTTTTGCAGAATGAACTCCAAGGCCTCAGGGAAAAGTTGGGCCTGTTGTCATGACATTGAGAAATGCAGTTCATTAAGATCTTAAGCAACAAACAACAGCAACAATTAGCTGCTATACTCATTCTTGATTTATCGCTAAGAAACACAGACTTTACAAATGGAAAGGGCCTAAAGGGTCAGCTAGCACATCCTCTTGCCAATTCATGATTGTCCCTGATGCTTTTTCAGTGCTTTGCCAGTCTATGTTTCTAAGAAGCTTCAGAATTATGGGGTTTAGTACTTCCCTTGTGAGGATATTCAAATTCAGAATACTCAATTTCATTTTAACTTTTCATACTCTGTTGGCTAAGTAAGTGTATTTCAACTCTGATCCCTTTCCTCTGAGGTCTACCTCTTCATTCCCTGAGAAACAGTTCTTCTCCCTTTCATATGTTTGCATATTTCATAGCATTTATGTTACCATGTCTTCACAGTTAGACATTAATTACCCCCCACACACATAATTTTTCTTCCTGTATCTAACTCCTTAAACACATTTGCTGCTCTTCTTATGGCTCCCTCCACTTTGGGTATATACTTCCACTAGCTAGTTCCCAGCAAAGAACGCACTAAGAATTTGTTTTATCCAGCATGAATACATAATAAAATCAGAACAATGAAAAAAAAAAAAAAAGAACTTGTGCTCTCCAAGAACATAAGAGCTCTGAAACGAATGACTAATCGGACTGTTTGAGGTGGAATTTAGATGCCATGAGATACTCTAGTTGTTATAATGCTAAGGATATAGCTTCAGTCTCACTACTCACTTGAAGATCCTGCTGATCTTCAAGTTTCCCTGTTCAACTGAACATAAAACAGCAATGAATTGACATATATTGCTTAGACTACTGAAGTGTACTTCAGTAGACGTATTTCAGTAGTGGTTTTGCATTAATATATAATAATTTAATTTGATGATGCAATACATTGAATGCTGGTATTAAATACATTAAAAAATCTCCTCTCATTTCTATCTTTTTTAAACTTTTTTCTTTAGATAGCTTATGAACTTTTTCTATTTGCTTTAGCATCCCTAAAGACTCATCTTTGAATCTGCTTTTGTTTATCTATTTTTATCTTAAGCTGAATCAACTCATAATAAATCAATTCAAGGTTAATTTCTAAACCCACCTTCCCTGTATCTTCATTAATTAACAAAACTGTATTTTAAACAGCATCTTTAATCCCTAAAGTATCCCTGAACAGACAGGTCAGGGATTATCTGGAGAAAACATTTATTGGCTAACATACCTCATCTGTGCCTCCCATATTAGATTTTCTGTAATGACTTAGCTCCAAGTAGTATTTCTCTTTCTAATGGCATAACAGAAATATATATATATATATATATAAATCTGAGTCTGGGTCTCTACAGCAGACTCTCAAATGTATTCTAGAATACATTATTTTACAATCTTTCCCCCAGTGCAACTCTAACCCTTAATTGTTACTATTTTATCCAAGTTATCCTCAACTCCCTTTTATACTTCCAGTGACATTAAAGTACATAGCTAACCCACATTTTCACTTTTTACCTTCCTTTTTTGAAAGTATCTAGTTCTGAACATCTTTTTAATACTTATTTTATTTTAATAACTTGACTTTTTAAAATACAAATACATTTTGTAATATAACTCATCCCTCCATAATTCCCACATCCTTGCAATAGCTGGGAGCAGCAGTTTAAATTACCCCACTTGGTTCACAAGACTCCTGGTATTTTCACACAAATATTTCAGCTCATTTTTTACTGAATGCATTTGGTTGCTAGTTTAGGAACAATCCTTTCAGTAATTATATACCCTATTTGAATACCACCCCTCTGTCTGTCCACAGATATTCCTTTATCTTTTGCAATGCCTTCATGTATTTAACGGCCCTCCTCCTGTGTACTAAAGCCAGATGAGAAGATTACAGTCACTTCCAACTGTCTTCCCCTATTCCTCAGTTTAAGGCTCTTATCTCTTGTTTCAGCCCCACTCTTAGGAAGCCATTTTCCCAGATATTTTGGTGGAATTCCAGGAAAACCAGATTTCATTGAAAGGGAAAAATCAAAATGTCAGCACTCTGAATTTGAATAAATGGCTGCTTTTCATATATAGTAGATATTAATTCAAATTCCTTCCATGTTCTGAAATTTCCTTTGTTTTTCTTACAAAGGTAACAGTGATAGTACTTAAAATACTACTGATTTCCAGAGGAGCACAAATAAACATAAAATGCATTTTAAGAGCTTTAGGTTAATTTATTTTCTTTAAAAAGCATTTTCTCCCATATGTTAAGATGGCTATACAATTTAAAATTTGTTATTCTGATTAGTAACTGAATAACAACATAGTTTGTCCATTGTCCTCAGAAGTACACTTCTGAGACTGCTGGAATATTTATGCAAACAGAAGCCCTGGAATAAAAACAAAACAACAAATATACATCTTTTGTCAAGTGAAAAATATAATGGTAATGTGACCTTGACTTTTGCATTTCCTAGTATGAGTGGCAGTATCAAAACAGAAGAAAGACATATTTACTTTAAAATTAAGTTAAAAAAAAGAATAATTAATGATATACTGCAACCTTTGCCTACTTCATTACTAGAAAATGAGAATCATGAAAGGACCATATTATTCAAAATATTATTAGATTTTGGTTTCTTTCTGATAAGGTCCTATGTATATGAACAATAACCCTTTGTATTTAACAATAGGTAAGGAATAACAACAGTAAAATCACCCTGCTCTCCGGCTGTTTCTGTATATCGTGTAGAAGTTGTTTTAATCTAATGCGTATTGTTGCATAATATCCCCAGGCACATTCAAGTAAAAGCTAAAGCTGTACAGAAAAGCCAACATTTTTAATGGGTCTTGTCATTAATGCTTTATTAATTGCCCCAGGCAATGCAAACCCAGAGCTAGGCAAGCTATAACAATATGACACTTTAAGGTCAAATCCAATTCCTGCTGTGTTTTATGGAGTGGGCCAAATATTGAGTTAACAGCAGGAAAGAACAATTTATTGGGCTTTTCTCCATCTCCTGATTATCTGATCTAAATTAGATCAGTTAGGGTTTTTTTCTCTAAAAACAAAACACCTTTTGTCCACTCAACTTCAAAGAATCTTTGATGGTTTCTGTTAGAACAATAATCTTTAGTAACATCTACCTTTTATTTAAACTATATCTAGAGTACTAAATATAAAGATATGAAATATAAGCTTCTCTTTGTCCCTACATAAAACAAAATACCATAAATGAAGATGCACATTTATTGATTTCTTTAATGTATATATTACCTTCACATCTGAAGTATCTCTTTGGCTGTTCCTCCAAGACCTGGCTACTGAAGAGAAGGTTCGATCTGGGTGGTCAAACTTGCCATCATTTGCATTTAGAAAGAATGTTGTGAAGGGCTCCTGTAGTCAGTGAAATGAAGACAGATTAAGAAAACAGCAAAAGGAATCATACAACAGGTTTCTAAAAAAACCTAATTTACTGTTGCAGACCAAGATGCTTCATAAAGGCAGAATTAAAGAAAAATATGCTACCTCATAGTTGTACCTATGCATAGGTATTTGTACTGAATATCTTGGTACATTTATTGGCAATAACACATTTTACACACAGAGAGATCTCGAATTCTGGCAGGAAAGGTTATTTCATATATTCAGTCTTCCATAAGACTAACTGTTCATCAGTGGCAGATCTATGTAGCTTAATTCTGGTTCACAATGGCTGCCTACTTCACTGCAACCATCATAAAAATCCCCTGTGTTATTTATATTACCATGCTTTGCCTACCTCTTGTAAGATGGCATGCCAAAATAAAATCTTAAAAAAATCCCCTGACTGGATTTTCCTTTTGTTTTCATTTAACTTAAAAGAGCTCAGTAGGTTCCACTTTGCCTCACGGTGGGCAGAATGGCTCTGTGGTCATTGTGAGGTAGGCTATGGTTACAGAATATCTAGCTTTATCACTATTTTGGGGCAGAGATACAGAGCTGAAATATTTAGCGTTTTTACTTTTGTTAATTCTATCTGAAACTGCACTCCTAATACTTATTAAATGGACATAGCTGTTAATTTTGTGTAGGAAGAGCTCAAGCCTTAGACAGTCTGGAGAACCCATTTTTATGTCACAGTACTTCACTGCAAGGAAGGGATTGACTGGGGACAAAATCCTTAATTTGACAGCAAAACCTGAATACTGACATCACTGCCAACTCCCTGGTTTTCCAGCACCTCTCCATTAGATCTCTGATTCAACTAATATTTGACAATATGCCTACATGGATGGAAGCTATGTCTTCCTCTTTGCCAAAGTCTGATGGTAAATGGTCGAAAAAGCGTCCCTTCCATTAAATACACATATAAATTTATTTCCTTGCATGTCCTGATCATTTGGAAATTTTGTTAACCAAAGCAATTCATAATCATCAGATCATAATTCTTATTACAGTATTACCCATCTACTTTTTGCATTTTATTCTATATATCTTCTATCTCCTTTTCTGAAACTTTTGAACAAAGCAGGGAACTCCTCTATTAATAGGAATTATGTCACACTATACACATTGTGTTTAAATTACCCAAGATTAAAGAAGATTCAAGCAATTCATTTTCTGTAGCATTTAAAAGCAATTAAAATATACATAAGGAAAACATGGATGCAAAGGTAGTGAAAGAATCCTAAAAGGAAAATAACAGAGGGAATTCAGACTTGCAGAGTCCATTCTTTCTCTAATCTTTACTCTGCATGTCTTCCCAATTAATTATTTCTATTATACACAACAGTCAACATAGGCTACTTTTTTTCAAAGACAAGAAAAACTCTGAATTTCTCTCTCTAAATGAGAAGGAATGGAATTTCTCTCTTATTGTCATCATAGTATGCCAGTACCTTTGAAGTAGCTTAAGGGAATTGTTTGTGTCTGAATATTTTTTTTTTTTTTTTTTTTTTTTTTAGCCAGGGACAGTATTTTAACTTTCAGTGTCTGTCAGTGCAAATATGGAATAGCTTTCATTATAATAATGCAAAACATTCTACTGCTAACAGAATGGTGGGAGGGGGGTGTCCGTATTTTTTTTTTTTCTCTTAATACATTGGGGATTTATTTTAAAAAGATACATTCAAAATAATAGGTAACAATTTAAGACATATACTTTCATCAGTGCATTTATTTCCATCAAATAATCTTAATATGTGTTAAATAATTAATTTTAAAAACCTAAATGAAATACAAAATCATCACAATATCATTTCATATTGGAAGACCCTAAACCCCATTGTACAATGACTATATTTGCACTTGTGACTATTGAAAGAGTGCGTGGCAAGTGAGGAAGAGGTTTATAATTTGAACAGAATACTAACATTTAACAGGAGCTGAACTTGATGAGCAGCATAAAAGTATCACAATGAATTGAAATACTGAAAGAAAAGAAATTAAGTTTTTATGTGTCTAGATTTTACAGTGATCCATATAGTGAACTTCATGTAAAATATAAATGAAAAAATGTATGATTTGGACCCAGAGCTAGCAAATGGAAAATAAAATACACAGGAATTGGATTATAATAATTGATCTTCAAATCCTATTAATATTATCATTTTAATATTGAATTTACACAAATTCTTTTAATATTAGAATTATTTTGGGTTTGACTGAATTCTTTCCCCCAGATCCCTGTATATATTTGCAATAGCAATCTTTGCAAATTATGCTACTTTTCTAGCTTCCCATACTGAAAAACTTTATATGTTGTTGATCTGAGCACAAATAAATCTGTCTTCTACCAACCCCTATCTATCACTTTTTTCTTTGTAAGATATGTGTAATTTGTTGTATCATTGTGAAGCAGACTGTGGGTCACTGCTGAGGTTCTGAAATCAGAAGCAGCTGAGGGATTTAAAGAAAAAAAGCAGAAACCAGAAAAATGATGTAATTACAATAAATTATGTTAAAATATTAATCCAAAATTCTATGACAACATTATTTTATAAGCATCTGAGACAAATATACAAAAGCAAAAAAATTCATAATCAAGGATTAAACTTTTAATAGCTGAGCACTACAGGGTGCCCTATTATGCTATCCTGCTACGACCTGTTGTGCCTATCTTCGATTTTTAATCCTTAGAAGAAATTCAGAGCTTTCACTTTCTTTATCTCAGACCTCTCACATAATTTTAAGGTAATTTTTATTCTCTGGAAAGTCAAGTGCTTATGCTATATAAATACAATTCATATCTGTATTCAATATACTCATTTAAATACTGTTACTCTATGATACCGATTACTGTCATTTCATGTAAAGGTTTTGTTGCTGTGAAAGCTATAAAGCTGCACAATGTTTTCATTATAACCCCATCTCGCTCATTCCTAATATTCTGAATAAAATTTACGCCTTGTTCACTGCCAACAAGAAGATAAATTTGTGGGGTACTTGATTACGATGAATACAAGCTTGAGCTGTGGGAACAAGGAATTTTTCCATTCAACAGCACTTCTCTCCCTCCACCTCCTTTTAACAGTGCCTACTACCATTTAAAACATTTATGGTGGAAGTAGGGGATGGAGAAGGAAGGGATGTGTCATTCTAAGACATCTTATGTCAAACAAAAGTGTCTTTTCAGTCATTTGTAAGAGGTCAAAAAGAGAGTATTTGGGGTTTCAAGTCCTCCCCACTTTTGCATCTCACTAAAAACTTGTTTCAGCTCAAAACAGACCTGACTCATAATAAATCCAGAATTTCTTCTACCTTGTACAAGTACTTAGTCATTGTAACATTAACTGGAAACCAATTCTCTACAACTTCTTAACTACCACCTTAGATAATCATGCTTTCTAATACTGGTCTCTCTTTCAGTGAAGATGTAACTGACTCACAGAAACACAACCTCTTCAACACAACTACTGAGAGCATCCAATTGCACCATAACTCCAGTCTATTTCACCCCAAAATCTGAAAAAAATGCTGATATTCGCATTCTACATTATACAAGCCAGAATTCATACAACTGTCTATTTTTGTTGTTGTTTTGTTTGTTTCTTCTGTCTACTTTTCAAGTTGATATTCAAGTCACTGGAGTATGTGGCATTCTGATGTAGCATTCTGCAATTTATATACTCAGTGGTCCAGATGGAAAGCATCTGAAAACAATGACTCTTGAACCAAGTGGTAAGGTCACCTAGCCATAAACTATGAATATTTCATTTCATTTATACAAAAATGGAACTATGTCAACAGAACAGTGCATCCCTTCCCAGAGCATTTTTTATTCTGTTTGCTGAAGCAAACTTGTGGGTGATGTTGGCTCCTAGGAAATAAGCAGAATTTCTTGGGTTTATATCTAAAGATGTGTGATGTGCAAAAGTGTTTAACCATGGTTTGGTGTCTGTAACACCTCAAAGGAGTGGGAGGCAATATTATATAAATCACAGTGTTCTCTGATTGCTTTTAGCATCATTGTTAATCTGAATAATTGTTAACTGAACAATACAGTAGACTTTGACATTCATTAGCTTCCTCTGTAAAGTAGCGATCTAATATTTAATCTACCCCTCAATTTAGGAAGAAAGCTGATCACTTTCAAGAAACTGTTGATTTTGGATATAAACCCAACATTTCTGGAGATCATGTGGGATTCATTTGTAATTATAGCATTAAATATTTCTAGGCTGTGGCTCGGTTCTTTTCTTATGTAGCTAAATAAAGGATTATCTCTTGACCTTTCAGAATTCTAGCATGATGTAGTCATCTGAAATGTACAACTGATTAGTTTAAATAAACATGTATAGGTAAATTAATACATGTACAGGTAAATATAATTTCAATTCACATAGGAGTGTGTGCACGCACACATATATTTGTGTTTGTGTAGAGGGGTTGTACAGAAGGAGGGTGCACTCATTATCTTGCTTTGGGAAAGTTTCAGGGTCAGCTATATAACCCTCAAAATGACCATAACCAAACTGATATATGGCCTGGTGAAGCTGTACCATTGCTTATCCTGAAACTGCCTTCATTTTTCTCCGAGCATTCTTACAGAAGAAAATGAAGCACATATATACTTGTACAATCAGCTCACAGAAAATACAAACAGAAGCTTTGTATATGCAGTAGTATCTCACAGCTTCAGTTAAGGATTACACCCTATTCTATTAAGTATAATGAAAGGCACAAGAACAAAAATTAATAATAAAATTATTATCTTTGCTGCAATTATCAGTAGCGTCAGGATATATGCTAAACCACTGTCGTATGTTTGAAAACATAATTGAACGGGTCACTTTTGAAGATGGATTTTTACTGGACACTCAGAATACAAAAGAACTCAAAACCCTACTACCACTGAAAAATTTATTAATGACAAAATGAAGGCAGAGATTGATGATATCAAATTTGATTAAACAGGACAGAAGTGAGGCTAAGGCATAAAGTGCCTTTTATAAAAGTAGCCTGATACATCAGATAAAGGAAAGCAACAGAGGGAAATATAAAGCAGTAGGAAGCAGATTATCAGAGAATTGACTCAGATATATGATATTACAAGCAATGTTTTGAAGAGAACTGACAGGAACCAGATTGCATCTGTCAAAGCCAAAAACCAAGATTCAAAAAAAATTTTAAGGTTTTATGGCAATTACACAACTCTATACATATATACTTCAGAGTGACTGAAAGGTCCTCTCCTACTGAAACTACTGTTTTCTCCAATCCAAATGCCTAGGCACATAGTTTCTCCCCCTGGATTCCCATTACACTATACTGGTTGGTTCTGTCTAGACTCTCTCATTCCCAGTATACTTTTTCTCTTTCTCTCTTTTTTTTTTCCTTTCCTCTTTTCTTTTATTCTTTGGTCTATGAAGTCTTATCCCATGATTTTACTTTCCACTCCTCTCTTTCACTCTCAGTTTGCTGTCACCTTCTACCAAAAGCTCTGCTGTTACACTCCCCTTCCCATGAATATTCTTCAACCCCTTAAAACACTGAAAGCATTTTTCTGTCTGAATCTCTGCATCTCTTATCGTAAATTTCGTGAACTAGGCTGTAATTTACCTTTTATAAAATATTTTTACATAGTCTTCTTCACAAACTCATACTGAAACACTAGTTCAGAAAGTTCACGAGCATGAAATCCTACTTTAACTTCCAGAAATCTGATTTAGCCTTATCTATCAACTTCATTGGCATAATCTTCTCCCTTAGGATTTTTCATCCTTTATTTTGTAGCCAAAAATATATTTCTAAGGATCACTATGTCTTTATAATCCCCATAGCTATAATCTTTTCCTGTCTCTATACACACTTATTTACAAATCTTTATTTTGGGTTTCCATATGCAGCCTTATCCGATTTCATCATGCTATTTCCTTTTTCTGAGCTTTAAACTTTCTCTAATTCTGTCTCCTTCTCACTTCTGTTGTCTCCTCCCACTAGTGACTGCTTTTCTTTGATGGTCAGTCCTATTTAAATAACCTTTAGAATACCTATCTAGGTGTGCCCTGTATTTAAATTGTCCCTTTGCTGTTTTCACCTTCTTGCCATCAGCAATCTCTTCCCTAGAAAGCACTGCCTTTCCTTTTCTTTTCTGCTTTTCATTCTCGCATATATTGTTTGCTCTAACAAAAATAATTTGTCAGGTCTATATTGCAAGGCCATCAAGGCAGAGGCCTTTTTCTCTCACTCTTTAGGTCAGAAGAGAGAGAGCAAGAACACTTACAGTATTACATAAACAACAGTAGTAAAAATGACACAGCATTAGCCTAATACAGGAAATGAATACTCCTTGGTGTGTTGTACATTCAGCCTGTAAGCAGACTTTTAGACCTAAGAAATTGCCAAACAGCAAGAGGGGATCTTTTGTTGAATAGCAGCCAAAATTAATACATAAACATGCAAATAAAACCACTGTTTTTAATATACTTTAAGGCAACAAAGAAGCACATGTGAACCATAAAATGTATTCACAGTACATGAATAATTTAGCAACATTTAAAAGGAGTACAGTGATCACCCCATATAGGAGTGTAATCAACGTTTAGTTTCCCATGGGTTAAGAAGTATATCCTGAACTCATAGACACATGAATTCTTCCCTTCTGAGCAGAAAAGCAGGACATGTCTAAAGGAATCTGAGATGAGTGAAAAATCAGATGTCAAGCTTTGTGCAGCTCTGCTTTGCTTGGTTGTGTGCAAAACATGCTTCGAATACACCTTATGCAGCCAATTTTTATTGGTGGGCTATAGTTTCAGTTCAGTAATTACACAGTGACTCAATTTCTCATTAACTCGGGTTTCTCTGTTAAACTTTCAGTCTCTCATCAACACTCATTTTTCTGTAATTCAGTGTGTTAACATGTAAACTGAATTTTGATCATTCTGTCTTTGAAGTTTGGCGACTTTCCCTAGATCTGATTGTGAAGATTGGGTTTAAGTATGAGGTTTCCAGAACTGAAACAGCAGCTTGAAGTTAGAATCTACAATTTTACATTTCTGAAAACTGTTAAGTTATTAATCCATTGAGAAACATTGTTCATTTGCATAAAGTATTACTCCATACTGCTTTAATATAAAACTGGTTCTGTAATTCCCCTCTCAGTTTGACACAGTTTAATGTTTTTTACAAAAGGTTTTTTAATGTTGCATATATCTGTCCCAAGCTAAAACTGAGTGAATATATGAATAGTATCATTTTCTCTATTATGTAGAGAAATTATTTTTTTTAAGATGGATTTAGTTTTTATGTATTTTCTTCATCATATGTGTCCTTACACCACAGTTTTGTGTCTAAAGAACTTTCAGATTGTTTGGGTAGGAGGGACCGCCTGATAACTACAAATGCGTATACGCGATATATCTAGAGAACTCAATGTAGTTAAAATCTAGAGATTTTAACGCAGGCAAGAACAATAAGATTTTGATAGAAAAGTACTTTCATTTAAAAAATTGAAATAGTGACAAGTGACAGAAGAGATGCTGTAGAAAAAGATATTAGTAAAAACCAGGATAGATAAATACTCACAATACGAACAAGCCAAGCCAATGTAGATGTTGATGTAGAGTAGTGGGTGTTGTAATGATAAGGTGGAGTCTGATCATCTTCCCATGTCTCATACCGTTCTGCATAGAAGACTGCTCTCTTTGGGTTCAAAGCACCAATAGGCTGCAAAGGGGGAAGAGGTCAAATGTATTATCAGCTGAAGGGCAGCATGTCTGATATGTCATAGGTTAATTCTGCATTAAGATTCACTACACAGGAGAGACTGCAACCAAACTCATCCCATGGTGTAGTAATTCCTTCAGATTGCTGTAATCTTAGATTTCCTTTTGAAGGGCTTTGTGTACTAAAAGTCTTATGACTCTCCTTATTTTAAATGACAAATATAAGTGATCCACATGTGCAGACTTTCAAGACCTTCTTGAAGTATGAGTTGTTTCCCAATTAATTCAGTTAACATTGTTCTGGAAATAGACTTCTAAAAATGCATTTAAAATGCATCGAGGCCAAACTAATATTTCTGTTGCTGTCATTCACCATAATCACACAGCTAATGAAAACTGACTTTTGCTCACACAGGATACTTTGTAATGCACAGTTCATGATGAAAAGATTTCACGCAGGACTGCTGATGGTGTCTGGTGATCCTAAGCAGAAATACTTAAAAACCATGCATAGTCTTGCAGGACTGGATGTATTTTCCGACTGAAGAAAGCCACATTTTACTGAGCAAAAAAAACAAGCTTTGTACTTAAAAACAATAGCTTTCGGAAATTATTCACGAATTCAAAGTCTATTCTGAGCATATGTAACAGACAATCTATAAAAATTAGGTAAAACCCAAAAGAAATGTAAGATAGTAGTAGGGACTCTTGCTTTTGGTGTGTCTACTTAGGGGATACATGCTTTTCTATGATTTTTTTAACCTACTTTAGCTCAGAAATTTTTCAAAATGTATGGTCATTGTGTGTCCAGAAGTCCCTGAGACAAAGAAAATACAACAGAAAGCAACTAAAATTTTGAAATAAATATATAAGTGATCTTAAATCTGCTTTTCCAGATGAGCCAGAATCTTCAGATTTTAGCTTTTGTAGTAAAATTGACCAGTTTAATACTTAGAGAGCACACTTCCACATATAATAATTGTATAACCTTAATATAATTTTAAATGATTACTTGATTGTATTAATCAAAATTAAGAGTTAGAATTCATATTATTAAGGGAATTACAACCTGAAAACAAACATATACTCAAGGACTTTGACACTTTTCAAAATGCTACCAGGTATTATGACATTTCATTTTACTGCACAATTTTTCCACTGAGCTAAAATGCAAAGTAATTTGGAATGGAAATAGCAGTATAAGGTCAAATCAGTTTGTTTCACTATACTATGTATGTAAACGAACAACTTTAAAGCTACAAGTATTTTATTCCTTCACTGCTGCTATGTTTTTTGAGATGGCTTACATAGAACATCATGTTTTCCAATTTTACATATTAGAAATTGTTTTTAAATGGCAGTGTTTGATGAACACTTAGATTTTAGAACTATGATTTCAGTATTTTTCACATGAAACACTTGGGATGCTTAATACTTTGCTGTGTCATGAAGATGTTAATAGCTTTCTCGTAAGTGTAAAATGTATGAGTAATCCCTAAGGATCAGTGTTATCTGGTGCAGATTGCACTGCAAGACCTCACAAGACATTCTTGAAAAAGAAGTATGAGCCATTCCCTAACACTTTACAGGCTTGTTTTCCAACTACTGGAAAAAAGAAAAAATAAATATTTGCATTTTTTTATACTCGGTTTTGCTACACATCCTGCCACTGTCAGAAAACATGCTGGCATTATTATAGCCTATAAGCTGCCAATATATAAAAATGGTTGTTCAACCACTTCCTTGATAGAGCAACTTATTAAAAGACATGCTTTTCCTATTAGACTGACAAACTGTGTAGATATACGTGCACTTAACTAAACTGTATCAGGGCTCTGGGTTGCTTTGGGGACTGTGTGGGACCTCCTGATACCACCCTCATTAAGGTACTGTGAATCCACTACTCTGGCAGAACAAATTCCCATCCCCAAATGCACATTTCAAAAGCTAAAGCAGTAATTCACACCCTAGTCTGTTAACAGGAAACATTCACCCCCTCTGAGAAAGAAACACAAAATGGCAGACAAATCAGTGAGACTGTATTTTGTAATGGAAAAACACCCTGAGAATATCTCTTCCCTCCACTGTGAAGGTAGCTCTTACTCTACACTGCACTGAATTCTGAGGCTATGGAAGACAGAGGCATCATCTGTCACAGTATTACTGTACATATATGTTTGAAGGTACAGTAGGGAAGCAATATGGTGATTAATTCAAGACTCAAAATCAAAAGTCCAGGCCTTTCAAAATATATTTGAAGCTAATCAGATATCTTTTGTCAAATAAACTGTGTTTTCATTCTTCACTGTAAATTGATTACAGTAACAAGAACTGTGAAGCATAACTGATGTTCAAAAATAATTACAAGGTATTTTATTTTATAGACTAGCAAAATTTTAATGATGGTTTAACCCATAGCTTTAAATAACTCTTAAAAAAAATAGTTGTATTTAATGAAAAAGGTACTTTCTCAAGAACTTGACAATAATTTTCCAAAGTCACATAAAATGCTAATGCAAACACACCATCATGGTTTCTAGGTTCTTCAAGGAGAAGTTATTTCAATTTAAAAGATAAAAGATGTAAGATTGTAAGATGGTGCGCTCCCATTTTCATGTAAAAATGCCTGCACAGTAGCTAAAATAATCTACTTTCAGAAGACACATGTTCAATTTATTAAATGATAAACCTAAAAAGCTGTATTCTGAAGATTACCTTCATCCTCATCAATATTCTTTTCAGAGTCTGAATCTATTTTTCTTTCAATTACTTTAGGATTCATTTGAAGAGAAATGCTGAAATGCACAAAATATCTGCTGAATAAAATGGAATCTTTAGAGGGAAATATCATGAGAGTCATCTCTCTTCTTTCACGGTATGGAAATTTTCATGTGAAAATCTCTGGGAAGAACGTTTTCTGGGAATTACCCATCCTTGCACAGAAAGAAAGGAGGGGGTGAGGTTGAGCTTGTCTTCACCTAGAAAGTCTCACCTCGACTTCTTGGGACAGATCCTGGATTTGATGAACTAGTGATCTGGACGGTAGCTTTGGATTCAGGAGATCCAGGTTCATTTCTGCCATTCCATGAAGATTTCTAGTGTTCCCGGGTGAATGGCTTAGGTAAGACTATTGCTTGCAATACAAAGGTGTGCTAGAAATCCCTGAGCTAGCTCTAGAGGAGCTAGCATGCAAACACAGCACCATTTATGCAGAGATGACAATGGAATCTCAGAAGTAGTGCAGCTGCCCCACTGCAGCGCTGCACAGGGAAAGCTGGGAGCTGCCCACGCTCATACAACTCTGCAGCTTCTGGTTCAGGATTACATCAGTTATCTCTGGCCTGTGGTGAATAAATATAAGGAACATCTGATCCCCTTTTTCTCCTTTTCTGTGCAGTAATGGGGACCTCTATGTGAACTACTTCGTTGCACATTAATGGAAAGTACTCTAACCCCTCATTTTTTTTGTTGATGTAAATTTAAATTTAAAAACTTGTCAATTAACCACAAATAGATCAGCTTCTGTGTTCCAAATGCCCAGGCATTTTCTGAAAGCAAAAACTTCCCTAAATGAAGTGGCATGGAGTAAATTCAGAGAGGTCTGCCCCTGGCTTCCTAAACACTTTTTTAATGTACATGTGGCTAAATGCTATCACCCAAAGAAATGGTAAAAGTTCATCCTTCAGTAGAGACATGCATTTTCTGTAAAGACTTTAAAACTCAGTTGTACAGACTAGCAACTAACTGAGTTTTTCTCTGATGAGGCATGTGTCCTGCTAGGTGACATGTTCTACAGTAATGGTAGCCTGACATTTCTTGTGAATTGTAGGGTATATGGAATATTGGTCACTTTTCTATAGTGTGACAGTGCCATTCTCAGTCCAGAAAGTTAACCTCTGTGGTTCTAATTTTGATACCATGGGTATAAAGTGAAGATAAAATTTATTTATGGATCAATCCCCATACCTTCACATAATGGGAGAAAATTTTACTTCCATTTCAGTGAGATTCTACTGCCATGTAAACTAGTTAAAATGACTTGCATAAATAATACAAAGGCACATATCAATCCATATACTATGTCTCAGTCAGTACCTTAAGCATAAGACTAGTACAAAAACTGAATTTGAGTCAAATTGTTGTGAACATTAAATAAAAAGTTCTTTCTATAATGTTTTATAAAATGCTTTTTCCAAACACACTATTTGTCTTTTTATTTAAAAAGTCCTTTGTAAAACTCATATCAAATAGTATTACCTTTTCATAAAAAGGTATTATAAGATATACTTTACTCCAACCAAGCAAAAGAACTCACTTTATGACAATGCCTATTCGGCCACTTCACTTCTGATGTAGTAAAAGCTGCCTGAGTTTATTTTATACTTCTTTTTCCATTTAAAAATAAAGTAAGTATTTACTTTAACATTAAAACCACACTGTTATTCATGTCATTCTTTTTTCATCTGGCTAATCTCTTTAGACATCTGGCCTTTGAACCAGTGTATTGTCAATACATCTAGTGTTTATATCCACTGGACATGTTATGTTAGCTCATGTAATATTTACTGTTTTGCCAGTGATCTTCCATAGAACTACATTCTCTCATGAGAGCATAACTGAACCCAGCACCCCATTTATGCAGCCACTGAAATAGTCTGCTTATCTTGACTCCAGTTCATGCAGCAGTTATCTATTTATGTCTTATTCTTTTTTTTTTTTTTTTTTCTGTAATGTACTGCGCAAAATAGTATCTGGGTACAAAAGAAATCTTGAGCATGCCTTTATGTGGCTCTGGCTGAATACAGACTGAGCTCTTCCTGACTGCTTGCTTTTTTATTAAAAAAAAACCCACCAAACAACAATCTTTAAAAAGAACATCTCAGGAGGGTACTTTAAAGTTTAAGATAAATTCTAATTTTATCCAAATTTGTAAATAACTTTTCTTCAATATCAACATTATAAAATACAAGAGTTCTGTCAGATTCAAAGTACCAGAGTTTCACTGAGTAAACAAACTTCTTATTTAAGAAAATAAAATGTTTAATTGTGTGGCTTAAACCAAATGAGAATCAAACTCACTTTTCTTCTGATGGTAGAGTTGCATGTGGTAAAGAGAGGTTACAGAAACTGATTTCATTTTTCCAGTGAGAGTGGCTCTTGATAAGCCCATAAACTCCATTCCACAGCTTACACATTTTTGGAAGTATTAAGTGTGGTTTGCCTTGAAATATTCACACTTCGATGTGTTCATTTGCATTATTACATTTAGAAGCCTTGGGGCTTTATCACTTCCTTTTCTTGAAATGGCACAGTAATAAGGAAAAGTGGTTATGCTTATCACCACCCGTCAGTCAAACACCTTCTATATTAACAAAATATAATTTTTTCCACTCAATGAATGGGCGTGTGATGTTTCATACACATGTCAATATTAGTATTACTTTGCCTGGTGAAGAAATCATTTTATTTAACAGGAGGTATGACTGGAAGTAAACGAGAAGAAATTCCCATTTACACTTTAATGAGCAGGGACAATGCAGCATGTCAAACCGATGCACTCACTATAATTTAGGAGTAAAAGTCATGCAATTTTGCACAAACAAACCATACTACATTTTCAGTGTGTTGAAACCTCCCAAAACTCAGTGTACAGTAAGGGCTGCATACACATTTCCTGTACTAATGTTTAATACCATGGGTATTCTTCCAAAGGAAATCTCAATAAAGAAGAAAATAAGCAGATCACCTGGTGGTTTGATAGTGAAAAGATAATCTATGTATCTATGACAGCCTCTTTCATTAGCTTTTCATCCTGTCAAACAATAAATATAACCTTTAACCTTGTATATGTAATGAATAAAACTTGAGCCTACACTGTCTAATCAAATGAGAGGTCCAATATATCCTACTGCTATGGCACCTTCTATGCCCATGGGCCCCGGTTTTAAATCTCATATGTAAAAGGGAAAAATGCCTGGATAGGGGAATTTCCAAACACTTCAAAGAAAAAGGACAGAAGAATTCTCAGACTAATATTTAACTGTAATTGTTCTGAGGCAACAAACATCTGGAAGTAAAAGTACCACAATAAGGAGTGCTACATAAAACCAGAATAAAATGGAATAGAAGGAAAGGACAAGTTACATGTTCCAAGACAGCTTTGCAGAAATGTATATATTTAAGTTTGAGTTAAATGCAAAAGGCATATGCTTTGCTCTGTCACTGACATCATAAGCAAGCCAAACACATTTAATTTCATTTCCACAAAACACGAGTTGCATTTGTTATGTATGTTCACTTAGGAGTTATGATACTGCAAAGGTAGTGTATCATATTTTATACAAAAAGCCTAGGAATCAAAGGTTTAAAAATTTCAGAAGTACTGTCAATTATCATACTTGAACAATTATCATACCAGAGCTTTGTATGAACTTTGTGTGATAATACACAATTTAATTAAGTTTTAGAAAGTTAGATTAAGCATCTACATTTAACTATCAAAACTATTTTCAATCAGCAAAACAAAGCATAATGTTTCTGTTTTAATTTCATTGCATTTGTGTGCATTTACCACATATATAATAGTGTTAAAATTCTAAATAATTTCAAAAGATTGTTTGAGAGGTATTAATTACTAAATATTAAGGACACAGGCTTTGTAAAACCTAAGAAGGGCAAACTTGCTGAAAGAGAGAAAGCCAGGAATTGACAAAGGAAATTTTATCCATCAACAGATTAGCTGGAGGTTTTGATTTGCCACCAAATCTGCAGGAATATTTCTCCATTGCAAGGTAAAATCTGACAGAAGGAAGTGGCTCCTCATGGAAAGGATACTGTGTGTGACTGCCCCAGAGGTCTGGCTGAAGCTTAATAGCACACCCTGGTTCAATAATGTGAACAATAAATCACTAACTCCTGCTTTTAAGCACTAGGCTACTCAGGATTCACCTCTCTAACAAGGAAAAAAGGGGCTTACTTACAGATACAGGATGATATCAAAAATGAAAACAGAATTGCCAAGGAAATACTTCAGATATGTTTTGATTTTGAAGATTTTTACTGATAATGCACAAATTGAAACAGGATGCAAGTAATGCATAACAGCCCAAGTGCACAAAGTAAGGCATTTATTATTAACTGGCCACTGTCCTCTACAAAAAAATATTAATCTATTTTTCCTTTTAAAACCATTGTAAAATGATCATATGTTATTATAGTAAACACTGGAAAAAAATGACAATTACACCCCTTTTATCCTGAGGGATCCCACAACACTTTACAGATTGCACGTGTTTTCTCACGCATCTATGGGATAAATGCAGCCTAGATATTGCCAGACAAGAAAGACCATCCATTCTCCTTAACTAGTTCTGTGTAGGGCTTTTTTTTAGTGGTCAAAACTCTAGCTTTTCAAGAGGAAACCACTGGTAGCTTTTGAATAAAAGAATGCAGTTATCAAATTGGGTAAGAAAAAGTCCTCAGGCAAAATACTGCTGTGCACATTGCACGGATTCTTGAAGAATCATAAATAACCAAGGACTTGATTTTATATTTCCTTTCAAGGGAGAGCTCTACTAGGAGTGCAGTGATACTTAATAAGCTATACAAGCACTAATTCCATAATGAGTCTTTACTAACTCATGAGGAAAACCTATCTATTCAACTATCATGCTACTTCCTGTAGCAATTACATACTTTAATAGGCTGCCATAAAAATTTGGACTCAACCAAAACTAAGTACCTAATGAAGGATTCCTGAGACGCTGTCTTAATCATGTTGCACTTCACCACATGCAGTGCTATTAATACTAACAAGAAGTGAGTTTGGGAGATTTTGAAAAGTGTAAGCATCTTAATGAAAGGTTTACCACTATAAACAATTCTAAACCAGAAATATTTTTATACATGCTAGGGAACAAGCCAGTGCAGGATGATCACTGATCTTTATTTAGCTCATGTCTGTGGATTTTTCCTTTATTGTTGCTGGCACAGATTACAATGGTGTTACAGAATTGAAAAACACATTTGCGAAACATACTTATAATATTGTGAAGGCTCAGAAGTTTTACATAATGTAAATAGAGTCTCAACTAATTTGTTTAAATTTGAGGCACACTGTGAATGTAGATTAATTTCTGGTTTTATTTATTTATTTGTTTAGGAAAAAAAGGAGAGAAAATTAGGTGTGTCTATCTGCTATTATGCAATCAAGTCCTACGTGATTTATTTTGGAAGTCTCACAAAAACAGGCTTCCAGGAATGGATAACAATACATCTAGAGGTACTGGAAGCATACTCTTTCCAACAGAGATATGAGACTATGAGATACCCGTGGTGGGATCTCTCCGTTGCTGCCCAGGATGTGTATGTGCAGGAAAAGGAGGAAAGAAAAGCAGACTTAAAGGCAGAAGCTGCAGAAACTCTCATCTCTGTCTAGCAACAGAAGGGAAAGCAGGGGCTGCAGCACAGGCCTTGGGGGTCATTTTCTCCTCTCCAGCCTCATTCCTTTAAGTTCCTCTCCTCCAGCCTCACTAAGTCATCAAGTGCTGGCCCCCTATGGTTTTGAGCCTCAGTCAACTTGGACGGGCAACTTCTGCCTCCTGGCTGAGGAACTGTGGCAAAGATGAAAGAAAGCTGTCCATGCCCAGATAACAGAAACGACACGCTGGGGATGTTGCAAGGCTACCCACCTTCACTAACTAGGGAAGTACACACACTTTCTTAGCTGATAGGAGCCAGGAAAGAGACTTCCCACAACCCAGTTGCAAACCCTGGTTTTTGTGTAGAGCCCTGCCATATGCTTCTGCTATGATTGGTCAACACACCTTCTCTCCAGTCTGTTGACACAATCAGAGGACCACAGCTGGGTATAGATGGCAGCCTGGTGCTATTAGAGAAACAAATACTAGGAACTGTGTAATTATAAAGCAGTAACTGCCCAAGTCTGGCTGGAGGACAAAACCCACAAATAATGAAAGGGATCAGATACTCCAGGGTCTAAAATACAAAGTACTTGTTTACTGGATAATTATTAAGCAAAGGGAGGTGCTGCTATTACATTACTTATCTAGTCATTGCAAAATAAAGTGAAAAATTAGTTCAAACTTTTTCTTTCCAAAGGATCAGCTTTCAAAAACTAAGGGATATAATTAGTGAGATGAAGTGGTCTGATGTGATCCATATCATAAGGTATGGAGGAGTTACAGGTTTGGAACCAGATCAGTCAGGGATATGGAAGTAGCATAATGTAGATACTCAGTATAAAATCATTCTAAAATTGAGAAGACTATTTCAGACTTTTCTGACTTTAAGATCTTTACCTAACTTAACTAAATTATATATATAAAAAACAAAATTTCTTCCTGAAGGGGCTGGCTGACTGTCTTTAACAAAATTAAAGCATACCTTTGAAAGATCTCTGAAGTTCCCTGGAAGGGTCAGGTCTAACTCTTCGGATTCATAGTTTGTTAAAACCCATGGAAATACAGGGTATTGGTTCAAATCATTGTACGTTCGTCCTATGAAGAAAGAAAATGTTTCAAGAATTAGAAAAAGGTGTCCACTTCTCCAGCTGAAACATAATATAGTGGTTACTTTTGGTGCATCACATGTTCCCAGTTCCCACCACTTGATAGAATCAGGTATAAATCTTCCAGACAAAAGTATTCATTTAGATGCACTTATCTTGAATCAGAAGTCAACACAGAAATCAGCATAATATAAAGAGCACAATATCTTTTAGGATCAACTAAAATGCACCATATGCCAATAAACACTTTCTTTTTTATTTCCATTAAGCTATTTTCATAGCATGAATGTTGAAATGTAAAACCACTGGACTATTATTTTCCTAACAACTGTATGCAGTATCATTACCTGGCAAGGATTAAAGGAGACTCCAAACAGCAGGGGCTAAATTTGAGGTTTTTAAATCTAGGTCTATCCTAGATAGACCGTATTAATCCATCATTCCCCATGGCTCTTCTTCACTGAAGAAGTGGTGAGATTTCACAGCAATCATAGAATCAAAGTGGAGGAAGTCATGTTTGCTTTAATACTATTTTGTAACCACTTTGAAAATTTAAAATATTTTTATCCCTCCTAAAAGACAGCTGACTGTCCCAGGCCACTCCCTCCAAACTTAATGAAAGAAACACCGCTACCATCCCAGTGGTTCAAATGTGCAAAAGCCATCTTTATGGTTTCAAAAGAACAATCTGCAACTGAACTTAAAATTATGAATTCATCACTGGGAAAAGTGTGTTTAGGAAAGTCTGTTATTTCTATCTCAGCTGATATTTAGTAGAATCTAACATTTCAATGATAGAACAAATGAAGTTGCTTAGTACAGAACCATCCACCATATTGATTTACTGAGAACCACACAATATGCAACATGAGTCTTAAAAAACAAAATCAGGTCATAAATATATGTGTGTGTGTATTTATATAATATAATTAGCAGACTGAAATAACCCAGGTTAACAATTCCCAGTCCTGCAGCAGATTTACAGCCCTGTCTCACTAACTGCTTCCTTCCAGATTCTGAACAGATTCCTGGGGTACAAAACCCAGCACAGGAAAACACAGGCTTCCTTGTTCTGAATAGCATTTTCAATTCTCCACAAAAATCAGCTCTGCCTTAATGAAATGTGAAACTTTCACTACTCTACAAACACCTTATTTTTTCAATAGAAGTTGATGAACAAGAAGCATGTTTCTATTTTGTACATAGTTTCAGTGAAAACAGGAAAAGTGCATCTTTTTAACAACTGTGTGTCCTCATTTTTACATTTTGAACACAGATGTTCTCAGGAATATAAAAAAATAATTGAGTTGCAATTACAATTTTGTTAAGAAAAGCAATAAGGACTGTGTGCCACACACAAATAAAGACGGATAGAAACAAACCCATCTCTTTAATATCAACAATGAATGAATGCAAAACCTCTCTTGGACAGAACGAGAATGTATCAAATAATTAAATTGAGAAATACACCAGAATTTATCCATGTGAGTGAGGAAAAGGAAAGGTACTCTTTAGCAAAATATTAATTGTTCTACATTTTTCTGGAGGGGCTCTATATATCTTAAAGTAGGACAACTCTGCCTCATTTTCCATATCTGGCAAATCAGAATATTATCTTCCCTTTTGGCAAGGATTAATTACATATGATTTGTAAAGTTTATTGAGACTGTCAAATTTAAGGTTCTATAAAATATGGCCTTTATGAAACTATACCTTTATACAATCAATATTTTTCTCACCATCAGAATCCTCAATTAAGAATGTGCAAAAGCTTCCACAAAAGAAAGACATTTGTGTTTATGTAGACAGCAGACTAAAAGAAATTTGAGATTCAGGAAGAGAATGACTGAGATGACTGTAGTCTATTACAAAAGCATAAGCAAAAATGATGATTCTTCAGAATCAAAAGTTTTATGGAAAAGAGTTCACAGTTATAAAGACCTTCAACTGAAAACACTTTCTAAAAACATTTGGAAGGGTGAGGATATGCTTTCGCAAAATTTTGAAAGGAAATTTAGGGTTCTCCAAAATTAATTTTTATTTCAAGACTGAGATTTTCCATATTGGGGTTTTCTTTAATTTTTATATTAATTTCATTCATTTAATTTCAATTTCAGTATTCAGTCAACAAGATTTTGACTTTTTGTTCCTATTCCACACAGGAAAATCATAAATATGTGAATAGCGCAAGAAAAATGCAATCCTGAGCCTAACTGCTGTACACAAGTTCTCCTTTACTGTGTGGTTTTGATAAGTTACTTATAGTATGGACACATGAAAAAATTATCACGTGGAATTAGCTCCATGTCACGACACTCCAGTAACTCTTGTGTGCATTTTTTTACCCCTCAGTGAGAAATAATTTGAAGCAGTTTATCCCTCAGCTTAAGTAGGATAAATTACAAACAACGGAGCCTATGTGATCATGTATTTGATAAATATAATCATAGTCTTGTGAAAAAATAAACAAAATATTTACTTCTCTCCTACTTAAATATTTATAAATCCTATTTTATTTATGAAGAGATTAACTACTAAGAATATCTATTAATTTGTTTAGTAAAAAAGTTAGTGATTTATTTTTATCAATTCAATAATTTTATTTTTAATATCAACAAATAAAAAAGACTAGAGAAGACGAACCATAATTTAAATTGTGAAAGGAGACCAAACCTATGTGATTAGGTAAGACCACACATCTATGTTTATCTGAGTGGAGGACAGTGATCTAGGCCTATAATGGGATTACAGATCCCTAATTCTAAACATGCATAAATATTAGTGGTTTAACTTTATTAGGAATGCTTTCTTGATCAGTTCTGGATTCACAATGACTATTTTCAGAGTAAAGTCAGCAGATGAATATATTTAGCCATCTCACCAATTATCTGGTGCTTCCAGCAAGAATTATTTGTTTTTTTCTGTAGCTAAATAAATATAAAACATAAACCTGTACCGCTATTGGTAGTCCCTATACCTTTTCAGAAGCTTCAGATTTTCCCCCTAGTAGGCTTACAGAGATTAATATTAAAGGCTGAATATTAAATATCGCAAGCCTGTGACACTAATCTACTTGAACAATAAAACTGAGGCATAGTAAATGAGATCTCAGAAATACTGGATATGTTTCTTCATTAAAAAAAACTTTTTAATTAAACCATCCAATTTAATGTTTTTATATGGCACTTTAGTTTTGAAGGTAAAGTGAGCTAGAGACAGCTGACAAAGAAATTATAACTGCAATTCCTTGGTGAAAATGTTAATGACAGCAAAATATTGTTTAATTAGATGATTGCAGCATCTGGATTAACACTCTTTAAGAGCGATGTTCCTGTGCTTGTCTGCTTCTTCACACTTTACAGACATTTTGTCATCTCTAGGTCATTAGGAAAGAATTTTTAATGATTTTTCTAGAAGCAAGTAGTTCGAGTTACATCTAATTAGATGACAATAATAAGCCCAACACATGCAGTAGCTAAATATATACATAATTAACCAGTGAGGGCTTGTACATCACAGAGTAAAAAAGTGGAAAATGCTAAACAGGCGAAAAAAAAGAGGGAGGGGGAAGAAGTTCATCTGAATTTATTACCTGACTTAAGATGTCATTTTTTTCCACAAACCTTTAAAAATAATCCCTTTCCACTATGAGAAATGACTTACAAAAATTATGGATATAATTATTCTCCACTTCTTTTAAAAGCTGTGGCAGGTAGGATTTAAAAGAACTAAAATTCCAATAAATAAAAATGCAAACACACATTCTGCAATTTGAAAATAAAAAAACCTAGCAGAAATCAGTTAAATACTGAGAAATTGATTTGAAATCTATACTTCTAACTAAAAGAGTAGGCACTGCAACCATATTACAAGACGATTTCTTGTTCCCACTCTTCTTGATTCCTTTTGCTGTAGTGGGATTAGTTTTAAGTACTTTTGTCAATAAGCTTGTAACTGAGAATAGTAAAAATTACTTGCTCCCTATATCACCCAGAGGGTTGACATACATGCTGATCACATGCGATACGGCCTTTTCCTGTGCATCTAAAGAAAGGACAATTAGAATGATCATAGCTACTTCCAAGCATTCAAAGCTAAAGGATCCCTGAGAAGGCAATAGGTAGGAGGAGGGGGAAGGTGGCCAGGAAGGCTTATGTCTACATAACCAGGACAAAAACCAGGGGCACAGAGAGTATAACACTGAGACTGATTGATAAGTCGCAGAGTGTAGTGTTTACCTTTGGGAGAAAAACCCAGAGCTGTAAACATGATGAAATATGCTCAAGTCAGAAAAGAGGGCAAGAAAGAGGTGAAGACCTTGGAAACAGAATAGGGAGGAGAGAAAATAGTTGGCTAGAGGGCCAGACAAACAGGTTGAAACAAGACTTTATAGAGTTTGGAAAATAGAGAGCAATTTCAAATTGAAATTGCAATGAGACATCAGGCCAGTGCAAGTGATGGTAATCAGATATCCTTGGATAGGAAATTATCTAGAAAGAGAGAACTGTGATAGCTGAAGTAGACAGTTATTAATTCATGAGTACAGATCACAACAGAAACAGTTAAACTAAAAATGAAGCCAGGTAATGTTCCAGAGGTGGTAACATGGTGATGTAAAGATTTTTTAAAAAGTCATAGAAAGATGGACTTTTTCCAAGGGGACACTTCAGTATTTCAAGCATTGATTAAGAACTTATAGAATAGCCAGGGGCCATGCTTGTCAAGACAGAAAAATTGGCAAACCAGAGAGAGATTTAAGGAGAGATTCGTATATTTATTTCAGTGGTCCTGTTCTACAGAGACCAACCCATCTGTGTAATTAACAGTATTAACGAGCAGTCAAAGGACTTCTTGTGGGAAACGACCCGGTTGCATGTCACAAATGAAAGAAATGAGTTGGTGTCAGAAGCCTCACTTCTAAATTGTCTCTCTTCTAAGGCTGCCGTTTCTTGAATAATTTCAGAAAAGGATCACAAGAAAACATGACTGATTTCTTACTGTTTTGTAAAATGGGCTAGATACTACTTAAGGACCACTGTAAGAAGAAAGAAAGCTACAAAGAATTGGCAAAAAAATGTATCAAACCACTTCATTACCACTTCATTAGTGGACCTCTATTTATTTGGAAGAGAAGAAAAATCAACAAAGGGACCTATGTATCAATTACCAGCAGATAATCCACATTTCTTAAGTGCCAAACCTCCACACCTCTTAACTGACTAAGCTATATCTCAGATATGCTGAATAAACCAGTAGGAGATAAAAGGCAACGCAAATAAAAAAATTTTGAAGCTTGTATTTCTCGATGACTAAAACCAATATTGTCAAAAAAGAAGATGCTGCTTAAACAAACAGTTATAGTCTAATATGAGGCCATTGCTGCCTACACAAACAATTACTGGCAAAGAAGTTGTATCTTTTAAGGAAATATTTCTTATGTGGTCTCATTACAAAAGAGTGTAATTAAAAATTTATTTGGAAATTGGATTTCCAAAGAAGAGAGAAAAGAAAATACATGTCTTCACTTGGCAAAGGAGGTCATGAATGTATCCAATACTCTATCTTTGTATACAAAACAGAAAATCTTGTATCTGCTTCTGACTGACAAGGGTCTTGTCCACAGTCCATATAAGAACTTGCTTCTGTTTAACACAGAAGTATCTGGACAGTTATCAGTTCAGTGTTATCAAAACAAGGGCAACATGTAGCAGAGATACTTTACTTCCAGTACTGTATTTCTGGTAGATATAATAAATATTTTAGTGCTTCGTTAGAAAACACATATTTGTTGTAAAGGAAGTATTTTGGAGAAATACCTTTCAACAGAAGATTTACAGAAGCACAGGCACAGCTGTAAAAGCAGTGGTGTCAATCAGGCTGCCTCATAGCTCGCAACCCTGCAGTTTCCCAGATCTCAAGCCCTGGCAGTAGATTGCCATACGATAATGGAGCCAGGAAACAGGTTGCAGATGTGAGAACCTCTAGGCTTTATAACATATATTTCTGTTTTGAGGCTTTCTCCACTGACATTGGACTTGGAGCTCACATACACTCCATTGTGGGTGGGTTTCTGGTTTGCCATGAATTTTATGAAGAGATTCTCTGCAATACCCCCAAGTTCTTCATGAGTTTTTGGAAGTCAGCTTCCTAGCTGAAGTTCAGACTTCATTAGAACTACAAAACAAGGTTATCTTTCAAAAAAGATATTGGGGGGATATTTTCTTCTGTCAAAATGCTGAAAAAGTTTAGGGTTTGTTCCAAACTGGAATAAAAAGTTTATTGTCATGTGTAGAATTGCCTGTTGGCTTTCAGTCAGTTTTAATTCTCTGGTTTTCAAAAAAGTTTGTATGTGTGTGTGTCACTGGCAGAGAGTCCAGCTTTTGATGGTAAATTTTATTCTAGATTTCAGAAAAACTTCACAAGTTTCTATTAGAGTGAATCAGTGACTGCAGATGTTATAATGATATTAGCAACTGAAATCTATTTATCTGTGTTCATAGAGACTACAAATCTTCAAAATCTTCAAGAAAATGAAGTAGAAATAAAAAGAACATAATACAGCAATGCAATCATGCTTTCTTACAAGCTGTTTGCATTGAGGGCCATTCTAACCTGCAATAGCCATAGGTGATGTCAGCGGACCCTTTACTTTGCTAATCCTGCTGGAACACTATCAGATGTGACAGCACTCTTGCTGATTTGGAAAGCAACCAAGAATCTCAGCTGCTTTTAGACATCCCTCCAAAATCTTTTATGAGATCGTACAGTGATACATGAACATGATGACTGTTGCCCTTCTTGGAAAATGAAAACACAGCAGAAAATATAGAGACTGGTAAGGACCCATTAGCAAAAGCCAAGCAATGCAGATGGATTTGAAATAAAAATCAGAGTAAGGGATATTCTTTGTGGCAAGGAAAAGGTCTTAAAATATTACCCAACGTATTGTTCACATCTTAGTAGAAGAGTATGCATGGTATTAATTTTTATTTGACCAATACTGGTCACTTCCAAAACTTTTAAAAATCAGCATATTGGCTGTCCTTCAGAAAACATATATTTGCGGATCCATGTGACCTCAAAGAATCATTAAAAAGAATGACTTTACAAAATGAGCCAATTAATACAAGATGGAGACAAAGAGTTAAGCTGAACTGCTTCTAGAGACTCAAATTTACCTCCCTCTCTTTCAGGGAATATGGTCTTTACCTAAATTAGAATTTGAATTCGATCATGCACTGCTGAAAGACTTCATAAGATGGTAGGTAATGCTGTGAAAACGAGCAAGTGTGGTTATACAATTAACAACAGTGAGATTATATGAACAAATGAGATTTACCAGTAAGAAGTTGAGAGCAAAAAATCTGCCAAAAACTAAACGCTTTGAGTCAGAGAGAGACACTACTAAGGTACTGACCAAGCTGCTGGAAGCTTTTCCAAATACAGTACAAGCTTACAGACACACACAAAAAAGAATTACTGAATCCTCCAAACCTTCGGTATAGCAGGTGGTACCTGGAATGCAAATGTCAGGCCATCCTGTTGTTAGGCAGGTGAATGACATTAGATAACATTAAAAGAAACTTGCCTCATGTAACTACCCAGGTGTTTGGGTATAAAGCCTGCCTACCAGTACTACTATCAAACAACAGGTCAAAAAACATTTTTCCTGAGCACTCTGAGATACTCTGAAAGGAATCTCTTCAGGCTGAAACTTGTTTATTGATGGATACTTTAGCCTAAGTGTCACTGCAATTCCTAACTGACTTCAGACATAATGATGGCTTCCAGGTTTGGATGCTTTGGTGATGTACCTAAAAATAAATTACCTTGGAGTTTTAAAATGATTAAAAATGAAAAATAACTTATCAAAAATTGGCTCTGCTCTTGTCTACTCTCATTTGAAGAGTTAATGCTGCTTTACAGAAGAAATGAATACATAAAAGGAAATTACAAGTGAAGGACAGTTCTGTCGATAACATGTTGGGCAAGGACTGAGGGGACCTAGGCTAACTTCCCAGCTCTCCAGTAAACCCTCCCAGTTCAGGTGAGGCAGTCAGGGAGCCTGTGAGGCTCTGCCTGCATTTCCTCATGACCAAAAGGGCAGCGGATGTGTGAGAGACACGGAGTGGCTGGAGGCAGGCCGATGTCCAGGAGCAGGATAGCAGCATTCCTGTGGTGCTGCGCCAGAGGTAATAACTGCTCAGCAGGGCTCCTTCCTTCAGCAGAGATCTGCGGGACTGTGGCTATCGTGCTCGTGAGCCAAGCTGGTGAGCCTGTGTTGGGCTGCACCATATGGGCTTTCCAGCCCAGGTCTCCAGTAGGTTCAGGGACTCTGCTTTGTGCTCCACTGCACAAGGTAAACATGCTCTCAGATTTCCAACTGTTCAGCGGTAGCACTTCTGTATCACACTGGGATAATTTGATGACACATTTATTAATGTCCGTAAGACTGGATACACAGAAGATGACTACCATATAAGCACAGAGGCAAAAGCCTAAAGGTTCAAAGCAAGTTAGTTTGACAGCTCCTGAATTCTGCCACTACCCTACTGGGAAGAACACAGTGACTGTCCTCAGACTGGTCAGCATAACAGGTGTTACCTTTGGGTTTCACACTTAAATTTGTCTTATGTCTGGCCTGAGGATAACCTCAAGTATAAAAGTCAGGACCAAGTAAAGATGAGACTTGTAACACTGGAGTACAAAATGCCTTCTGGAATTTAATTTGGGTTTCAAATTAAAGATCACTGGAGTGAAATGTCTGAGGAAGGCTCTCCACAGGCAGGTTCATAAGCAGCATGTGTGCTACAGGCAGGAATTGTAATAGTAGACAAGCTCCTGGAAATCTTTGTATATGGTGTAGAAAACTGCTGCTTTTTACATTTAAAATTGCCACGGGAGTTAGCACATAGAAAAGGGAAAGGTGAAAGGAATAATGTCATTGTGAATGTTTAATTAATGACAATTGCCAGAAAAGCTCTTCTTTTGCCAATAACAATTGGATGTCTATGGCAGTTATTTCTCATTTTAAATACCTAATCTGATATTATATTTCAGCTCAAAGAACTAAACGAGAAAAGATGCTGTAATCTAATCATACCCAATCCAGGTGACATCTGTACTAGGCAGAATACTGTTGTTATTCTGCTGTCTAGTTGCTGTTGCTGAGAATGATGAAGTAGCAAAATTACATTTTCCCATTATTATTTCCAGACACTCTCTGGCAATGGTTTGTTGACTCTAATAAAGCTTCAGACAAAGCTGTCAGCGGAGGAAATGGCAGAAGGGGAGCAAGGAACAGCCTCCACAACAATACATGAATCTGTAGTCTCAGTGATAGGTTGTGCATTTTCTGATAAAATTTAATGTGTGTGTTTCAGAATCTATCATAAAGCTGCAGCTGAATTCTAGAGGGATAAATGTATTCTATCAAGTCACGGTGCTTAAGACTTTGACAAACATAAACATATTATGAAGGATTAAAGACTCGGAAGCCTTACCTGCTATAGTGTTGAGGAACATCAAGTATTCAAAGTTAGATATCTCCCGTCTCTGCCAGCGCTGAGTCATGTTGGAGGATTTATAAAGCTGTCGGGGAGTGGCCAGAGAGATTCTCCTAGGAAATACATTTAAAGAATTATTTTTTTAAGAGCGTCATTAAATGTTAAGATGTAGGGCAATGTTATTAGCATGATTAATTTCAGATTCTCTCAGAGGCTTTTTTATTTCCTTTAATGAAGTCAAGAAGACACTATTACCCTTATTTGAGAAATTACTAAAATTAAAATCTGTATTTAATTTTACCAGTACTACAGCACTGTAATAATTCAGAATAATATATTTGGGGCCTTATTTTATTCTGAATCTGGTTAAAAGACTAGAAGTAAAAGAAACTGCAGACCTCCTGGTGCCTCGCTTGTTCAGCAGGAATAAAAGAGGAATACCATTTCCCTGTTTCAAAAGAATACATTGAGATAAGTTCATTAAGGTGAGTGAGTGATAGATTAAAGTGCCATGTATTTCCAGCACATGGGTTGAAGATATTTATTCCACAGTCTGTGCACCTCCTCCATGGTGAGCTACCCATGATCCCTTCCTATATTGCAGTAAGCTTTGAGATTTCTATTTATAGCCTGGTTTCTCAAAGAAACAAGGTTTACTCTATTATCTGCTCACATGTCCATCTGCCTGTCTCTCCATAATAACATCTGAATTGCATTTCATTCAAATTTGGAAGAGGAGTAGAAGATTCTAAGATACTCAATTTCCACACATTTTCTAAAACTTAAATGACTGGATAAGGGAGAAAGAACCAAACTACTGTGCCAAGGAAGAAAAAAACAGAAAACTTCAGCTCTTCTATGTTGAATTTGACAACATCACAATAATCAAATGCCATGCCCCAAGTTCGAAATTACCCATTGTATATACTGCCCCTGGGTGATAAAATATAGTGGTGTAGATTCAGTCTAGACTAATGCATTAAAGAAAAAAATCTGCAACAAGCAGAAATAATCTCACTGCTCACATGTTTCTAGGGAAAATAGTCCTTGTTGAAAAAAAGAAAAGGAAAATCTTTGGAAGAACAAAAATTCATCTCCTCATATACTTTTTGTTACAGAAACTTAAATCTTATAGATGGATCAAAACAGAGAAAATGTTTGTACCTGTTAAAAAAAAAAGAGGATCTCTAATGTGTAGCCTATTAATGAATTTAAATAATGCGTCTAGTATTTATATAGCTTGTCAAGAGTAAGTAGGGACCCAAAGCTTCAACTTTCAGTGCACACTAAGCACAATAAGTGTACTATTTCTAGACTCTGAATGCAGTTATTTTCTTAAAATAAAGTTATATACAAGGTGTCAAATTACAAAATTGTGGACCATCTATTTCTAAAGATACATGTACATACTCCTACCCACGCACTAAATCCTACTTCTGGAGAATGAATGATACTGGTATGCAATTGGAGTGTACAGTTACCACAATTAAATGTCTCAATTGTCAATGTGTAGGTTGTCAATGTCTGCCATACTTAGGCTTACAAATTGGGCATACAAAAACGACCACTCAGTGTAGGTACACTTCTTTTTTTTTTAAAATCTCTGTAAAGTCTTGCCAGCTTGGTTAGCCTTATTTTACAGTAGACTCTAGGATGCCAGTGGTAAATACACTTTACTAGCATACAGGAGACATTACAAAATTTTCTTAAGTTGTTTCTATTATGCTTCTTCCAAACAATTTATCAAAAGAATTATCTGAATGTAATCATACTTTAGATTGAATTTTATAGGATAACAATTACTTTGACAGTGGAACTCTCAAAGACTGTATTGTTCTCAGTACACTATGACTAATGCTACACACAAATTAATAAATACAGAATATAAAAATACTGAAGAGATCATTAAATTTACAAAGCATTTGTCACAGACTTTCTGTTCCTTCCATGACAAAACAACATTTACGCATCAGTACAGCTTAGTAACTGCTTTTAGATTTACCTACAATCTCCCAGGGAGTCTCAAAAATCCATAAACTGTCAAGTGCTGGACTTCACATTTGAATGCCTGATTTGAGCAAACCCTACAGAAAATCAAAATATACTAAAAAAGCTCCTTATTTACTCTATATCTCAGGTGTTTGAAAGATTCATAGTTATTTCAGCAGAGGCTGGAAAAAATTATGCACAATAAATTGGTTCCACACCTGCTTGTTTCAGTTAACACAGGAAGACCCACTGTTTTGTGTTTTGCTAAATCCACCCAACTTTGATCAAATCACTTCTTTCCTTCGATATGCCATCACCAGTATGAAGATGCATAAATGAATGTGCTTCCTTTGCTTCAAGACAGCCATGAAATACCTACTCAAAATGGAATCTGCAGAAGATTCTCTGATGTATAAGGGGATAATCTAACTTTTCAAGCTTTAAATATGTTTAGAAAACATTTCATGGAGGTTATATATCCCATATGTGGAGCATGATCCACCCCCTTTCACAATTACTTTTAATTTAGTTAGCTACAATACAGTCTTTAAGTATCTTGTAAAAAAAAGTAGAAAAAAAAAAAAAAAAAAAAAAAAGACGGGAAAGTCACTGGCTTCTGCCAAAAGATTCATCAATATTCACTTTTAATCAAAGCCCTAAAAGAGGTTTTATGCTTTGATGACATCAAATCTTAGTTTTCCTACCTCCTTCCCTTCCCAAAATCCAAGCTCTGCAACCAGCTACACCAAGATCTGGAAATCCGTCATCAAGCTACTGATGTGGAATAAGTTCTAGCACTGAGCTGACATTGAATAGTTACCATACCAGCCAAAATATGCTTTCTTCCAGCAAAGCTTCGTTATTTGTATTTCTTAGCTTTAATAACTGGAGCCATTGTTTTATCTAATGCATTAATAGCCCACAGAATTTCAGTGAAAGGTGCTAGCACATGTTTAGTGGTGAAGTATGATACTGTATCTTTTACCAATTCTTTGATCTCTGTACACTTAGAAAATCATCAGGCACCTCACAGTTGGCTTCTAAGCTGTGATGTTACCCTCAACAAAGTACAGCAGTAAATTACACCTCAGGTGTTAGAACCCTAAAAAGTGGTCTGCTAATAGTATTGTAAAGATGTGGATATTACTCTGCCTATGTAGAATCATATGGAGCTGTAGAAATAAGTTAAAGCCACAGTACCGTCTGCCCAGTTGTATCATATGGCAAGGTCATAAGCAAACTACAATCAACGCAATATGTTTCAGGAACAGTGAAAATGCATTTATCAAAGACGGATTACTTTGATTACCAAATTAGACTGAACTCTTCAACGTGTGACTACTTTTAAGGATGTAATTACTTCTTTGTAACATTAAACACAGGTTTGGATGCTTTGTTGAAGCAAAGCATTAGACAGGCTATTGGGAAAGGTAGCAAAGAAGCAAACTGGAGATTTGCTCAGAACAGCAGGTCTGTAACAGTCTTGGGAAGAGATACCAGTTTGCCTGCTTCTAATGCTTTCTGCCATTGGAATATGATAAATATTGCTTTTTCCTTCTATTTCCTTCCATCTTTGTTAATCGCAGGATTTCTCTATGAAAACAGAAATGCACTTAAAATCCATGTACTGCATTAAAAGTAAATTACTTCTTCAGAATGTTTCCATCATGAATGCAATTCTTTATGATAATGTAATTAACTTCAGATGAAATGTTTATCAGAGTAGTATCCAAGAGGAAATATTACTTACAAAAATAAAACTAAAGAACTTAACCAAAACAACCAGAAAGACTTGCTTTTTCAAAAAATATTTTAAAGTACAGCTTAATCTGGAAAATGGGTCATAAAAAATGTATAGCATTTTACTTAGCATAGCAGCTCCTTTTGGTTACTCAGCATAATTTCTCCTTATGTTAATTATACAAATAAGCATATTTTTAAAAATTAGCATTCCAGAGCATATTCATAGGAAGGAAAACTATATACTCATATCAACAAAATATTAATTGCAGAGCAGTTATAAAGCCAGATTTTCCCTCAGTTACTTCACTTGCAACCCTACTGAAGACAGTAAGGGTTTGTAGACAGAAAAAAAAGGAAAAACCATGACTACAGGGTCTTTATTGTGCATAAATCATACCATGATTATGCAAAAACAAGAAAGAAAAGCGAACTTCACTACCATATGCCAGATTTATTCTGAAGGCTAGCAAGCCCATTTTCGATTCAAATTGAACTTTAATCAAAAAGGTATGGAAATAACTGTGTTTAATATTGAAGCTGAAACTTTTCCAAATAATTATATATCAACAAACTTTTTCAGACAATTATTTACTGAATAATGCACAAAAGATATGAATTTCAAAAGTAAAAAATGTCACTGTAGATATGAAATTCTGATTGAGACATTTGCATTTTGTTTGTTCTAGAACATATGGCCATTTTTATTTCAGAAAGCAATACTATTACTTTCCATTTAGAGACAGCAATTCCTTTAATTTGAGTATTTGGAAGAGCAATGCAAATATTAACAAGATGCACCTTCCAAAGAAATGCCCCAACTTCCCCTTGATCTCAGTGAAAAGTTGAGAAATTTGGCAGTTTGCCTAAGAACGTCAGCACATTCAGGAGATCAAGCCTTAGGCATCATGAGATCTTGAGCTCATGACAGGGAATGATGTTCATCTGGGAATGAAATAGTTTTCCAATCCTACAAATGCTTTGACATTTCAGAGTATTTCCACATTCTGCACTGGGATAAAACAAGGACAATATGAAGTTTTAGTTTGTAGGAAATGACTTAAAGAAAGACATATCCTAGGCATTACCCTGATAATTAAGTAACTGGCTTTTGGCCAAGTCAGGTCAAATGGAGATCTGAACCCAAAGCACCATATTTTGTGAATTTCTTGCTGTTTCTTCACTCCTTTATATTTATTTGTTGTTCCTTTAATTTTGACCAGAAATTAATCCTGTGCCTAAATATTTTTCACCAAACTTACTCTTACACTCTCAAAAACAATTTTAGGTCTAAACAACAAAAAAAAGAAGGCAGGAAATTTTCCCTCCCCCTAACTCAATGAAGTACACATGAAGATCATTTTAACCATCACTGAAATATGAATGCTTTTATAGTATAGGATCTGACAAGTTCCAGTCTTATTTCTGACCAAAGGCTGATTTGATATTGATGTTGATGAGATAATTAAAACTGTACTTGTCCATAGTATGTGAAAATATCTAAAACTGAACTTTAGTTGGTCTTTTCCAAAATATATATTCTCCTTAATTTTGGAAACCGAAGAATAATGCATTATACTAATGAATGGAAGAAATTTGGAAATTGCAACATATCTACTATACTGATGAGCAATGAAGTAAAACACACACACATTCATATAAAACGTGAGTGAGAAGATATATATGAAAAAATAATTTTCATTCAAGTCAAGTTTAGTACTATGTCCTACAAACACAGCAAGATCAATGTTTGTCTATATATTTATAAAACCTGACTGAAAAGCAGACTCTGAAGAGATAAGGTATAAGTTTTCTTCTGGTCCTTCACTGGAAGGTATTTATTTCCTGTAATTAAAAAGATTTACAATACTTTTACTTCTATCCAAAATAACAGGTTGCATAGTAAGGACAGCGTATTGTTTCTCAAACTAACCTTAAGAATGACAAAAACTACTTTCACGACAGGAATAATGTTTTAGTATGGACAGGTTTAAAAATATCATTTGTATGATATAATAAACACAAAATATAGAAACTATTTTAATTAAATTACCTGGCTTGTGGCAAACCATAGCTGGTTCCTACTCCAACACGTGGTAAACTGTACACAACTTTTTTCACTGTTGCTTGGTCAGGAAAATTAAACATAACAGAAGCTAAATGAGAAGAGAAAATATGGACTAGTAAACCACTTGCAGAAGTATGTTTCTCCACCTGCATATATTTTTAAAATGCTCTTTGTTTTTTATTTGGGAAGAGAAGTCAGTTCCACTTTTATCCTCCTGAGGATCCAAGTTAGAACAGAAACTCCCAGCATACTTCATACCTATGTATCATTAGCTGGTTAAGGGTTTGGTAATAAGTCTCCCATTTTGCAGAAGACCTGAGTAAGGTATGCTTCAGAAGAATCGCAGCTTACCATTAACCCATATAACCTTTTATCAGGCTGGGAAACTGTTTAGTAGATGGCATGGCATTCGGTCTTCTAACTGATGCATTAAAATAAAAAGGACCAGAAATTGTTTAATTCCCTCCCCAGTTTAAATCAAAACTTACATCACAACTCCTCAGGGCAAAAGACTACTGACACACCTCACCAACCATTCAACTCTGATTCAGAGTAGCACATACAGAAAACTGAGTGGATCCATTTATTGATCTGGTCCTTTTTACTTTAACTGGGTTTATAACTAGAAAAGGAAATATCCTTTTAGGTATTTTAGTAAAATATTTACATAAAATGAAGAAGAGGGGTAAGATCATAGAAAAAGCAAACTTCCTATCAAATATTTGAAGAATTTACCAATTTGAATGATCTGGTTTTATAAATAAATCTCACTGCTGCACAGAAAGCAGTGAGATTGATTTATGTGATTGATTTTAATACAAAATGCAATGAATACATGCAAAAGTAAGCATTATTGAACACAGGCATAATCACTTCACCAAAGGAAGCACAGAGTTGAAATTCTAAGATTAATAAGTAACACACAAAATAACTACTAGCACATTTTTATGCCAAAAAATAAACAAAGACATACTTCTGTTTGCCATAAACACTTCCAAAGCTGTGTTCTGGAGAAGATAACGTCTTGAAAAAACAGCCCGAATCTCACTGAACATCCATTTTCCATGAAGGCCTTCTGTATAGGCAAGGACCTTTAAATAAAGTCAAGGTGACAGTTATCAGCAGGAGTTTTTCATTAAAATATTGCATAAGAACATAGTAAACTTTACCCATCAATGAAGCATAATTAAGTTAATCGTATCTCTTTAACACTTAAAAACCGTGAGTTAAAACATGAACTTAAACGTTTTTAAAAAATGCAATGAAGTATAGCTTTTAGAAGAGTATCACTAAGTACCATAACCTGATATTCCTAAAATCTATATTTTATGAGTCACATCAACTTATTTTCCTCAAAAAAAACACAAACTCTACAAGTAAGCATAGGGTAATGGACACAGTTGCAATTATGCTTAGCTGTATTTTCTTCCAAAAGTGTGCATGACACAGCTGTCAGTTATGTATCAGATAACAGATTTACTTCTGAGGCTATGTGCGAAGTACAACCAAAATAATATCATTTGCTATTCACATCCATTTCAGGGTCATAAATTAGAACTCCCTCCATTCCATTAATAAATACAGAAATTAGCTAGAACAGTATGTCAACACAATATTTTTTCTGAAGTACATCTAATATTCCAAACCATGAACAAACTGTAAAAATTTGTATTTTTGCATTTTAAAAACAATGCCAAAATATTTTAAAATAAAATAGTTAAACATCAGCAGTGTTCTTTCAGTTTGTAAGTTTTTCAATTGAAGTTATTGGTCTAAGATGAGATGATATAAATGATCTTTTTCAGTCTTTCACTGTTCTGGATGTTCAGGAAACCAGACAAAAAGACACAATTTACTTAGGTAACAGCTTTATTAACTAATTTAATCTGTGAATTATTATTCCAGCAGTATCATGCATTGTAGAACAACCCTTTGCCAATTCTTGTCATCAGCTGGAAGGCTGCCTTCAGCCCTCCACCTCTGCTCAGGTGGGTTTTGCCCGTAGCTGAGACCCTGACACTCCATCCTATGAGTAGTTAGATGTTTGGGATGGGGACCATGTCCTCACTACACCCAACTGCATTTCTCAGGCTCTGTAGACTGTGCCTTCCCCTAGGCTGCAGTCACTAAGAGAGTTGCAGCCTCAGTGAAACAATGAAACACAATGAACACCTTCAGTAAAGGGAAATGCTAAAAGAAGATTTCAGACTGGAGAGACTGAATTTCTCTGTTTGCCATTAGGTACACAGAAGCTGTTGGTATACCAGCTTGCAGTGCTTTAGTCACTCAGTTGAGGTCTTTGCTTTCCGTAATCATGACCTCCCCCAACTTCTGAATAGGGAAATGTTAGAGAGACCATATGTTGCTGCTGTCAACGATCCTTCATGCTTGAGGTAACAGAAATTGTATTCCTTCAGTTTTTTCACTGATGTAGCTTCAAGTTAGTAACATGTCTTCATATATGAAAAGCTAATTTAAGTTTGTACACTTGGTGTTAAATGAGTTCCATGGATTTTTATTAATTTGTTCCCTGTAACTTTTTTCTCATAACCATGATAAGTCTATTTCCGAAATGACAGTAACAACTGCAACAATACAAATGTGCTTCAGCACACTGAAGAGCATTGAAATGTTAGTGCTGTCCTTGACAAAAACTGGACAGAGGAACACACTGTCTTTAATGTCTACATGAGAAGTTACAGACAAAACTTAGAGCAACACTGTGCTGATGGTACTGTTTCACTCACCTCAGCTCTCCACACTAACTGAACACAGCCTTGAATAAGGGAAGGGGCTTGATTTCTTTGAAGATCCCTCAAACACATGGAAGAGACTATACACTCCCTCCATTCAGTCACTGGCCAGCTGTGGAATTACTACTTCATATGCTAAATTCTTGAAATGGTTAAAAAATCTGCACTTTATTTTTAATTTGAACTCTGTTGACTTTAGCTCCTAGCCACTAGATCTCATGACACCTTTTTTTATATGAGATTAGAGTCTTCTAGTATCAGATAACTTTTCCTTGTGTCAGTAATTACAGACTCTGATCCAGTTACTGCTTAGATTTCTCTGTGATGAGCTAAATAAACCAAAATTTCCTTCAGTCTTTCATTGAGATCAGATGCTAGGATACAGGTGGTGTCACGCATGTGAAATTCAGATGGTTAAGAACAATAACTGTGAAGATTTCAGCACCCTTCTTCTTTGAATGTATTCTGCTGCTATCTGATATGTAATTTTTGTAAATACACAGGTCCTTAAGATACAGAGAGGAAATAAGGAAGAAAACACTCAAGTTTGAAAAGCTAAAAGATGAGAACAGTCTCCAGAGAGAGGAGTTTGAAATGTATATAGCTGTAACCAGATCTACAGCAGTCAGCAGATTTGCTAAAGAATTAGTTCCTTGACAAAACACCACGCTTCAGGAATTCACATTATGTTTCAAAAATGTTTCTAGTTATTCTACTTCTTTTTCTAAAGAAAAATGTTTAATACTAACTATAACCTCTGCAGTAACATTTTAGATGATTCACAGTAATAAATTTCCAATGTTTTGATATATACCATAGCTTAGTTATTATAGATCAACACTAAAAGCACATTGTATACCAACCACACATTGGTTGCCTCTTTCTTCCTCCTCTTCTTACTCAAGTATAAGGCAATTGAGAGTTACTTTTACCCCACTATGAAATGAATGTCTTAAGATAGCACTCCATTAAAGCAGTAGAAAGGATAGGAAATCAGCGGAAAGGAAGGAGTCTATAATTCAATTACTGTCCTCAATTACACTCTTCTTAACTGTCTATTAGTCCTACAAATATCAGATTATCATGTTGATATCAAATCATCTCAATTATTTCGGTATTTCTGTTGTATTATTTTCCTGTCCAAGATATACTACCCATTTTTGTCATCCTCCATAATATTCATCTAACACCATTTTCAACCGATGCATTAAACCTTCCGTTATTAGATATCTACAGTTCACAGCGGAAGTTACTGATGCTGTTGCAGAATTCTTCTCGTTAAAACAACCAAAACAAAGTAATTTCATTTCTCTCAGTCTGAATCCTTTAAAAGGTTTATACTTTTGTTTCTTCTTCCAGGATGATTTTTAGCATTTCACTTTTTCATATCACGTGAATGAAGCCCTGGCTATTTTGCATTTTTTACAGACTGCACGTATTGTATATTTTATTATTCATAAAAGCATGGAAATAACCACTTTGTTCACCAAAAGACACTGAAATCATGTTACCTAGTTATCTGAAGCCAAAATTTCCATGTGCTCCATCCAATACTTCATTGTTTATATTTAAAGTCAGTGCTCGTTACTTTGATAGCTTTATGAGTTTTTCTCCTAAAAACAGTCATGAAGACTTCTTGTTCTAGGCATGTCTTAATGGCTGAAACTTCATGACGAAGCATGGAATTCTAGATATGTTTCAAATAAGCTGTTTTTTATAAAATAAAAATCAACCAACAATGTCTACATGTGAACTGAGCACAGTCTTCATTTTTCATATCGGCTGCAATTGTTTGGTTTAAAGGTAATTTCTCCTTGTAAAACCCTTTCATTTACTCATGAGTATGTTTTAAAGATAGTAATGGGTCCACTGGCCAGATGATAGACCAAGAATAAAAATTTGCTAGGATACACTGCAGTAAGATGAAGCTGTCACCTTAACAGGTGAATGAGAAGTCTCAGGGTTCTGTAATATGGAAAAACGTCTATTTGAACACTTACTTTGATTAGATTAGATTAGTAAAGCAGCTTGGGATGTTCAGATGGAAAGCTCTATAGAAAAGAAACAGAACCATTACTGAAGTGCTTTCCTACTTGGCTCAGATATGAAGGCTCCATTATTTTAATTTTATTTCTGATGTAATCAAGATACCTTTTTTTTTTTTTTTTTTGAGTCAAGACATTTTTAATCATAAACCTATTTCAGTAATTATTCAATTATTGATAATTAATTAATTGTTAATTAACAGCTGGAATTTTGAAGCACTGCATTAACCAGAAGATCAGAAATATTAGTTTCTATTCTGCTAGAACCCCTGACAGATTATGTCCACAGGCAAAACACTTAAGTATTGAGGCTTATTTTTGCTGCTTTATTCCATTTCTTGGTATCTCATAGCAACAGACACAGCATGCAAAAGGATACTCCGGCCCTTTTCTTTGATTATTGCTTTTGGAAATGAAATAATTACAAAATCAGGTGCTATAAGGAAATCAAGGAAAACAGTCTGTACAAGTCCTATCTATTCTCAGTCACTAATTTTATAGTAAGAATGGTCACTTCTCCAGCCTGTTGCAAAGAATTGTTACTTGCTGCATGTATTTTGCTCAGTATGTTTTTAAAATAGCCTTTTGGTGTGACTCACCAATGCCTATGTATGTGAATTTAATCTACTAATTTTCAATGGGAATTAATCGTTTGTCTTTTAGAACCAGATTTCTGGTTCATGGTATTTTAATTCTAACCTGGTTCTTCAATGGGATACTTGCAAGATTTGTCTAGCTTTGCTTATATCTAATGCAAATGCATATATACATTAACATATAACTGTTGTTGTGTTTTATGGTGGTTTGGGGTTTTTTTAATTATTTCCAAAGCACTTATTCCCTGTTTTCTTTCATTATTCTTTATCGTTTGTACTAATAATGTCAAACAACAAGAGCAGTAAGGGACATGGTTGCCTTGCACTTATGTATAGTAAAGCTGGTTAATTTTTTGCTGCATTTCCACCGATACATTCCAAAGTTCCTATAGATTCTTTTTCACAGTCTGAAAATGATCCCCAAAGTCATGCTTCCTGAATAAAATGGCAATTTCCTGAAATAAATGCATTTCTTTTCCTTTATCAATGACCAGAAGAGCTTCCAAGAATAATGCAATTTTGCTACTCAAGATACTTTTTCATTTTACAAAGACAGTTTTATCTAGTGCTTTAGTGTATCTACTCTTATCTGTAACCTGGACACCACTATTTTAGTTAGAACATTAAAAAAAAGAGCTCTGGCTTATCCTTAATTTAGACATCAGAATTCCACTTCTTCAAATTTAATCTTCTATATTTCAAAAAATTATTCACTCTGCATCTTGACAGATTTGTCTTGACTGAATAAGGTCTAGTGGGATGCTATTGCATCCTGGTGGCCCAACCCAAAGCAAACCTTCATCTTTTTATTTGGTTCAAAGGTTTGGAGACATATGTTTAAAAGCACTGTATTGTATATTCACAGTCTGCCCCTCCAACAGTCCACTAACCTTAATAATTTATTCAGATCTCTCTATTTTTCAGTGGTTTAAATGTTCTGAATGATATGTGTCCAGTGCTACAATTTTCACCAAACTCAGCATGTCTTCCTCAACACTGGCAATTATAGCTACAACTAATTTATGTATTAACTATATACTGTGCCTTTTTTTTTTTTTTTTTTTTTTTTTT
>NW_020799091.1:24394502-24404646 GCF_003259725.1 Athene cunicularia | reverse complement strand
CCAGATTTCTGGTTCTTTTTTTTTTTTTTTTTTTTTTTTTTTAACTAAGCTTGCAAAGCTTCCAATACAAAATAAGTCTTTGTCATCCCCATATAGAGTGGTCCTTTTGTCTGAACAGGATTTTTGTTTGTATTTCATTCCTCATTCACCATCACCAACTTTTGGAAAACAGATTACCTGCAGGAGACAACTGTAAATCTATCTATCTCATGTGTCCCAAAAGAGAGAAAAAAAGAAAACTTGGTTCATTTCAGTTACACTGCAGTCCCAACACCTATGTTATCAAAATGAACAAACGTAAAATAGCCTTGGTGTTACAGATTTCCAGGTCAGGAGCTCACATACAGTTTCTCATGACAGACTGTTCTGTGAATGCAGTTGCCAAGGAGAGAAGATAAACTCTCTGAAGTTCCCTCGACCATCCTTGTCAAATGAATATTTAATATTCCCTAAGGTTGAGAAACTGTTCTTTACAATGAAATCCTGTTGTGAAATTTGAAAAAAAAAAAAAAAAGTATTTTTGTCAGTCTGGCACTACCCTCCTGAAAAATAACCAAACATAATTTTGATGAGCATGAACAATCCAAAAGGTTCTGCTTGGGTCTTTTGCCTCTCTACTGTCTGGTGAAAACTCTATCTCCTGCTTTCTGTATAAAGTGAGCTCAGAGGTCCATAATGAAAATGTTAAAATCTAAATCTGTGGTCACCTCATCATTTTTTTTATATGAATAGGCAGGAAACAACAACAACAACAACAAGATGCCAAAGAAGGGAAGAAAAAAATAAATTATCATTGTGGGAAAAGCTACTGCCCTTTATAGTTGTAATTGAATGCTTCAGTCACAGAGCATTATCTGATTTCACATTAACCATTTCATAACAGCCTGGTAACCATAAAAGTCATGGAATTTATCTGGTTGTGCTGCTTTTGGCTGGGATAGTGTTAATTTTATTCATAGTAGCTAGTATGGGGCTACATTTTGGATTTGTGCCGGAAACAGTGTTGATACTGCAGAGACACATTAGTTATTGCTGAGTAGTGCTCACACAGAGTCAAGGCCTTTTCTGCTTCTCACCCCACCCACCAGTGAGCTGGCTGGGGGTGCAGAAGATGTTAAGGGACACAGCCAGGACAACTGACCCCAGCTGACCAAAGGGATATTCTATACCATATGATGTCATGCTCAGCATATAAAGCTTTGTCATCCCAAGTAACTGTTACACATGATGGAGCCCTGCTTTCCTGGAGATGGCTAAACACATCCTGAAGGTGATGATGTGAAGTGGTGAATGAATTCCTGATTTTGCTTTGTTTGCATGTGCAACTTTTGCTTTACCTATTAAACTGTCTTTATCTTAATCCCCAAGTTTTTTCACTTTTATCTTTCCAATTCTCTCCCCCATCCCGCCAGGGGAGAATAAGCAAGCAGCTCTGAGGGGCTGAGGGGCTGAGCTGTTGGCTGGTACATTCCCGACACCAGTGTGTTACAACCTCAGCACTTAAAAGAAGACGCCTGACAGTGAAACATGGAGTACTTCACAAAAACAAATCACAGTGAATAGATACTTCATCAGAGAGCTGTCTAGAGCCAGCTACAGAAGTGCGGTTATTCACCTGACCCAGGTACACAATAGGTGTTCAGAAAATAATTTAGCATCACTGTATACTTCTAGAGGTTAGAAACACATGAAAACAATTACTGTAAATCATTCTCTCCTGTCAGGATTTGGATTTCCCTTTTACAACTGCTTGCTAGCATCTCCATTTGTTTCAAGAAAAATGTGAAATTCTGAATGCAGTTCTTCATAGGTTAAAAAACATGGTTCCTGTGCACATACAGGAAACTTTCTTCTCCACAACCATCTAACAACACAGAGCTCACTACGAGTACGTGGCAGACTGCATGATTACTTCATGTATTCTAAATACAGATTGAAATGACAGACATTAATGGCATGGAACCAGACTCTTAGAGTTTATGAAATACCATATTGAGTAAGCATTATATAATTTCAAAATGTTTGATGAAGTACTGAATATGATAACTTTCAGACTTAGCAGGAAAAATATGCATATGCTGTAGCAAGGATATATCACATTAAGATATGTAAATGCATAAAGAAAACATTTATTAAGAAATTTCAAAATCGGGCAAGTTCAAATAATGAAACACCTTGTATTCTGCTTTTCTGAAATGGAAAATTGAGAATATAAGTAGACAGAAAGGCCAATTCAAATTAATTTAATATCCTAGTGTTTGACTGACTTCTTACTATTTTTTGTATACATTTAAGAAACTCCAAGAACATCCTTTTTGCCTAATAGTCACATAAGAGTAAACAGTTATAAAATCTTATCAAAATACCATGTTATCATTTTTTCTTTGCACACTTTGGTCTAGTAAAACATTCTCAGTTTCTTTTTACATTAAGGTCTGCATTCCCCTTCTTTATAATATGTTGCTGTGTCAAATGTTTCTTTATTTTTAAGCTTTAAAAGCTTTCCTTCAGGTAGCTCTTTGTGATACTATACTCTGCAGGATGAGTTGAGTATTATGTGCCATTATAATTTCTCCATTCACATCAGTTTTAAAAATCTTTTTTAGAACTTTTTTTTTTTTTTTTAAATAAATATTGGCACTCCTGCTTCATTTTTCTCCTCGTCTTCAGGGATCTAAAAAATGCAGATATTATTTTTGTGGTTTTGGGCTTTACTTCCTTGCCAAATTTTCCCAGCTTATACTTCTACTTCCAATGCTTTTTTAAGCTTTCAAGAGGCCCCTTTTCTTGAAACAGAACATGAGGTTCTGTTCACCCCAACCTTTTCTAAATTTGATTTCTCTGGTCAGCATACTGCTTCAATATCCAGTAAAACAATGCCCGCTCAGCTGACAGCAACTGACGCTCTTATTCCAACATTCATTTTCAGTCATCTGAAAAATTATTTGAAGCTGGTCCATTTTCAGGCCATTTTCCTCTTTGCATTGGTAAAATGGTTTTGCATATTGTGATTTTGTGTTTGAGGAAAGCAATGGACAGGATATGGGGATTTCTTGAGAAGCAGCTGCAGTAAGGTTATTATTGTTAAAAAACCCCTTGCTCCTAGATAGGGAAACTGTTGATAAATGTTAACATCTGGATTAAAATAATCTAAAGAGAATATTTTATGTACTCTAAACGCATTATTCCTAACTCTGCCTTTGTGAAACACCCATTAATAGTTTTAAATACAAGGATAAGTGGTACTGTTGTGGGAAAAAAGTCAAAACAGAATTCTGAATGATAATTATTCTTAATTATTCATTTTATGGGCATTACACATCTGTGTGGCTTTGCATGGTTTCCCTTCTATGCAACATGCAAACAGATTGTCAGTTTAAGTGAGCCCTAAAATGCCAGCAAGGGACTGAAATTCTTTGGAAGAGTAGTATCAGGAAGAGGTATCAGACATTACCACTTTAGAAAAGGTAGTCAGAGGCCTTTTTTAAGCTCTACTTCCAAACTACCTTCCAACAATTACTGTTAAGCAGAATTTTCAGCTGATTTAAGGATTCTAAAAGCAGGAATAAAACTGATGGTGCTGGCTGGGTCAACAGCACATGTGAAGAAGCAGAAGGTAAATATAGTCTAGCGCCATAGAAAGACGTATTAGAGCACAGTCCAACTCAAAAGACAGAGGCTGAGGAAACAAATATTGGGGCAAAATCTGAAGTAGAAAAACTCAATTAGTTCTAGTTAACAACAAGATTGAAGCAGATTGTGCCTGTTACCTCACAAGGTTTAAGATGATTTTGTGTTGAATTTGTCAACAACAGGATATCTGACTAAAATCTAGTGAGAAATCTGAACAGAACTGTTGTTTCCATTCTCGCTCTACATATCACGTTTAGAGATTAAATCAAACAGGTGAGTGGTGATCTCAGTATTTACAATCAAACTGCTCTGAGCAATTCTGCCTCAGCACCACGTTCAGTGAAACGCAATCAAATTTTTTCAATTAGAACTGTGTAAATTACATTTTCAGCAGTGTGGACAAGCCAGAAGAGACATAAAATTGATATGATTTGACCAAATACTAGAAAGTGATAGATATTTTTCAGGATTAAAAATGGAGAGCTTGTTTTTCTGTCAGCTGGTTCATTCTGGATCTCCTTGGCAAAAGTAAAGATATGGAAAGAAAGAACTTGTAATATTCACAAATCCAGGGAGAAGATAGTGTTGATAAATGCTTATAACTTGAAACCAAAGCTGGACATTTATTCATTAAATAGTTACTTGACGGAAAAATCCAGTTTTATTAAACTTGAAACGGTGGTGGATTTGACAGAATTTCTGAGAGTTTTAGCTGAGAAATGTTGCGGGACTAGATTCAAACACCAGCACGAAAGCAAACAAGTTCTCTGTTGCCTAAAGTGAGAAGTTGGGACAGGAACTAACATTCAGTTCCCTTTCTATTTCAAAGGTATGTGAACCCAAATGACACCCTTCCCCAAGGGTGTTGGCAGCTCCACCTCACTGCTGTGCTCTCCATGAGCAGCTCCCAGCTGGAGGAGAGCTCCTCACTGGTCCAAGATGGACAGTGCATGAGTCAGCTGCGTCAGCTGCCTCAGCTGTGTGCTGCCCCAAGAAATGGCAGTGGCAAGCAGCTCCTCACAAGCTTCTACACATGTACAACTGATTAAGCAATCGAAAGGGAAGCTCCCTGACTCCTGACATGTTTTTGCAGGGATTGCAAAGCAAGCATTACTTGCTGGTCATAGTATGCCAACATACAAGGTAACCTGCTCCCTTCAAACATAGGAAAGAAGTGAAACAAGACTCCCTGGTTTTCAGGTGAGTTCTGACCATCCAGTTATTGGAAAGGACTAGAAGAAGCTCATGTTCTTCTACATTCTAAAATTGTGTCTTAGGGAGCTTACTTCATCCTCGTGTATTAGTTTTCCCTTTACACTAAGTGACTCAATCAAGTTTTAGGACTCAGCAAAAGCAAAAAATGTAGGAATAGATTGAAGAATAAAAAACGTATGGCATCTACAAGAATGTTATGCGTTCTTTCCCAAGAATAAAGCCATCATAAAATCCTCGGGGTCTTTTTTTTTTTTTTTTTTTTTTTTCGGGGGTTTTTTTTTTTTTTTTTTTTTTTTTTTCCCCAGAACTTGCATACTGATATATTTATTCAAAAGTGCAATGCCATGAAAAATGTCTAAAGACTCAAATGTACCATGATGCAAATCCTTAACATTATAATAACTGAAGGCACTATGATTGGTCTTAAGAAAAGTATATATAAAGAGTTTTGTTAAACATTACCCATTTCCTATGACATGACAGGTAGAAAGATAGGTTTATGTCCCTCTTTTTATAGATGTGAACTCGATGTCCTACAGAAGGTATGTGCAAGTGTCTTGGAATTTAACAGTTTCATTTTGGATTTACTCAGTGCAGAATTCACATGATTTAAGATCTATAAAAGTAATTAGAATACATTTTTTTTCTACTACAGAGCTTAATTTTTTTAAGTTTCTGTTCCTAATATCTCATTCTATATAAGATTGACAATAAACCAGTAATCCTTTGTTGTTAACTTCATATACAAAAGCTGTTTTATTAATCCCAACATTAGGGAATATAATTGGAGTAATTTCTACTACTGAAATTTTAGTAATAAATTTAAAATTTATTTTTGTAAGCAAATATATATATATGAATTTATAAAGTGATAGATATTATACATCTACAACACCCTCACTATCCCCAAACAGACAAGTATAATCCTCAAGAAATGCAGAATTCTACAGCTGCCACATGCTCATCTTTGCCTAGAAGTGTGGGGTCTGAAGCACTAGAGACTCCTGGAAGTCAGTTTGCTTGGTGTTGGAATTTAGAGCAGATTCAGGGCTACTCTATGTTATGTCAGCTTCTAATGTCCCCAGAGGACAATTACACTGCCTGTGAATTATGATGAACATACATCAAAATATCTTCATTTCCTGATATATTGCCATACCAACTGATTCCTTATTAACCCACTTAAAATGAGTTTAAGATGAGTTTCTGTTGCACTACTGCAGAAGACAAGGAATTACAGAACTGGGAAAAACCTAATACACAGCAACCAAAATTCTACTATACCTTTTATTATTATATATAGAACATTATCTCATTTTACTAAGTCTGTGCAAGGAAAGAATAGCAATGTTTCCTCTGAGAATTTTAACTTGGAGTGCTTGCAAACTTCCTGCTATAACTAAATAATAATTTAATTAGTTTGCATTTCATTACACATTTTGCTTTAATATTACAGAAGTACCTATACATTCTATACTAGCTTTAAGGAACATTTCTTTTTATCAGATACAGTAATTAAGCACTGAAAAATAAATCCACACAATATATAAAAACTGCAGAAATTAATATGTATCAAATGTAAACTGAATGTAGAAACTCCATAAATTATTTTTATGTCAATAACTGGAGCCACATTTACACAATATTTTTAGTACATGCATTCTGTATATTCTATGTGTATTTTCACATAGTTAAGTATCAGCTTGTTTAATCTGAACAATATAAAGGTCAAAATGCTAGATAGATACAACTTTTTTGGGGGTCTAATCCTGTAAAAAAAATTGTCAAGAAAATTAGGAGGAATTTTAAGAGTCTACTCAGGTGGCTACAAAAAAATGGATTATGGGGCACACATATTGTCTTCTGATGCCTGCAATAGCTAGGGGAAGAAGTGCTATAGCAGATTAAATATACAGTTCCCTCCCCTTCGGATTCTAGCCAACTGGAATGTGAACCTGCATGTCATGAATTTGGGCATACTCACAGTCTTTCCTGTGGTGAACTCTAGATTCCCAGTATGAAATTACTGCAACACCTGTCAGCATATAGAGACACTTTGTGTGAATGTGCCTCTGTTTTCATCCACTGCAAGCTACTCCACCACAGAAGGTATTTAGATTTTATGGACTTCTGGGTACTATGCAACTATGAAAAAGTGCATCAATCCCAGTTGAAGAGGGTTCCTTCATATAGCCTCAATTAATTTATTCTTAAAATTTGTTTAATTTTAAAAAAATATTAATAAAATGGAATTTAACTGAAGATTTACAAATAGATTTGATATTTTCACTTTTCTTAATAGATTACCAAACAAAAAAAAATGTTTTAGTAAATTACAACAGCCAGCTATACAAATTCTCCTATTAATCTAGATTCTTTACCTTTCTTTTATGGGGGTAACAGGCTAATTGCTTTAGTAGACAATAAACCCTATTAACTTGTATAGAAAGATTACTGCCTGCACTGTGATTGGTTCTATTACTACCATCATTAAGTCTGGATTTGATGCGTATCACATTATTTCTAAAGAATACAAGCACCCTATGTAATAGTCTATCTCTGATATTGCAAGATGTATCTTTTCTCTGTAGCTGAATATCCCAGCTCATACTGATTGGAGTAGAAGCTGAGAGTACTGAGCATCCAGAGAGCTCAGCATCTTGCAAATTTGCTTTTCTTTCATTGAAAGCCAAGGAAGTCAGATATAAAGCGAAGAGGGGAAAAAAAAAAAAAAAAAAAAAAAAGTAAATTAAAACCCAGGAAAATGAATGTTAAAATGTGTCTTAGCTCTCTAACAAGCAATGTTATTCAATGTATACTGAAATACTGGAAAATATATAGTGATCCTCAAGTTGGCTTTATTATTATGAAGTTCCTTCATTGTAGAAGTTTTTTGTATGTATACACATTTGTAAGTGAAAAAGAAAATGGTACAAAAGGATCATATAGTTTAATTAAATGAAGCAATGATACGAGATTTTAATTCAACAGTTCAAAAGTTTACAGTGACTTTCTAATCTCACTGTGTAAAACCAGAGAGAAGTCTGATAATTGCTATTGTTATTGTAATTGTTATATTACTATTTTTGGCTATTATGCACCAAAAAACCAAAACAAACAAAACAAAAAAAACCCCAAACCACCAGCCAGTTGTCACATGGACACATAGCTTAGAAAGAACCTAGTTTTGTTAGTAAGACAGTCTACAATGTTATACTTGCTCTTCTTCATTTACATTACAGGAAATTAATGATGAAACCCAGCTAAAATAAGTCGCCACTCAACTTTTTAACAGAAGGATAGGGTACTTTTAGAGCAGTCTTAGAGAGAAAATCCAACACATGCCATTTGAGTGTTGCAAACTAATCCTCACTCTGCTTCTATTTCTTTCTATGAACTGCAATACAAGGTCCAATAGACAGCCTTAGATGCGTCTCAGGTCCAGTACATGCTTTTCAAACTTAATCAAGGGAATACAGAAATGTATATAGAAAGATGAAAGTGTCTTTGCCTTTATGTGTCTTGAAAAAAAAAAAAAAAAAAAAAAAAAAAAAAAAAGAAGCAAAAAGCTGAGGGAAAAATAAAAGTGAGATGTTTCATAGGGGAAGGTTAAGTCTGATGCTAATGCTTATTTAAAATGGTGACAGTCTGGAGTAGTGAAGCCTTGCTGGGCTGCTTTAATTTCTCCCTGGAATAGCTCTCTCCCAACCTTCGGCAGCACATCAAAGTCTCTGGAGCTCAATTAAAATTGGATTATATTGAAATGGTCTATCTATGGAACTGTGTGCTCACTAACACTTTTCTTTCAGTAATACTCCAGATGACAGTTGCCCATCCCAATTTAAACAGTTGTCATAGAGACCATGAACTAAAGCAGCAGTAACTAACAATACAAAGGAAAGGTAAGTGGTAGGATTTCTGTGAATGAAGGGTTTGGTTTCCAGCCGCAATGCTCACACTGCAAGCAGCTAAATGCAGAAAACATAAAAGGCTGTAACACTCTCCACAGTGCTAAGCAGAAGGGCAAAGTAAGCAAAATAGTAAACATTTTCCTTTTTTTCCCAGTATCTAGAGAAGTGTTTTACACACCAGCATGTTGTAGCTACTTAAAATGTCCAGAATCAAGTGATCCTCCCTCAGAAAAACATCAGGCAACCCTGGAGTCAGTCACCAGTCCATAAATTAAAGCGGTCAATACGTACTTTAGAATTGCAATAGGAAAAATAAGGTATCAAGGGCCTTTTCATTTTCAAAAATGTTTTAAAGGAGATTCTTTAATGTACAAATCCTCTATCTTTATGATAAAAATCTAAAATGAAGATCTGATATAAATCTGTAAGAAACTCAATAGTATGTTAACATTGTGACATTCGACGTGCCTAATGCTCTCAAATAATTTTATTACTGTTTTTAACTGTTTTATAATCTACAGCCACATAGATTTTTGATGTACTGAACCAAAGCCTGACAGTACCACCTGAAAACTCTGGCAGTTTCCAAAATATCCAAAATAACATGAAACAGCTCACATTTCTGGCAGCACCAGACAGCAATGTATTTAACAGTGTAGATTGCTAGTAATGATACTATTTTCTCATGTAGATGGCATGTTTCTGGCACTATAAAACTCTTAACCTTTCTTGTAATTGGCTTATTGAGAGTCCCAAGGTTGTTTTTTGTGCCATTGGGCTGATCACCATGGAAATGAACACTTATTGCTGTTTCACTGTAGTGCTCTATTTTTCTTCCAAGCCCTGCGCAAGCATCCTCCCTGCTCTCCTGGGAAGGCAGTGTTAGGATTTTGAAGCAGCAACAAGGCAGAGTGCAAAGAGCGTAGGCCAAAGGGGAAGAAAACAAAAATGTGTCAGAAAATCTAAAAACCGCACAGATCAGAATTTGTCAAAACAAGGCCTTGCTTTAAACCAACAAGAAGGGCCCCTACAGCTTGGGCCTTGACAAAGCGTGGCCTCTTTTTTTTACTTTATTATTATTTTTTTTTTTTTTATTTTTAGCCCAGCTGTAGAAAACACCATCTAATGAACCTGTCTGGGGCTGCTGTCCCCATCCTGTCAGGCATGTCAGGAGATGACAAGCACTGGGGACAGGCCGCCGCCAGTCACAGACAGGCCTGCCAGCTGGAGAGTTCAGCCCCAATCTAATCACACCACCAGAAAATAACTTTCACGCTTGCAGCCTGACAGGATGGGCTCAAGGAAAAGAAAAAGAAAAAAAAAATTAGGATCGAAACAATGCTTTTTGTTTCAATTACATACCATATTGGGGGGGGGGGGGGGGG
>NW_020799091.1:24378611-24394452 GCF_003259725.1 Athene cunicularia | reverse complement strand
GGGGGGGGGGGGGGAGAAAAACATTTTTTATAGCTGCTAGCACTTGCTAGCCCTTCGTGCTGGTTTCCATCAGTGGAACTGTTTCTGTCTTTCCTTTTAAGAAAAGAAGACCAATAAAAACATTAATGCCAGCAGTTACAGAAGAAGTGAAAATGAGACAGTATTTGCAGTACCTGGATATGCTTTTGTTGCATTTATTGCTACATATACACACTCTTTTCCAACATATATATGTAGATACAAAAATACCTGCAAACATTGGAAGAGCTACACTTACAAAAATGTATGACTAATGATATGTGCTTTTATTATTTCAAAGAAGCTGGGTTCACTGAATAATATATCTCTTCATAGCCATCACTCTAGAGTTTGTATTATTTCAAAGTACTAATGGTGAAGGTGATTGTGTTTCTGAAATGGTAATAAATATTCATACCTAAGAATAATAATTTTTTTTAAAAAAAAGTATTAGAGCCCACAGCCTCAACACTGGTAGTTCTTTCCTATTTACACACAGACTATGAATAAATAAAAAGGGAAAGTCTTGAATGTGTATCTTCAAAGGGGCTATACCGAAAAGGCAGTAGTATACTGGTAGGCATCCTATCTTTTTCATTCAAAAACTAGCAACACAGATCTCTGCTATAGAAATTTAGTAATCAAAAATTGCTAATGTAGATCTCTGCTCCAGAAATCTAACAATCAGTAAATCCAGAGAAAGAGAGGCTAAAAATTATTATTTAAAGACCAAAAAAAGTGTTCCTCCAACAAGCAAATTATTAGGTCAAGATACAAACAGAATTACTTAAAAATACACATTCAGCTGAAATGAAAGTGCAAAGTGTTAACTAAGTGTACCCTATCTACTCCTAAATGTAAAGCAAGGTATATTTCTCTTCTAGTACATGCATCTTAATATGTACATCTTAGTAAACACTTGCATTATCTGGAAGGTAACTGGGATGGCAAATGATTGGTTCGTGTAGTACTTAGTAATTATTTTAGAAAGAAATTATGAATGAATGTAGGTCCATCTAATCCCTCTAAAATAATAAAAAATTAAGATTTGTTATTGCATCCTGCCATTCATTCACTCTCTGCTGACATTATAGATGTCAGAAAGTCTGTTTAAAAGCTTGCTATCTCTATTCATCTTTGTTTCTGGCATGAAATACAGACTATAATAATCTTGTCAAGACCGCATTTAGACACTAATTCATGACCCTCTGCAACAATTTAGAGAAAATTCATACATAACCCTTTTAAAACAAACTATGACCCCAGACAGAAGGGTAATATCTAGATCCAGCTGCCAAATAGACGCTGACTAAAGTCACGGCCATGCTGATGTTTCTGTATGGATGAGATGGTCCAAACCAGTAAGACATATTAATTTTTTATTTAACCTAAAGACTAATCAGATAGGGTTTTTTTTTCCATTTTACGATATTAGGTATTCAATTAGGCATCATTTTACTTTCCTGAAAAGAGAGAAGGAATCATCTCTCTCACAATTTAAAGACTATGGCTAGAGCTGTGAAAAAGAAAAAAGAAGTTGAGACTGGTTGCACCCCGCACTGCCCATGCCAATGAGAAATGGGGACCCTCAACCTTCCAGAAAAGCCTAAAACTCACCAACAGGGACCCAGCCTGCAAAATTTATACAGGAGAATACATAGTGGAGCTGACCATTACTCAAAACCTATCTGTAGACTTGAGAGGACAACTTCAAACAGAAGTGGATTACTGCATACATACAAATGGAAACTTCTTATGGGAGCAGACTAAATACAAATGCACTCTTGCAAGGAACCTAGATACAAATGTAAATATACTTCAACCTACAATCCCCTAATCATGTTTGAAATCTGAAAAATGAGACAGTAGAAGCTAGTGCTGTCACAAAATCTGTTAGTATTTTGATACATATGCTATCTAGATTATAAAAATCTTTTAGAGAGCAGGAAACAAGAAACTTGTTTTGGTTTTCCTCCATGTTTTAGGAATTTTATTTTGATTAATTTGATAAAGAGAATGGAGGAAAATATGCTTATTATTAGAGAAACAAAGATATGCCATACTGGTCATGATGACGGTAAACTAGCTGCCAGCTCTGCCTGTTGAAGGCATAGATTGACATGATGAAAAGCAATGACATTGATAGATTTCCTGTCTCCTATATTTGTTATTTTCATATGACTAGTTACAGATTGATGCAATGTCTTATCTTCATTCACGTACACAGGGATTGCTACATTAACAAAAGAAATGCAGTCAACTCATGTTGACTTAAGATGTGGAAACATCATCTAATATCACACACCAGTTGGGTCATGAAGTGGCACAGAATAGTGCACCCACCTGAAAGGACAGAAATTTCTGCTAGACAGAATGTAATTATTAAAACTGTAATTTTCTCTGCACACCAGCATTACCATCTTTGTTATTAATTAAATGTACTGCATTAATTTAAAAGCCTCCAACTGAAAAAAAAAAAAAAAAAAAAGCTGCTCTTTGAAAACAATGGTAATAATTAAAAAAAAACCCAAACCCACTGATTTGAGACAGCATCTACAGGTTTTTTTTCTCATAGAGAGTATCTTTCTCAAAACCACCATGTATTATTTTATCATCAGCTTATACACTGCTGCTTTATGGTGGTATTATTTAATTTATTTCATTCATGTTGAAGCAGAGAGCTCTAGCCTCTTGACCCCAATTTTCACTTAAAGAAACAAATTTCTTTTTTGCAAACTAACTCAATTTTTCTCCTGTCAACCTTTAGCCTCACTTTAAAATATTAACCTTTTTCCTATCATGATAAGCATCCAACTTTCTTCCATCCAAATTTAATGTTAATCACCCTATCTTATGATAATGTTATATTCACTTTTAGCTACCTCTGTCAAGCACACAGAAGTAATTTAAATCTATATATCCTCTTGGAATGTGGTAGCACTTGAGCATTTTTGTACATGCTAAAACTGCACAATACCCTTTAAAAAGCAGTATTTCTTTTGAGTATTTGCATTTTTCCATTTTGTATTCTAAAATGTTAGCTAAAATATGTGTTTCTCCTTTGGAAGCAGAACAGGAAACTGAAACAAAGCTGAAGATACACTTAACAGAGAGCAATGCAAAATTATCACAATCGCTTGCCTGCCTTTTCTGCCAAAAATCATTAGGCAAAATGAAGATACAGAAGAATTAGGGGGAGGAAGCCTGAACTGGAGGGAATTTTTTCCTACATTTATTTTGATGCTATGCCACTAAACTAATTGAATGAGCTGTATCAGTGTTGCTGACAGAAGAATCCACTTTATATAAATTACTATAAATATTTTAAAACTTCCAACACTACAGAAAATAGAGAGATTTTTACATCATCTCTCTAGAAGCAGCATCTAAATAAGATACATTAGTTATTATAAATATTAATGCTGATTTTGGACTTGTTTGCAGAAATGTTGAGTGCTCTAAACAGCTGATACCTTTGGAAGTTTGAAGCAGAAGCTTCAAGTACTTCAGAGAGTCCAAATTTGTTTTAACATACAGGTGACCACTATCAGGAACCTATAGAGTGACCTTACTTGCTTTTCCCATGGAAGAGTGTTTCACCCATGTATAAGGAACTCCTGAGAAGAAACAACTATTCGCTCCAAGACGAAGACTAGATATGTACATTTCTCATTCCTGGTGTTAATTACTTATCCTTAAGAGCCCATAGTATTATTAATTTAAAAGATTGCAAAACATAAACAGAACAAGGCCATAATAATTTGTGAAATACTTCAATGAATGAAAACAGTGACCCTCTCTTTGGCCATTTCAATCTTCCAATGCAACTGTACGATACTGACATGAATTTCCTGCATCACTGCATTGTAGCATGTTTACCATGGAGAATAAGGTAGTCAAGATGTATATTAAAAAAATCTAGTGAGAGCACTATTCTTGGAAAAGCTTTTTAAAGATCATTTGGTTGCTTTTGGTACAGTTTTCTCTACCAGCAGGAAAACTTTGGGTATTTTAAATATTTATGGAAAAACATAAAATGTTTACAATAGATAATGTCAATTAGTTCTATTAAAAAACACTTTAAATACTTTTCATCATTTTATAGTGGAATGAATCAACAAATACGACTTTTAAAACTTATTATTAAAAACTTAGAATATGGGAAGACTCAGTCTGGTCCTGATGAGATCTTTATTTATGACACTGAGCAAAATACTCCTAAAAAGATTCCAATTTTTTATAAGCTTACACCAAATAACACCAGGAAGTAACATTTTCCTACCTCAGTATAAAGAAACTAAATTGATGCCAACGAAGAGTAAAACAACCCAATACGTATTTTACATGAAAACATCACTTCATGTAAAGAAGAAAACCTGCTTATGGGTGCTGTCCCAGATGTATTGGGTTCTGACAATAATGAGCTCGTTTGTCCACTAGAGGGCAAGGAGGTGGAAAATTAAAATATTGAACTGAAACTTCACATATTTCAACAAATATTTGAAGTAAAACTCCTGATAGTATAGACAATAAGATAACAGAAACACAATTAAACGTAGCTTGAACTTGTATTCATTAACTATCGGAGTTTTCCTCTGTGATAAATTACCCTATTTGGATGAGGATGGCAGTACTTTTATGCCTCTGGAACCCACTAATATCTATGGATTTTCATGGACATTAAGCAGCAAAAGGCTTGATCAGAATTGAAGAGCTGATTGATTTTAGAAGGATTGGGCATTCTCCAAAACCCACTGAAATCATTCCAGGTCTTTCCACTGATTTCAGCAGCTTTGGACTGAAAGGAACTCTGATCAGAGAAACACCACTAGAAAGTAGGGGGAGCAACCCTAAGCACAACAAACTGGAGAGAGAGTAAAAAAGTTAACACATCACTGTTCAAATGATTAGGTGATAAAAGAAAGGGGGGCCATTGGACAGATAAAACATAACCACTATATCCTACTCTTTTGCAGTATGACTGCATTCTTTAAATACACGCAGAAAGGTGGTGAAGCTGTACAATGAAGGCATCACTACGTTTTGTCAGGGTGTCCCCCTGGTTCCCTGGACAAGAATTACTCTTCAGTTTAGTATGAACACATCAGTTCAAATACTTGTCCAAAACTTTCTGTAAAGCCAGTTTTGCACAGTCTGTGTGTTCCACCCTGCTTAGTTCAGGCCATGTATGAACAGTCTGGGTGTAGAAGAATGAGACCTCTTTTATAAAAATTAGTCAAGCAAAATCATCAAAGAATATCATTGTCAAGCTGGATTCTCTCTTGGTTGCACATAATCACCAGTAACTGTAAGCCACCTGAGGTGTATGCCACATGTTGACATTGTAAAATTGAGGTGTACAGAATTTTCAGTAGACTAGTAGGTCAGCCAGTAGAGAAAAAAATGCAAACGTCATTTTGTTTGAATTTTACCTGCAAAGCTAAATACATTTCTTGCTGGCTTAGGTTAAAGATAAAAATCATGAAAAATTCCACTGTGCTCTTTTGAACATCACTACTCGTAGCAAAATCACATCTCTGGAGGCAAAATGCTTTCCTATCTACCTCCTTACCCTTTCTAATACACAGGCTCAATAAAGTCAAAGAAACATTACACTGAGCAGTGATGGGACAAAGGGAACACAGTTAGATTCCCACTTTCTCCATGATTCTTGATCAGTTCTGTAAGACATTACACTGCTGAATACCAGAACAGAATAGGCCAACCTAGGGGAAAAGTATTCTGATGGACTGACTGACTTCTCTCCCTCAGCACAACAGAGGTAGGTGTGAGGACCAGAATCTTCCCACCCTCTCACAGAGCGAAAAATTTACCATGTGTTCTGGGAGAAGATTTTGCTGATGTTAAGAAGTCTAACCAGTAGCACTGTGGTCAAATCACCACAATATGAATACAAGTTTTTATTTAAATTTAGAATATAAGAAACAAGGCTGAAATTAATCTCTCCAGACAGATAACTTGTGTAGTCTGAATATGCCTTTAGTAACTACTTTGAGCATTAATAGAAAAACTCACAAGGATTATCTGATCACTGCCATTATTTATTGATTATTATTTCTTGATAATGGCAGTGATTTTAGACTTTTAAACATAACTGTACTATATACTATGGACAAGTAAAATCCACAAAAAGGAACGTGATCTGAACTATCAAGCACAGAAATGTGTTCTGCTTGTAGGATGACCCAATTTCTAAGTTACATTGTTCAGGCAGTTCATTATGATAGATATTGTGCTAGATCTAAGCATGAGATCCTGTAGATTCCTAAGAAAAGCTTTGTAATGAACCTGAACAGAGTCCTCTGATCCTGTGAGTCTCCTCACAGCATCATTTGATTTCTGGACAGCACAGCATTCGCTCTGCTGAAACAACCTTCTCATATTCTTGTGCTAATGTATCAAACCATAATACTGAACAAAATTGCTATCTACTCTTTTCACACACATATTTTTCAATGATCAATAAACATACAGCAATAAAGTGCAGCCCCCTCCCAACCTAACCCAGCTCCCAACCCCCTTCTGTCCTCCAGTACTCCTGTTTATCTTGCTATTATGCATGAGATAGCAGAGAAAATCCTTCTCCCCCAGTGTTTCGGTTTCAGTCTCTGCCAGTGAAAGAGCCTGTGCTGTTGACCTTAGCTATTCTTTCAGAAATCCTGTATATGAACAGTTCAGTTTAAGAAATACACAACTTTATGAAATCAAATCCAATTTTCACTACTAGAAAAAACAATCAATTGAGGCATATTCCCCTCTGGTATTTTTTCTTATCAAACTGCAGGTTTTCATCTGTCTCCCTTACAGTACTCAATTTCCTAAAAAACCTCCTTTATTTTTCCCTAACAGAAAGGAGCTGAGAAATTAATTTCCTTCTCTTTGGTATCAAAACTTTCAAATAATTTTTAACATTAAGAAAAAAACAAAAAAAACAATTCTGTTTACTTTGTCAAAACCACTCATCTGAAATAAACACAGAAAAGAAAATCAAAGTAGCTAAATACTTTTTTATATCTATGAAGGCCTAAACCCCAGAATACATTATGTGAATACAAATAATTATATGTTCTTCATTATCTAGGCCCCTGACAATTCTTTTGAAACTAAAATGTACAAAGAGAAAACATCATTATCAGAGGAAAACATTCTCTATCTATACAATATTTAAATATTTTTTAAAAATGTATTATATACCAAGTTTTTTAAAAGCAAGTGGAATATTTAAAAAACTATATATTCTGCATTAAAATCAGCTGCTACTTGGAGAACGTACAGAAAATAAGGATAGTAATTGAATTTATTGACCCAGTGATAACTCTGAGTAAGCAAAACTTGACTTCAACAGGAATTAATAGTGCAGGATTGGTTTGCACAATTGCCAAATGACTTCCTGTTTCTTCATCTTGTATATTAAAACCTAGTAAAACCTTGATACCTTGACATAATTTTATGTTGTCACTAACGTTACAGGACACTCCAGCTTGCCTTTGTGCTCAGAAGAAGCCCTTCTGCTGACATCTATTATGTACAATCTGCTTGCATTTGCAACTGTGCAATGCAAACAATGCATAGGGAATGACCTGTTCAGTTCTACACCAGCAACAGATAAAACTGCCAAGTTTGGAAGCACAATTAAAAACAGTAGCTGTGACAAAAATAGAACATCCCACCAGTCTGCTGTTCTGACCACAGGAAGATGCCAGGAGAAATAGCCGTTGTGTGTTTATGGAAACAGGGAGGTGACTAAAAAGTGCCCTGTCAGTTTTCAGCTCTGTCTTGCCAGCTGCATTAAAATGCAGCCCTGAGCAATTTTTTTTTTTTTTTTTTTGTCTGGAATTTCAGGAGCTGAGAGTACAAAAGAGCTGATGAGCAATGAATGCTTCACCCTTCCTCAATTAATCTTGTCTCTCTACCTTTGCTTTTGCTTTCCCTCTACATGAAGGTAATAATGACACCCTCATCCATTATCCTTTTATCCCTGTTATTCTCGTGAAATTGCTTAATAATATGTTACAGATTCGTCTTCACTCACATAATTCTTCCTGTCATTTGCAGTATATCATCCTGCAAACATACAGCCCACTTTCACTGGCCGTTCTTTGAAGATTATTGTCAGTGACATCTTCAGGATGCGTTTGGAATCTGGAGCATCATTTCCGTTGCGATGGGGAATTACACTGACTTATCTGTCATTGCCAAAAGCACAACAAGCAATTCAGTGTTAATGCAAAGGTAACACAGGTTTTTATCATGCCGCCAGAACAAGAGCTCTTGTAAATTTATGCTAATATGGCCCTTTTATAGTTTAATAACCTCCTCCCTTACTGGAAAAAGGGGCACATGCACATGCACGAGCACACACATGCACACACACACGCACCCACACATGCTGGTAGTTTAATAATCTGTGTCACAGTGTGGTAGGTAATTTGTAGCTGATCCTCTTGTAATTATTTATTTTAAATCTTTTTATGAATGCTAATCTTATATACTACAGCGGATCTCCAGTTTTGTTAGATACACAGAAATTTTAAGAAGCAACTGAACAGCTTCTATTTCTAACAGTAGGTATCAACCGTAAATAGTTCCCACAATACAAATTCCCTATTTCTCAACAAAATAATAACAGATCAGGTTTTTTGGTTGACATTTTTTTTCTCCCTTTTTTTTTTTTTTTTTTTTTTCCTGTAAGGCTATGACTGCTGATTCCGTTTGCCTTCCTCATCAAGAAACCCACAGTACTAGAAATGAGCCCTTCTCCCTGATCCAGGGTGGCATTCCAGAGGGACCCTGGCGATCCTGCCTGCATGCCAAATCTGACAACACATGACAAGCCGGTCGGCGTGCAGTAATTTGACTAATTATACCGGATTAGAGCATATTAATGCAAGCTGTTTTCTCCAGAGTTAATGACCTGCTGACTGGGTTCTGTAAGGCCCCACTAGGTCTACAGACAGCTAAAAAACAAAACCCTGCTTTCTAAGCCCTCGTCATTTCGCATCAGCAAATGAGTATATCAAACTACTGAGCAGCAAAATTCAAGCGACATTTTGTGTGCTACAAACCCATACAGCCTTCCCTAACTTTCCACCTCAAGGGTTTCTTTGATATAAAATTAAAATCTACTTTTTTCTTATTTATTTCCTTCCTGCAATGCAGAGTCCAGAAACTGAGGAAGATTTTTTTATTCTTTTCTAGATTTTCCCCCCTATTTTGTATTAATGAGCACAGAGAAGAGAAAAATAACTTTGGTCACTGTAATACTGCCATGTGATTTAATTATTATGTTAAGTTTCTACAATTCTCAATTCAATACTATAAACTTTACGAAGTGATGTTCTCAAATTAAATGTGGGTTTTTAGGAGGTTATGCCCTTTGGGATAATTATTTTAGGATTAATTTTTTTGTCTACTATTTTATTAGCTGAATAACTTTTTCATAAAGAGATTGTCTGTTGTTTTAAAATATTTTAAGTGAATGAAAAATATTTTCTAAACTTGAACTGGATTATTTAAAAATAATTTCCTTGTAAATTTTTGCTTGCTTTAAATACAGATTGTTAAGGACATAATCATTTTGACAAATATGAAACAATGGGCTGAAACTAAAGTTTTTTTCCCCCAAGAGCCATGGATAACCTTTAGCAACATGACAAGGGCTTTGCATGTAACTGTATGTATACAATGTAGATTCTCATATTCTGAAATATAGAAACATGTCTTTCATTTAATGATACATAACTGAATTATCTTACCATCAAATACATAAATTCACATGTGGAGCTCTTCATATGTACAGGCTTGTGTATTCTTATTTAGCACTTGGAATATTTCAATACTCCACTGAATACTGAAAATATGCCCATCCAGCATAAGACAACAGTTAACTTCTTTTCCTTCTTTTTCTCATGTAATTTTTTAAAACACGTTTAAAGTATACATATATATATAATATATATATAAAACTTCTGGGATAATATTAATAATAATTTCTGGAATACATATATATATAATTTCTGAAATAACTAGAAATACAAAATCAAATGCCTGGTATGGTTTTCTCAAAATACACATGAAAGTGGGCAACTGAATTGCAGTTCAGACATATTGAGCATGTATTTCCAATATAAATTATCGTTGATGCAAAATATGATAAATTTATTGCAGGGAAAAAGTTAGAATTTCTGTTAGCACTATACTATTTGATCCATGATAATTCTGCATGTACATTTATATGTTATGGCTCATAAAGGACTAATTACATACATCTAGTTTGTAAGATATACACAGAGAATCAAGTACTGCCCTTATGCCCACATGTGTATCTTAGCATAATTCAAAGGGAATTTAAATTTACTTTACCATAAATGAGATCAGAAAAAACTCAATTAGCCCGTAAGGTCTTTGAGTCAAATTAAACTTGGTACAATCCACTATCAAATTAGTTATGCTTTGCATTTTGTAAGCCAGAAGAAAATGGGGCTATTTGCAACTTGTGCTTGCAGAAAACATTCTTTCCTTTCAGAGAGTAAAAGAGGTTCTGAGGAACATTAGTAGTGCTCTAAAAAGTCCTAGAGGACTAGCTCAGTCAGGAAATTGGTAATGGACTAGAGAACTTGACTCTAATTTACTAGACTATATACAGTAATTGAACCCCAGTCTTGCTTTTAATTACCCTAAGACCTCTGTTTTGCCATTACCCTGAAGAGCCTGAAAGTTATCACTCTCAGACTGCTGTTCAATAATCTATGGAAAATGAGATGTCTACTGCGACCTGAAAGGCAGTTACCAAACGTTCACAGCAAAAAGGCACGACCAGCCTGGCATTCTTGTTGGCACTCCCAGAATGGAACTGGAGGAGTGAATGGGTATGAAGGCTACTAAGCTGTCACCTCTAAGGGGGATCCTTCAGGTCATGGGTGAAGCATATCAGGAGGGCAGTGTGGGAAAGGCAGAACTGTTGCTGCTCATGCATAAATAAAGGCCTTTGGTCTTCAGGGCTGTCAATCCAGCATCTTTCAAGAGAACTAAATTCATTATACACAAAAAGTGTAGATAGTCATTCTAAAAGGAATAAAGCTGGCATCTGATACTCCTCTGGATAACTAAGTAATCAATTTTATACTGAAGTTGCTTTAACAGTAAAACTAGGGTTTAGTAAATGGTTTTGTATGCTAAAAGTAGGAAGGAAAAAAAACCAAACCAAACAAGGTATATGGTGACTTTGTTACAATAAGAATTCAAATAAATTCACATTTTAATATAAATAGACATTGTGTTTTATACCAACATACAAACTGAAGAAAATACAAATTTTAAAATTAAGAAAACACCTGTATAACACTAAATAGTAGCTAAAATGTTCACACTGATAAAGGAAATCTCAAAGTTTAGATTTAATTGCTTTTAAGAATTTATGCAGTACAGACTTACTGTAATTGAGAAGAAATATTTAATTCTGACATTATATAAGTTCTGAATCTGTTTATCTAAAATTCCAACCTTTGTAGCTGACAGAAATTTTTAGACTTTACTTGAACAGCCTGATTACTATTCACACCTTCATATCTCTGTGACACTGGCACAAAATGGTGTCTGGGTGATATCCCACAAACTTACATGTATGCATAAATCATGCTATAATTTTCCTCTTATGGCTATATAAATCCTGGTAGAAAGGACTGAAGGTTTGTGACACTAAGGTCCACTCTGATGATTTCCCAAGACCTCGAAGGTTGTATTTAGCTTACATGCAAATGTCCATATGTACATTTGTAAAACACCCTAATGAAACATAGAATTGAAATCTTTTTACTATCATTGTATTTTCTGGTAGATAAATAAGAACTACTGACAGGCAGTGTTCACTGATCTCTAGTCCACTTTTCCTTCAACCTGTAAACTCTGCCATTGCAGCTGTGAAATCCATTCTTTTTTTTTCTTGCAGACTGCCTATACACCAAAGCATCTAAAGTGAAAAAAAAAAACTATAATAAAAGGATCTAGCAGGTAGGTGAAGTGGACATCTACTCAAAATAGGAAGGTTCAATAGTTTCATTCTGAAGAAATAAAGCACTTTTCAGCCTATCAATCACAAAATATCAGAGGGTAAAATATATTTTGTTATGGGCGCTATTTTATAACCACTATGATTCTTTATTTCAGTTTGTTACAATTTTTTAAGGGCATCTGTCCAGGCTGCAGGACACTGAAATTATAAAATCAAATACCTTCCTGAAAGTAGCCAGGTTAAAAAAAAAAATAAAATGGTATGTGTTGAATATATACATGTAATGGTCAGTCAGGAAGACAGAGTACTACAAATCAGTGCTGGAAGTTTTCTGTAATATAAAAATGTCTGTTGATACCTTATTTTACCTGGGCATGTTGCACAATATCTGGAATAAATGCTTCTATAGTCAAGTGACTGGGTTCCCTTTAGACTAAAGAAACTGAGTAATAAAGAACCAAAATCTGTGACATTCTAAATCTTGTATTATTCTAATAATCTTGGATATCTAGAGCTCAGAACAGCTCGAACATCTTCAATAAGGCTTATATCATACAATTTACATTCACTTCATTCATTTGTGATACTAATTTATGCAAAAGCCTTAAAATTGGGGTAACTGAGGAAAAAACAAACCAAAGCAAAATACACTTCCCCACACCATTTGTTACTACTGTAACTCTCTTGTTCCAGAGTTAGACAGCGGTTTTGAGGGAAAAAAACCCAAACAAACAAACAAAAAAACCCCACATCATGGTAGACATACATTATGAAAAGAATTGGACAGTCAAGATTTTTATTTCACCAGTCACTGTGCACACTGTGATCCAAACAGAAAATATATTTCCATTTGATAAAGAGGTTGACAGAACAAGTTTTAAATTATTTCTTGTTACTTCCATCAGACACATCATATTAATATTTCACTGAGAGATGAGCATTTAAAAAAATGTCATTATTTATGGGTGTCCAAAGCTCTAAAGCCAGCTATTCCTGTCTAAATGTAAACAAAGATCTGATTGACTACAAACACAGACTACATTAAAATCAATCACCATTTATTATGCACAGTTTACTGTTGACACTAAATTCTCGTCAAATGAGATTCAAGAGATAGGTCAAAACTTTTTTTTTTTTTTTTTAAATTATGTTTTAAGTGGCATTTCCTAAAATTTAAATTCAATGAACAATAATGTATGTAGAGTTCTTGATCTGGCTTAAGTATTATTTAATAATGATGGTACTAAATAAAAATTACTAGAAAGCTATAGCATCTGCAAGACAACAAAAAAGGCTTACAGCAGAGACTCCATGAAACATTTAGCTGGTATTTTCCACACACTGATCCAGTGAAAAAGGGTAAGCTGTAAAAACGTGCTTCTGAGAGTTTCAAACCATATTGTACAGAAGTCACATCAAATTAATACTGAGGACCATTTAGAGCTTTTATTCTGAAAAGCTTTTGAAAAGGGATTAAACTATGAAAACTCGCATGATACTAAAGTACCTATTAATGGGTTTAGGGGGGGAAGGAACAATGAAAGTGTTATTTTTAGATAAATCGTTACTTTGTATGTAGCAGCACAAAGCATTTGCTAAAGAGACACTGCAACAGTTCTCCAGCAATATCCCACACATCTAAACACTGAGTAGCAGGAGAATTTTGCTTGTCATTAAGAAGAATCTTACACAGAAAAGAGGGTCTTATGGTTTTCTCTCTAATTTTCAACAACTTCTATAAATAATTCATTAGGAAAATGTAGTTGTACTTGAAAACTGTATAAGTAAAACTGGTGCCGTTTTTAGAAGATTACTTGTTATTGTAGAAAATATGACTGCATGTTTGGAGTCTTCCATATGCACATCTGATTATCGAAAGCCTGCTAACAAACTACTTGTATTTAAAAAGTTCACACTGTACAATACACTTAACACACAGAAAAATTACGTTTTCAAAAAATAACAGGAAACAGCATGAGTAGTGAGAACACGAAACTGGGGTAGTTGTCATCTCATCAAAAATAATGAATGCTCAAGAGATTTCTAACTTCATCTCTTCCCAGTCATTTGTCCGATAACAATAGGCTACCAGGAGAGAAAAGACTAGGCACAGAGTGCACTCTTCTTCCTCAGTTCTAGCCAGCACCTGTAACCTCCAAACAACTATGTACCAGCTGAAATCCACATGACGACAGCCCCAAAAGACAACTGGAAATGTTGTTCCTAGCCTGCTGTGCCTCCATTCAGCGACGGGATGCACCACATGGTGGATGACAGCTTTGTGTCTGCCCCATCTTGCAGCCTCCCCTCCTCCCTCGACACACAGTCGTGCACACACAAAACAGTCTTATGGCTAATGATGCAAACATGAAGTGTAAAGTCTCCTTAATTTGACCCTTGTTAAACTCCTAATTGGATTGAGGCGGTCTCAGAGTGGAAAGCAACCCTGGATTATTCAAGAAAGCTTTTACAAAATGAAGACCAAATTACAAAAGGCTTCCACTCTGGCTGCAGGACACCACAAAGAACAGGCAATGAATTGCAGCTGTCACTTAAGTTAAAAATCTAATCAATTGCCTTTTTTTTAAACAGGTAACTTTTTGAACAGTTTCTTCATTGTGATACTCTTCAGAGTGCGCTTGACCCAAATTTAATAAGCTGCTATTAAAGCAGAAGAGCAGCTGTAGAGCAAACACTGTAGAATGATACCGTGCATTCAGGCTCTTAATGATTTTAAAATGACTACAACCATTGCTTCATTCAAGAGGAACAAAGCTCAGGGCTCTTTGCTCAACAATGTCTTAACACAAACTGTCTGAACAGACAGCATTCATTTGTCCTTCATGAACCCAAAAGGTCAGCTGCATTGCTGAGAACATCTCAACAGTTTAATTGTGTTTCTTCCTGTAGGAAGACTCAGAGGAGAAACTTGGGGATTCCTTGTATATGAAAACTAGCCCTTTTTTTTTTTCTTCTTTTTTTTTTTTTTTTTTTTGAGACAAGGGGTGCATGATATGCAGACAGGTGTAAAACATGAAGTAATTATAGAAGCTCAAATTAGTTCCTAGGCCTGAGGCAAAAAAGAGAACAGTGCCTTGACAAAAGGGAATAGCAAATAAGGATAGCAAACAAAAAATGGCTTGAATGTGTAAATTAGCAAGAAAAATGAGACAGAAAAGCAGCTTTACTCTACTATTATTCACCACATGAGAACAGAGCAGCTGAACATGATCAAGAGGGCTTTGGAGGAAAGAGGCAGGCATCAACACCGAAACGAAGCCAAAGAGTGGCAGCTCCGCACTTTCTAGTCAGTCACTCATTATGTGGTGAAGTGCTCTTGAGAAGTGCCTCTTATACTTGACCTATCATATTACTTCTTCTGTAAACACATAATCCCTGCTTGTTAGGTGGTGTCAACACTAGCATTCATTCACTGTGGTAGTCCTTTTGTGTATAGACACTTTAGAAGTGCTGCCAAAACCAAAGAATTGACACCATAATAAAACAATTTGAATTTCAACCAGGTAAACAGATCCTATACGCTTCTGTAAAATGTACTGTGCGGAGCAGTACATACACTGTCCCTTATTTGCAACAAAGCTTCTTTCTTATCACAAAACTATTTTCTTTGTGTGTCTTTTTAGCCAGATTAACAATCACCTAATGATTAACATGAATAAATTAACAAGGTTTAATAACAGAAATTATGGCCACTGCAACTTATTTGCTTCATGCATATATATATATATATATATATATATATATATATATATATATATATATATATATATA
>NW_020799091.1:24365000-24378561 GCF_003259725.1 Athene cunicularia | reverse complement strand
TTTTTTTTTTTTTTTTTTTTTTTTTTTTTTACCCAGTCCATAAGTATAAATAATAGATTCTGTGCTTCTGCATTAACAGAGGTATTCTAGATAGGATACCACCCTCACATTTATGAAGTGCTCTGTACATTTGCAGACTATATGACTAAAAAGATGAATCATTCTTTCATTCAACACTCGATCAAATAGGAGTGAACTTTGGGATGTATCACTGTATGTCAATGAAACACAACACTAGTAGTATTTGGTTAAAATGATAATTTTTACAAATGAGTCCACAAAGATACACAAAAAGAAGACTCAGACACGTAGCACCCCACCTCTCAAAGCTGAAGAGCCATGTTAGCACTGGGTGCATCAGAAGGAGCAAGAAAGCAACATTACAGGCCCGATATTGCAACAAGGTGAGGTGATGCATTACTGCAGCCCCATCTAAATAAATAACATATTATCATATTACACTAATGTCATCATCCTCCAGCCAGGGATTGCCAGGTCTTTTTTGTTGGGTTTTATTGGGCAGGAAATCGAGCCTACATTCCTATCCACACATAAATTTTCCAGCTGAATGTTTTGTGTTCATGCACTGAACTGTGCATTTCTGGGAAACCTTGACAACACTAGTGTTTGGCTCAGTTAGCTTACTTAGCAGGCAAAAATAGGCAGCTTGCCTACCATTTGGTCTATAACTCATCCACATGGGAGCAAGGATAGTGAAATATTCCTACCTATACTAGCCACTGCACCTCATTCAAACATCTCTTATTGAATTCTCAGCAACCTCAGCCAACCTGAACACACTCACATCAAATGAAAACCTAATTTTCACACCTTCTACTTTCATCTTTCAACTGTTGCTTCTCCCACTCCTGACCCTTAGACAGAAGTACACTACATCACTGTCCTTTTAGAAATTCCATTTTATACTGGCTTAAAAAAAAAAACAGATATACAAGCTTCCTACATAATATAGTAGCAAGAATTATTTATTACAACCTTTTTACCTTTTCCACTTCCTCTTCTATTTTTTTTCCACTATTTCTTCCATTTGCTAAAATTAGACTGTAAAATGAGGGCAGAATCATAATTTTTATTTCTCTAAGGCAACATGGAAATGTGTGCCACTCTATAAATATTAAATGAGACCAATAACAAATAATGTAGGCTCGTGAATGGTCTTATAAGTCCCATGTTTAGTAACATTAATTTAAGAACATATAGTACCACACAATACAAGCAAGTTCAGCAGTTTGTGCATCCAAAAAGGTCTCGTTCAGTCCTACTCATCAGGACTTAATTTAGAAGGTAATGAAATACCAGCCAAGGTGTTAATATAACTATCTACAGTTTAAAGATGTGCCAGGAACTTCATTATACATGTTCCCTCTCAAATTCTGGAATCCCTCTGTTGTCTCCTTCTCAAACATACCGTTTCCCATCCTAATAAAGCTCTCCTTTACTGTATAGATTGCATAAGCCTCCAGACAGGTTAACCTCTAGGTCAGTGAAGGATGCTGAAAAGGCTGCTGTTTTCACTGTCTGGGGCTCTGGAGAGCAGCTCTTGGAGAACTGTCTTATTTGCTTTCACAAAGCAATGACTTCTGTCCACAAAAGCAGCAAGTACATTGAGGCTGACTCAGTTAAAGCACAGCCCAGGGTAAGCCTGGGAAATGTTGACACTTTCCAGCATGATTCACAACATCAGAGTCACTCTGCGGGTTTAGGTGTTTAGGCGCGCTGGCAGAGATTCCTTAAAGCTGGGATTTCTCCTTAGTGTGGTACTTTATATAAAGAAAACCCTACATATTTCGACTTTAATTCAAACTCTTTTAAGCGAACTTCTTCCTTCATAGTTTCTCCTCTGATTTTCCCATTTGGTTCTTTATATTGCTTTTTTAGTCCACTCCCTTCAACTAAACAAATTTTACTATAAGTTTTCAAATTAATTTTTCCTGAAAAGTTTTAATATCTTCTATTTCAAATTAATTCTCTTTGATCTTTTTGCCCTGATCTTCAGTCTGTCCAATCACTTTTTTTCTAACCCAAGCACAGCATATTTTTTGGTTGTCTTCTTGTTCGTGATTTATTTCTGCTATTCCACAAAGCTATATAAACGTAACTAAATTGATATAAAAATTGGGGGTTTAACTGAATCACTATTATTTTGCCTGGACAACTGATCATCACATACAGTACCACAGGGTCAGTGTGGGGTTGGAGTTCAAGTTCCTTAAGTATTCACTAAACATTTGCTTTACAAGCAGTCCAATGTGTCCGCTCTGTGACTGATGTCACATATGGAATGTGGCAAACACTTTTCCATCAACATTTTTTCAGAATTTCTAGAAAGCAGATGGTCCAACTGGGCACCCTGGTCCCATAAATCTGGGAGACTACCAGGGAAAATGGAAGGGTATGGCTTATCATTGGCTTATGGTGAGCTTATCAAATAAGAATTTAGCACCCAAAAATCAACTCAGATTCTTGGTTCTAATTTCTGCTAAATGGTTATTACTGCAAGTTATGAGTTTTATTTTACGACGATTTTTCTAGATACTAATAAGAAAAATTATTTTTCCCTATCCATAACTGATAAGCAAATCATACACACTAGCACTAGTGTGGCACAGTATAAATAAGTTTCTAGGTTCAAGGTGACCTAAATAGTAATTCCTGTCACAAAAGTCATGTAAAGTAGCAAAGGAATGGAAATTAATAAAATGAATGCATCTTACCGAAGAAAGGAAAGTAGAACAGAGGGTGAAATTACAGCTCTCAGAAGGCCATGCTCTGGTCTGATGCAAACTCTTGCAGAGGCCGACTAACATGAGACATGAGTTCATGCAAATGAAAAGTTTGGTCAGTGCAAAAGAATGACATGTAAGCTTCCCTGACCCAACTACATCTGATGTAATTAGTATCGTTTTAGTTAGTGCTTGATTTGGACCATTAATCTTAAATATTTTATGAAATGTTTAAAATTATATAGAACAGGTGTACTCTAACTAAACATGAGTAGATTACTCAGAAAACAAAACTACACCTAACAAACGCAATATTTTAATAAGCACAAAACCATAATTCAAGCTAACTATTCTTTCAATGTGAGACAATCTTTCTCCAATTAAATCCACTGCTCATTTTTAGGCATTTTCTAATATACCAGTCACTGTAGTTTGTCACAGTCCTTTAACACAGAACAAAGAAAAACCCAGAAAACCTTACAGAACATGGAAAATTCTGATTTTCATCTGTAATGTCTAACCTATCTAAGGATTTCAATGATAAGTACATGTTGACAATTTAGCAAACCTCTTGCAATATCTGGCATAGTAAGCCAGTAAGCAGGTAATATGTGTGTTATCCCAAAAGTCAAACCGTATCATAATTGTATCATCAGCGAACCCAAAACCAGGTCAGATTTCATATTACCATAAATCATCATGTAAAAATTGTCCTCAGAACATGCTCTTATATATGGAGGAAATACAGAACAAGCATAAAGCTAAACATCCTTACTGCCACATCCAAAAGCAAATTCTGTTTATTTCAAACAACTCAAGCCTAACTGCTACATTATGAAACAATTGTTCTCAGCAAACCAGTTAGTTTTCAAATTGTATGTTTCTTCATGTACATTATATACAGGTATATTCATACCCGTTATATCAAAACACTCCAACACTCTTACCTTCTGATGGTTATCATCTTGGGTATGTAACACTGCAAACTCTTCCTAGGAGAACATGCTCCACACAAATTCAGGAGCAACAATGAAGTCACTGGCAAACCTGTCCACTTTTATCTTCATGGTTATGAAGATAAAGATTAACTTGAAATTTTGGTTTTTTTCCTTTTCTTTCCCAGTGAAAGTACTGATTTCAAAAAAAATGCTATTACTATAAACTTCACTACTGGGACAGGTTAGGGCACAGACAGACTTCAGTTCTGCTGGTGACCACATCCTCTTGCTTAACATACTAGCTGAGGAATGTAATTTTATATGAGTCACTTCTGAGACCTAGTAATATCTTCTCACCCATCATGCTGCTAATGTTGTTGTGAGCACATCCCAGGTTGTTTTCAGTAATTCATTCTCAGTAAAACTATTTTTCTAGTCATGCAGCTAGTAGGAAGGATATGAACTGTACTTTCTAAGCAGTTGTTTTCTAACCTTACAAAATGCTTTTTATAAAATGTACACAACAATAAGGTTGTCTTCTCCCATTCCTACAAGCAGTACTATAACCTTTAATCTTTTTTTCTGGGAAGGAAAATTTTGTTTAAGCACTGAAAAGAAAATGCAAAAGTCTTTCAAATCTGGATATTGAGCTAGGGGGTGAAGATGGGAAAAGCTGATAAAACTGAAGACAGACATAATTGAAGACTATTACTGCTGAACACTGATGCTGAGATACTTGTTACTTGAGATACATCCAGCCTGCTTGGATATCTGTGAAGCTGGTAGATGAAGTGATAAACCCTGCAGTTTCTATGTACCCCATGACTTCATGACTTCAGAGGTATGTTAGCATCTTGGAAAAAAGATTTTTAAAACCATCCTGGCAAACAAATGTATGAGTACTTTTATAGAGGATGAGGCCCACTAATGTAAGTGGATTTACTTGCCTGAGAGACTGGTAAGTCAAGACAAATTAGAGTGAGAATGGTATATCTAAGGTGAAATAAAGGTTGACAACCAGGCTTCAGAAATGATTTTTTGTTGTTGTTGTTGTTGTTGCTATTTCCTTCCCAACATTTAAATCCATCTTTCCACAAAATATCAATTATCAGAATTCAAATAATAAAATCTGCTTTGCTAAAAGCTATAAGGGGAACCTAACCTTCTCTGAACAGGGTTCAGAGAAACTCTGAGGCATTTAACACAAGTACATTCAAGTGAGTTACTGCAAGTCTGGGAAGAGTAAACAACTAAACAAGAGCCATACTGAAGTCAATATCCCTAAAGTTACTGAACCCATTTATAATTTTCAGTTCATCCTTATATTTTTAAACAGATGTACCCAGCCAATATCTTTGTAATTAGTCTGTGGTACACTGAATAGCAAATTTTCTCAGATGGACTCAATACCACATGCTCCCATACATGTCCAAAGTGGAAGGCACAATATAACCATTTTACAGAACTCTCAGGAATCAGACAGGAGCAGAATAAATCACTCTGCGAACAAGCTGTGTACCAGGCTTCATTAGTTATAATTACCCCCAAAATATGCTCAGCAGAATGTGCACGTGTCATCTGGGAGTGACACACAATAGAGTGGGCAACTTATAAACTCCTCCAAGCACAGAAAGAGTCCATAAAACAACTGGCTTGTGCATTTGGATTCATGTGATAACACCTCCTATTGCATAAGCCACCAGATGACACAGATGGGGCAAATACAAACAAGGAACATTTCTTTTGTATAGGCATTGGACTTCATTTGATGCCTATTCAACCAACAAGCTGAGAAAGCTGAGTATGAAACACTAGATCTTTGTGTGTCTTTTTTATTTCCCAGATTGTGCTACACTTGCTCAAAATAATGAAACATGTATAGTTTTAAATACTTTGAACATAATGACTTAAAGAAAAAAAAGAGTGAAACAAAACAAAACAGGATGTTAAATTTAACATAGTTATGCACAGGCAAAACCAAATACTCTTCCCCAAACTTTAAAAGAAAACATAATATTAACCAGCATCTCCCTTTCATACATCATATTAACCAAAAGAGTACTGCTATGGAGATTTGATAATGTGAAAATCTTGGAGGTGAGTACTTATTTACTGTAATAAAACTATGCTTTACTCAGAGGGAAACTGATATTCATATACAGTTCACTGTACAGACTGATTTAATGCAAGTTAAACTTGCTCATATATGTCAGCATTTTAAAACAAACACAGAAATATATATTGTTTGGATGTTACATGTGTAGGCTACTGCATGTGTACACATATTGATATGAATGCCTATATGTCTGTTTACTTCTATATTTAAGTGTACAAACACAAACAAATAGACCCATATAAAAATACAGACACACATATGTGTACACACTCAAAAAGCACCCTACACCTTTAGGTGGCATATGCAGTGCCTATACTGCATACATTTCTGATGTGCTATTAAGGAACTATGTAATATCCTCACATCTGTCAGCTACTTCCAAGAAAACCCAGAAAGTAACTCCAAAACTCTGACTGAAGAATATGTTCAGATTAGTAACAACATTAATCACGTGACACTGAGTTCTGTGAAACTGCTCATACCCACAAAACAAATACCCGGTTATTTTGATACATTGGACTCTAACTGAGGTTCACAGGCTTAGAGTGGTAACATGAACTGTCATGGAGAGAGTTGAGTATATCCACAATGTGTAAGATCAGTTAAGGTCTATTATAAAATACCATCAGTTAACCTGTGATCTCTCAGGTCTGTGCATCAGTAACACTGTGTAGATGTAAGCAAGGACAGAATTTCACCTGCTTGGCCCCATTTCCATGTAGTGCAACTGAGGGGTCAGCTTCAGTATTCATGCATTCAATGCCAGCAAATCCATACAGTGCTCACAGGCACAGTGGCAGCAATTTCCCATTTTTAAAACATCAGAGAAGCATGAACAATTTGTGAATAGGTTTTTTTTTTTTTTTTTTTTTTTCTTTTTTAAAGAAACAGATATTGAAAGTATCCCAGCTAATAATTTCATTCTGACACTTGAGTTTAAAAGGTTAAGTTACTATCTGAAGAAAGGTAATCTGGCTGCCTTTCATAGCAGCCTGCAAGCTCTGCAATCTGCATAGAGAGGGGCATTTGTCATCATTAGCTGAGCAGTGACAGCTGGCACCTAGGGTGTCCCAGATTCAAGAAGTGGCAAAGGCACTCTATTACCTTAAGTTGCCATTAAGTATAGCATGCTTCATAAGGAGCAGTATTTTCTTTTTGTTATATAGCATGAAATAACAGCAAGTAAATGAATCTGTATTTTTTTAGCATGGAGAACGGGCTGATGTACAATTAGCAGTTGCCTTTAGACAAGACACCAGGTTTATTATATGAGAAAACATCCAATTTGTTTCATTTGAAAATAACTACAATTGGCTCAAAATTAGGGCAGTATATTTTCCTTCAAAGATATTCCAGACAGATTGATTTGTAAATTTTATTTATGGACATGACAAATTGTGAATAAACCAGTTTTTAACTAGAGGCATTGTACTGTCACTTCAAGCTAGAAATGCCTAATTCCTTAAAACAGACAGGTTGTTAGATATAGAAAAAAAAATAGTCCTACACTGACATATAAGCTAATGCAGTTCATTAATGCTTTGAAAAAATACCCGATGGAGCACTATTTTAATAGCAGGATCAAAAACTTCAAGTATATTCTTAGAGTGTATATTTAACAGTTAAGTATTCCGCATTTTTTTCAAAACACTTCCACGAGATTTTGCAAATGTTTTCATACTTAAGAGTGTATTTAATAAACGGATTGTGTAAAAGTCTATGAAAGAAGTCGTTTTCATACTACCATCAATTATTAAATCTATGAAAGACTGAAGAAATTGTTTATAAACATTAAAAGACCCTGATTTGGTTAGTTTTATAGAAACCAAATACAAAGCTAAAAACTAATATGCCTTGAAATTAAAAACAAACAAACAAACAATTTTTAAAAAAGAAGAAAAAACCCTCATTTCTCCACAGTCTCTCAAAGTTGGAAACATAATCCATAATGCTAGATTTTGCATTATTATGTAAACTAGTTTTTCACAAATAAAACTAATTTTTGTGTTAATGTAAAATCTATGCAAATACATGCAGTCATTTATCAGGGAAGCTGACAAGCATTCCATATTGGAGAGGGAAAATGAAACTGCCTCAAGAATAGGGGCAATTAATTATTTCTGTATTTTCTCTTCCTCTGTCTTGAGGCACAAAAGTTATCCATCCAGTTAAAACAGCAAATGAAATAAAGAGATTTTTTTTTTATTTAAACACATATGGCTTTTGCCTGCAATACTGATCACCACAAGGTCTACAGATGCCCGTGGCTAAATTGTACACTGGCAGATGCACACAAGGGAAAACTGTGTTAATGCAGCGTGGTGAACGGGGGAGGGGGGAGGGAGAGAGGACTTCTTTTACCCCATCAAGATATGCAGTTTGCCTACCAAGAGTGGATTGGGTTAATCATAAATTTAACCTGCAAAGTTTTTTCTTATCTCTTATGTCAAAAATCTGAATAGTACTTGTAGAAGAAAACACCCATGCAGATCCACACAATTTTGTAAGGTACAGATTATAAATAATGGGCTTGCCAAGATAAATGGTTATATTATTTCATCTTTACAATTAAGGACTAATAATACATAATGAATGTACTCACAGAATATAATGGGAAAACTGTTGTCCAACATACTTGCTGTCATTTTTTACCTACTTAAAGAAGCAATCTCTTGAAATGTAGCTAAAAATTGCAAGCATTATGGCACAACCTAGCATGTGTCATATACTCTTCTGTGCTTCAGAGGGCTAGTAAGAGTTCTGCACTTGTTAACTGTTCCTTTTGATAAGGTTATTTTAAAAAAATTAAGCCAAAATTAGCCAGTTCATTCCTGGAAATATTTTGCAGAAGCAAGCAAGAAATAGACATGGTAAAACATTCACTGAAAATAAGACAGAATCATGCTGATCACAGTAACCTCTCTCCTAGTGGGCTTGTACACACTGCATAACTTTAAAATCACCACTGTAATGACCAAATAAAACCTAAAGAATATAGTTACATTCTATTCTAGACATGTATTTTGAGTATGTTGCACAACGTAAGTATATCCACCCCATTAAAACCAGCATTGGCAAAAAAAAAAAAATACCCAAACCACACCACACCACACAGGAGGGTTTTTTTCCTGGAAGTTTCCTTTAATTTTACAAAATAATTATGCCGTATCAAATGAAACTGTAAATAAAGAAGATTCAGAAATGTAAAATAATAAAGATATCTCATTTACCTCGTCTGAAACCAAGAAGACTTAAGAAAAAACATTGTCACTACCCTAATAGATACACTGTAGGTTTTTTCTTCTTTCAAATGGCACTAATGTATTATAAGCAATAACATGCCCAAAAGGCAAAATCTATTTCTACTATTAAGAAAAATAGATAGTAGTATTTCTTTAAGATAAACAGATATTTCCATAAGCAGCTGGTATTTCTCTGTCAACAACTGTATTGGAGATTTATGAAATTACAAGACTACGTGCTATTTTTGTAGTCTTTCACATTTCAATAACACCGGCACTATGCGACAAAGCATCCAATTCTGTATGTTCTATCCTAGAGCTGGGCTGAAAAAAAGTTAGGGGGAAAAAGAAAAAAAAAAAAGTTAGGGAAAAGCAGGAAGGACAGTAGGTGGTCTAGGTTAAATTTCCAGACCCAAGTAAGAGGAGAACTAGCGATATTTGCTGCTCTTAATAAGAGACTCATTTCTCTTCAGATAAAATATTACATTCTACCATGACAACGTTCACCAGTTCAGGAAAAAAAGTTCAGAGTGGTGGTGGGAAAATTAATACATTTTAATCTAAGTATCAAGTTTTTCCTGAAAAGATCTCTTCCCTTCTTCCTTAAATAATAAGCTGGTTGACATGTTTATAGTACACTTATAGCTAGGATATTTTTAGGAACAATGAATAAGTGTTTTTAGCAAGTAGGTTGCTTATATTCAAGACTGTTAAAAGATTCTGTACCTTTTGGGAGTTATAGAAATAATCCTGAATATGCAAAAGTACATGAAGAATACAGTTGTAATAGAGATTTTGAAAGCATAATCTTTCACTCATTTCTTTGAATAACCTCACTCCCCATGTAAAGGGTTTAGAGCAGATTAGGGAAAGCATTTTTGTGGGACCATCTTGTTAAAATATGGACAAAACAGCACTGTCCTTTCTCAAGAAGCTAATTCAATACTACTGCTAAAACACAATAAAAGTAATAGGGAAGTTCTGCTTGACAGAAGAGTCGATACTTGGGCCCAAAACATATTTCCTCACCAACGCCTGTATTTGATGCATTAGATATTTTAAAGACACACTGTATTTCATCCTATTCAGATGTTAACCTCCAAGTGTTATCCCACTTTGGCCCTGATCCTGCAAATAACTCCCCATGCTCTTAACTGTGAGCCTAAAGAAGCCTGTGACCTCACCAGAACCAGCTGAATGTTTCACTAGCCATGTGTGCATTGGCAGGATCAGGGCCTTCATAAGGTTCAATGAAACTTATTAATCACTCAAGATCAACTCACTCAACTCTTCCGTTCACTGCTATTTGGAAAGAAAATATCGGAGTGCTATACACTACATTAAAAAATAGAAGTCTGCATTGAAATATGTTAGGCATGTCTTTTTATATCTAAATCAAGATGAAATGAGTTACACAGGTAATGTCCCATAACCATGCTATTGTAAGGGGAGAGGACAAGTTTCGTTTTACCTTAGAGGGACTTAATGTGCCCCAAGTATTGGCAGCATGAAAATTATCAGTAAACACCTAACATGACAGAATGTAGATGAAAAGATGGTGCTTACTTATAGCTTTATATAGGCTAGTGTTCAAAGATGTTAAGCAACATGTTTTCTGCTGATTTCAAAAGCTCTAGCAACTACCTACAAGACGATGTAGTTTGGTAGCTGATACAAAACCAGTTTACAGAAAAACACCAATCACAAATATAAGTATGTTCAAGATGATGGGTTACTCATAAAACATAGTATGAACAATCTGAGTGATGCCATAATTTATATAATGATGCATTTCAAATGCTCCCACACTTCAGTTTCAAGTTACATTTGCTACTGCTCTAGTCCTCTCTCAGACAATGTATTCCAGGGCTAGAAGTTACCAAGGGGAAAGGTTAGTTTAGACATAAAGTCTTCGGAAGCTGCTCATCCAATACATACAGCTTTATTTTCAAGGTCAATGTTGAATATTTTCAGTCATTTAATCATATACAGCATGAGAGAGTAATGAGAGTTCTGCAGTGTTGGATGACCCACTACAGATGTAGTAGATTAAAAGGCGCTAATCCCCACTGATTCCATGCTCCTCTCACAGTTCAGTAGAAAAGAGCATTCTCCAAGCAGATCTTTTTTTTTTTTTTTTAAAAAAAAAAAAAAAAAAAAAAAAGTGTTGGACTGCTTAAATAAAACGCTGTACTTTAAGGAATGTCTGGCTTTGGAGAAGCTGATGGAGAAGTAAACCAAATGAATAATTCAATGCATTTTTTCCCCTGCTTGAATGTTTCTGCAGTTCAAGCTAAAATTACAGTTGTGTAAACTCCATGTTTACTTTTGAGATGTAACATTTTAAAGAAAACAAATCAATTATTGGCTTTTTTCCCCTTAATGGAATGCAGAATAGAGGAATTTAAAGCATTAACAGTTCAGACCTAGGATGACTAAGTCCAACACTAATGAAAACTCTTTTCACGTTTGGTGGTTTGCTGTTTTTTTGGGTTTATTGGGTTGTTGGGGTTTTTTTTGTTTGTTTTGGGTTTTTTTTATCTTTAAGGGGAAGAGAATACATACACATATTAAGTTTAGCACTGATGAGTGCTGTGTGATGTAAAAAGGAACTATATCACATTTTTTTAAAAAAAAGGAACAAAGCATTCACAGAAAACGGAAGAAAAATGTGTGCATACCTAATTATACAGAAACTTATATCCAAAAAGCTAAATAATTAAATGCATACTATCATTAAAGTTGAACTTTTGCAAACACAGCAGCACTTAGATTTAAACTTAACTTTTCATTTGTTGCGAAATGTGAAGTCAAAAAGTAAACTACAAATAATAATATAGAAAATCACAGGAAGGATGAACTATCACCAAAAAAAAATGATGGTGCGTATATTATATAATCTGACACTTAAAGCAAATGCGCACAAATATCTGTCTTTAGTTTTCCTACATGAAAAAAAGTAAATTTATTGTTGCTGGCAGGATGATATGGATGAAATAACCAGGATAAGGGGGGGAAGGGGAGAAAGAGGAGCCAAGAAATCAGATCCATTCAATGAGCCTTCAAACTCACTTCACCAGTAGGGATAAATAATTTAATCAACTCAGCTTCGTTTTTTTTCCAAGCTCCCTAGCGCAATAGGCAGATATTAAAAAAATAAAACTTTAAAATTCATGAGTAGTTGTGTGTGGAAGAACTATCACTATATAATAAGAAATATAAAGTGATATCAATGCAAGCACTTTTCTTGTGTATATGCATTTACATGTGCATTTTAACTCACACTTTTCACCATATGAAAAGGAATTATTGGTGAAATTTATATATGGAACTTTCTTTTTTTATTTCTCTTTTTCACATTACACTTTGAGGGGTGGGTGAGTACCTGCAATCAAAGATTTTCAGCACCATTTGGCTTTTTGGCTAACATGAGCACTACGTGACAAGGTGCTGGAGTTTGAAAGATTTGAAATAACAAGCAGAGTTCAACAAATGCTGCTATAGTACTTCCTAATTAAGGGAAAATATCTAGAAAACAGTAATTTAGTAAAAGTCACCAATATCATATGGTACCATTACCATGACAAATGATCAATCATCATTTTAATGAGGTGATTTTAATCCCAATTTTCCAGAACAAGTCAATACATATAAAAATAAAACTCAGTGATGAAAAGGTGTTCCTTCCTTTTATAATTTATGAAGGATATATGAATAAATACAGAGAAAAACTAACTGCACTAAGTGGTCAGAAGCTTCGAAAATATTAATATTTGATGTAATATATAGTCAGATAGACAATAATTTTTGAAATCTAAACCAAACCACCGACTTGTTGCCATGTGAAACGATCAGGTCACCTCAGCAGTTACATTTCAGTGGTTGACTGGTGTCAGTGATGCCTAAATCCACAGATTTTCAAACTATCCAATGTTTACGGTGTGTGTGTGAAATGAAATGATGTAGTGAAGTTAACAGCAACCTTTAGTGCCAAACATCACCCAGGCAAGACTAAGGCTAATATTTCCCATAGCCACCAAGATACAATAAATATATATAACCTGCATTACCTGATATCGTAGGTTAATCTTAGCACTGTATATTAAAAACTCTGATTTAGGATATAAAGCGTAGCTTTTATTTAAATTAATTTTGCCACATTACGAAAATTAAGATTACTGACAGTTTAAGGGTACGGCCTATCGCCTTTTGCCTTTAGCAACTGGATTTACGGAGCTAAAACCCACGGGGCAAAAATAAGCAACACCTCGCCCGAAACATTTCCATCGTTAACGTGTGGCTCGGCTGCAGCTGAAGCGATGAGAACTTGGACGGGGCCGGTGTGCCCCCTGCGCAGGAAAGGGCTTTTCCCTCGGCGGAGATGGGAGGAAGGGACAACCTTTTGTCCGCCTGCTTTAACTTTCGTTTTTACACGGCGCCGGTATGTAACCTCGCGGGGAAGGAGCTCTTTCTTTTTTAAATCGCAAAGCAGCCGCCCCCGACGAGGAAGGGCCGGAGGTT
>NW_020799091.1:24361527-24364950 GCF_003259725.1 Athene cunicularia | reverse complement strand
CACTTCAAGACGGCTGATCTAAAAAAGCAGGAAGAGAGCATCTGAGGAGCAGCAGCCCCAGCGCATTTTGAAAAACATTTGTTACATTTCAGAGTGCGGCAGCCTGTTTCTCCTCTGAAGTTGGCTCCAGCCTTAGCAGCCGCATTGGATCCCACAGCCTATTGCGAGACTCCGGTATACAACCCGGATCTCTGCCCCAACATGATCGCGGCCCAGGCCAAGCTGGTGTATCATCTGAATAAATACTACAACGAGAAATGCCAAGCCAGGAAAGCTGCCATCGCCAAAACGATCCGAGAAGTCTGCAAAGTGGTGTCGGACGTGCTGAAGGAGGTGGAGGTGCAGGAGCCCCGATTCATCAGCTCCTTGAACGAGATGGACAATCGTTACGAGGGGTTGGAAGTCATCTCCCCCACGGAGTTTGAAGTCGTGCTGTATCTGAACCAAATGGGGGTTTTCAACTTCGTGGACGACGGCTCCTTGCCGGGCTGCGCTGTGTTAAAGTTGAGCGACGGGCGCAAGAGGAGTATGTCCCTCTGGGTGGAGTTCATCACGGCGTCTGGCTACCTCTCCGCTCGCAAAATCCGGTCCAGATTTCAGACTCTGGTAGCTCAAGCCGTGGATAAGTGCAGTTACAGAGACGTGGTAAAGATGGTGGCGGACACCAGCGAAGTGAAGCTGAGAATCAGGGACAGGTATGTCGTGCAGATCACTCCGGCGTTCAAATGCACGGGGATCTGGCCGCGGAGTGCTGCCCACTGGCCGCTCCCCCACATCCCCTGGCCAGGACCCAACAGGGTGGCGGAGGTCAAGGCGGAAGGCTTCAACCTCTTATCCAAGGAGTGCCACTCTCTGGCCGGCAAGCAGAGCTCGGCCGAGAGCGATGCCTGGGTGCTGCAGTTCGCGGAAGCCGAGAACAGACTGCAGATGGGCGGCTGCAGGAAGAAATGCCTCTCTATCCTCAAAACCTTACGGGACCGTCACCTGGAGCTGCCGGGCCAGCCCCTGAATAATTATCACATGAAGACTCTGGTTTCATACGAATGCGAAAAGCATCCCCGCGAATCGGACTGGGACGAGTCGTGCCTGGGGGACCGGCTCAACGGGATTTTACTGCAGCTCATCTCCTGCCTCCAGTGCAGGAGGTGCCCGCATTACTTCTTGCCCAACTTAGACCTCTTTCAGGGCAAACCTCACTCGGCCCTGGAAAACGCGGCCAAACAAACGTGGCGACTGGCTAGGGAAATACTTACCAACCCGAAAAGTTTGGAGAAACTTTAGAGGGTAACTATAAAACCCGCCTGACCGATAAATCTGCTTATTTCCCGATGAAGTTGAAACTGCCTGTTCGAAAAGTCAACTATTTCCACTTGACAATGCAAATAATATTATCTTTTAAAAAGGAATATAGTTTAGGCTCTTCACAAAGAAAACAAATAAGAACAGCAACTATCATTCCTCTTATCTTCGTCAGAGTTTTGCAGTTCCCCGTAGGAAAAAAAAAAAAAAAAAAAAAAAAAAAAAAAAAAAAAAAAAAAAAAAAAAAGGAAGTATGTTACCTGGAAAGGAAAATTGGCCGTAATTTAACATGATTGTTTCCATTCTGACTAGAAACGGTACCAACGGATTATAACAAAACCCGGTATTTTTATGTAAATCCTCTGTGAGTAAAAGCTATTTGGATATGGCACCTGAACAAACCCTAATGTACCTTTTAATTTGTATCAAATATTGTGATCTCACATTGTCTTTGAAATTGTGGATGTTGGTGTTTTGTGATTTGGTGAACAGAAGTTAAATTGCCATTTTGGATACTTCAAGGACATTTTCTGCTAAAGAGAAGATACCATTTAAAAAGGTAGATTTTATCATGGTACTTTTGTTAATTGTCTTTTGAAGTGTCTGAACTTAACAAGTTTACATTTTTCGTTTCATATATATTGCTTGTTCTATTTCTAACATTCCATAAATATACTTGAAATGTTATTTAAATATATTCAAAAGAAATTTGGATTCTGCTTATATAATAACGCTTGAATATTGGAATTATATATTTGAAAATGCACTTGAAATACACTGGATAATTACCTTTTGTGATTTAGATTTTAATTTCTGTTGCTGATTTATTTAATTACAAGCTAATAAATGAAGTAAAATGCATATGGGTAAGCGTTTCAATACCGGATCAGGTTTTCTACTTGAAAAAACAGAGGCAGCTATGTTTTGTGAATTTTGCCTTTCTGTGGATAGTTGCTTAAATCCTGTAAAGCAGAAAACTTAAGGGCAGCCGCCTGGTTTTGAATTTTGAATAGTTTTGTAGAACAGGAAAATATTGGTGGTACAAACACATTAGAATTTAGCTCCAGATGACCATCAGCAACTGTCAGACACCGATGTAGTTATTAATGCAGTAACTCTCTTTTAGCCGTCATAAAATACATCTATTTTCGGAATGTTTACTATACAATGCTGGTGTGTTTCTGCAGGGTTTTGAACAAAGCTGAGGAAACACAAGATAGCCCTGAAGCAGCCGGTGTACTGAGTAAGCAGTGAGGCTGATAAAACTAGCATTTCGGCACAAGTAGTAATAAAGAAGAAATAAAATTTATAGGTGAAAGGTTCAAGGCGGCACCAATAAAGTGAACAACAATATTACTTCTGACCTACAAATCCGTTATGAATGTGATAACATTGCCAGTTGCACTCCCAGAAATCAAGCCCCTGCGCTCCCAGGGCATTCAAAGGGAATAACATGTGTGTGCCTACAAAACAGCAAGGGATCCGAAACTGCCCATCCGTACCGCAAAGCCTGGTCCTTCTCAGTATGCATTTCTCTAAAGCGGCTTTAAAATCAAAACGCAAAACGACAGCGCGGATTTTGTTTAGTACCCTAACAGTCAACAAGTGCTGAAAGAGGCCGATCGCCTATGTAGCACCCACTAGCAACTATTTCCAGTGGGTGCACTTTAACGAAACCGTTATACCCAACGATTCTGACAGATTTTTTTTTATTATTATTTTTTTCCCCAGCACTGCGAAGAAAGTTCCGAGTTTGAGAAATTAGTCGTCAAAGAGAAATCGCCTTATTACAAACATATTCAGACGAGGTCGCTAGCATTTTCTTGGAAATTATTTATGATATTTCTGCAGGAAAAAAAAACAAAACAAAACCAACAAACAAAAAAACCCCCCAAACCCCCCCAAATCCCCCCAAACCCCCCAAGGTCTTTGTAAGAGTACCTCCCCTATTTTTTCTCGTCTAACATTTTCCATAGCAGTAACAAAGAAATAAAGCAACAGCGATAAGAATAAAAAGAGATGCAGGCTGGAGGAGCGCCCTGTAACACCCGTCCCTTCCCGTATGCCCCCTCCTCCCCCCGCGGCAGACCCCCGCTCCGTTCCCGCGGGGAGGAAGCCACGCAA
>NW_020799091.1:24358688-24361477 GCF_003259725.1 Athene cunicularia | reverse complement strand
AAAAAAAAAAAACAAAAACAAAAACAAACAAACAAAAAAAAAAAAAACAACAAAAAAAAAAAACCCAACCAAACCCAACCAAACCCAAATTTCTGCTTTAATGCAAAAGACATCAGGGGATCACTTTTTCGCCATTTTATATTCAATATGAATGCAATCTACTCTTAAAGCTGACAGTGTTGGTGTTTAGGAAGCTCACTGAAAAAAAAAAAAAAAAAAAAGATTAAATATAAAACACTCTTCTAGATTTAACCACTAAAGCGTGTAGGGTAATTTGTATACACATATATAAACACACACATCCACACGCATGCACAAGCACACAGCTGACATACAAATAATAAATGCCTCAGCACTGAGAAACTGGGTACAACATCCGACTGATACACCTTTTAGAAACCGGCAAACTGATCATCTCGGTGAATGCTAAAGAGGGGTTGGCTGGTTTATGCAGTCAAAAATCTCCTCTGCAACGAGGAAGACCTTGCTCAGATGGCAGAGGGTGCCTGCGTATGCTCCCAGCTGCCGTCCCCAGACACCCCCCTCTCCGGGGACGAAGGCAGCGCGCGTTTGGAGGGCCTGGCGCGGTCGAGGCAAGGCCTGGGCTGCAGCTCGCACCAGGGCTGAGAGGCGTGGGGGCAACCTCTCCTCCTCCTCCCCTAGCATTGCACGCACACTTTACTACCAGATCTTGCAAGCAACGCTTCAAATTACTTGCTTAGCCCAAATTAGTCCTGTATCGGCACATCTAACTGTCATGTTGCTAATGTTTTACTGTACTGTAACACCCAATTTGAGACCATATTGCACAATGTTTTGTCATTTATGCTAAAAAACAAATAAAGAGGAAGGCAGGGATTACTGTGTGTACAAGGGGAAGCTAAAACGCACAGTTTCAGTGACAGCTTTCAGCAGCCCAGCATGGCAGGCTGGATAATATTGATACAAACTCTATTTTCTTTCATTTTATTGTTTTCCATCTCCTAATAAACCGGGGTAGCCTCTTGACCTTAGTCAGCTGATCAGAATCACATGCGCCGGGCTTGCTTTGCTGCCCTCCCCGTCTCGCCTCCATCTTCTCTCCCTCCCTCCCTTCGCGGTGAGAAAGGAGCCGAGCCGAGCCGAGCCGAGTCGGGGAAGCCCGGCTCAAGGCTCCAAAGGGCAGCGTGATCGATCCGAAACGCCGCTTTAAAACCTCATCAATCTTCATCTAGGTTGCTCAAGTAATTACGCCCGATTCTCTTGTACGATTACAAGTGGATTTGGGTTTCTATTCCCCAGGCCCCCTGCCTTTGTGTTTACAGAAGGGGGGTCTGGGCAGACAGCGGCTCCCTGCCCTGCAGAAGCACTTGCCCTCTCAAGCAGAGCGTCCCAGCCCTCCCCTCGCCCTTCTCCGCAGGGCGGCCGGGAGCCGCCGCTTGGACCCGCGCACGGTGATGGGCTCCCGGGCCTTTGTGCGGGAAAAAAAACGCCTTCGGAAGATGAGTCCTGGAAACCACCCGATATTCTATCACTTTAAGGAGGCGTCTGTGGGCTTTGCTGAATCCCAGAAGGAAGACCATCAATTTAATCCAATTACCCCTTTTCCCTAGTGTTGTGTGGCTAAAATAAAAATAAAGCCACTGCTACTTAATCATCAAAAGGCCAAAACCTATAATCTGACATCCAGGAGAAGACAATAGGTGCACCTCGGCTAGCGGGTGTGCTAGCGAAATGCACTCACGTACTGGAGGCGGGGGCAGAGCTGCAAAACTAGGGGCTGGATGTGGAGGAAAAGGGGGCACTCACTTCTTAGACCGTTACTGAACGCAGGGGAAATCGGGGATTTCTGGCTTCCTCCTTCTCCCGGGAAAAAGCTCTGAGCTCCCAGACCGGTACCTTGGCATCTGCCTTGTGTTCTCCTCAGATGACACCCTAGATTTGTTGCAATGTAAACATGTCAGAGGTATTAAAACGTGACAAGGAGTAAGCGTTATTGTACCCTCCAGATGAGAAAATGGTTGCTTGTGGGTTGTGTTGGGTTTTTTATTTTTATTTTTTTGGTAAAAAAAAAAAAAACCAAAAAAAACAAAACAAACAGAAAGCATAACAAAGAGTGGTCAAATTATGGGATTTCGGGGGAGGAAGTGTTCAAACTAAGTTCTAAAAATCTTCGCAGATTTTTTTTTTTCCCTCATGAAAGCACAAAATTAAAAAAAATATTCGGTATTACCAGTGTGTCATTTTTACACTTGTCCTTTGGAAATCTCCAATTACAACTTCCAATTCCATAGCATGTTTAAGGAGCACTGAGTCTTTTTGTTGTAGCCTTCAGGGAGCAAGCCAGCCACTGAGAGAATACGAAATTAATCCACTACAGCTATAGAAAGAGAGGATTATGTTTTAATCCCCTTTGGGATAGTTTCTGGATTTTAAGGATCCGATATTAAAATGTTTACATAGAGCATAATCAAAATACTGCAGATTTTCCATATGGCAACCGAGCTATCGGGAAGCTTTGGATCCCCTTCCCGCACCCAATTGATAATCTAATGAAACAAAAGCCGGGCACACCTGAGCCAAGAGCCGCGGGACGGGCTCATTCGCATGCGGGAAAGATAACGAGCTCTGGCTACCAGCCTCGCCCCGGCCCCTCGGCGGCAGCGGCGCCGAGCTGCGCTTTTCCAGGGGGTGTAAATATTCACTCCCAGCGCGGCTGTAGCCGCCGAGAAGGGGAGCGTGGCGGGACGTGCCCGCGCCTGGGACCGGCACCGGGGCCGCCGCCGGGCGCTCCCCGCGCCGGGCGAGAC
>NW_020799091.1:24102170-24358638 GCF_003259725.1 Athene cunicularia | reverse complement strand
GGCTGGCGGGTGGAGGGGACGCGCCTCTGCAGAGCGCCCGTCAGCCGCGGGGACCCCAGCGCCAGAGCATCTCCTCTGGAGGAGCTTTCCTTGCCTCTTCCGACCTCTCTGAAGCGGTCGGGGCGGCCCACAGCAGAGAGGCAGAGACCTAACAAAGACGTTCTGGCCTTAAAACCAGACCAGGGATCACTTCAGATCCACAGGTCGTGTAATCTGTTCGAATGGAGAATTTTCCGCTTTGCCTGGTCCCTATGGTCGGCACATGTGATTTACATTTCTAAAATAAACGCTACCGCGCATATACATTTTAAAATAATATTTTCTTTCCGAAAGTAAATGATTGTGGGATTAGAAGGTCCCAGTGAATAAAGGCAGAACGTAATCTCTCTCCTCCCCTCCCTTAATTTTTGTTAAACAGAGACCTTCACTCCTTGTATTTTGTTCTTGTACTACTATCTAGCTCTTGTATTTTTCAAGTTCAAGTAAAGAAAGTCAACGCAAGTGAAACATTCTATCAAGTGAGTTTGCTATCTGCTAAAGCAACACCGGTAAAATTACACCTCTTAAGGAAAGCTCCAGAAGACTGGTATTTTGAACTTGTTATTTCAAACATTTTCATTTTCATAAACTGTCATTTTTAACTTCAAGAGCTAAAGATGTGTTATATTTATGAGCCTGAAAATTACACTGGAGGTGTATTTGCTGAAATGATTTGGCATAATCACTCCTAAGTAGGATAAGATATATGCCTGTATATGCTGAATTATGAAAACAATCAATTTACCTACTGCAGACATAAAAATCTTAACTTTTAAAATAAAATTTTAGTGATTACTTATAGATCAAAAAATACTAGCTGGGACAAACGCTTTGAAAACATATCCAATCAGCTAGACCAATTTAATTTTATAATCTACTGGTAATTTTTCGGGAAAAAAAAATGGTGACTACTGTCATGTTTAATTTTTAGCTGATGCTGTTTTAAAAGAAAAAAACGTAGCAATCTTTTTCATATACTGTTTAACATGGAAAATACAAAATAGATTATCAGAAACTAATACATTTACTATGTAAAATAGTTTACATAAACTACCATTTGTAATTTTACATGCTACATAAGTATTTTAAATATTAAGAATAGTTATTAAAAATCACTCACAAGGTACCTGAAATTAGACAACTGAAACTTCCTCAGCACTTCACCTCTAAAGCCAAGTGTTTCTGGCACTGACTTGCATTTAAAATGACTATAAACCCTTATACTTGAAACAATTTACACGTAACACACACTATTGCACACAAAACCTTCAGTTTCTTGTAATATAAATCATACAGCATACAAGCAGAAACAGGTATAGGCATCAGAAGCCTTTGGGAAAAGCTCCGTAGTCACAAAAATATTTCAACCAATTAACATTATTAATATAATACATGCACTGCCATTTAAATAACAAGTAAACAATGTAAGATTCCTAAAAAACAAATCACAGAATTTAGTCTTTTTTGTTCCTATTCTTGTCATAAATCTGATCCAAACTACCCTTTAAAAAGACTTCTTCAGTAAATATATTGAACTTACATGAGGATGGTTGCCCCCAATTTGTTCTCCACTACAGCAGATACAAGGAGTAACTCCTTCACTCAAGCCAAGGTTTTTATAAGAATGTATATATACAGCTCCCTTTACATATCACTTTCAACAGTTTCAATAAAGAAAATAATTTGCACAACTTTCTGATTGAAAAAAATAGAATCTAAGTCTAAACATGACTATAATCTTGTTTTTCTCCTGCACCACTGAATAACAACCCCAATTCATTTCCCCTGTTTTCAGAGATATCCAAGCTTACTTTGTTGGCTTTTTACTCTTGCACAATCATATGTTTCATATTGTGAGGGAGGGATTGATTTTTATTGTTTGTTTAAATGTCATTGCCAGTGTGGATAGGCCCTGATATCCAAAATTTTCCCCACTTTTCCCCCCTTTCCTCCGTAAGGCCTGTAACACTACTAATAACATCAAAGATCAACTTCAATGGTCTTTTTCAAGAACAGTAACTAAACAATTACAGCAACTCAATTCTCTTAAGTGGTGCCATAACAGCAAACAAATGTGTTTGATTAAAAAGTAAGTGTAAATAAAAATAGCCTTATATATCACAACTGTGAATCAAATAGTAAGAAATAAATACGTATTTTTAATGAGATTGTGAAAATAAAGATAGTGTTGTTTAAGAAAAAAAAAAAAGTAATTTTCTCTTAAACATACTTTTCATACATTTGATTTAAGTGACATGCACCTCCACAGGTAAATTATTATTTGAATTCCATACCTTCCTAGTCACACTGAAAGAAAAATATAAAATAGTACTTCTTGCAGAGGGAAAATGTTTCACAATATTCCCAAGAATAAGTATCTCTTTATATTGTTCAAAGTGTGATAGAAAGCAACCACTTAATAGAATGGTTACAGAATATGCAGAGACAAGCTAAATACTGTACCAAAGTCAATCTTATTAGGTATCTTCTTACTGAAGGTCCCACGGAACGATTAGCTGTGTGTCTAACAGTCTAAAGCAACTCATAAAATCAACTTTTGCCCCCTTTTGCAGGTAAAGTCTGATTTGCTCTGTGGCACACATGAGAACCTCTGAACTGTGCTCAAACTCTGAGTGGCTTATGTGGGTTTAGTATTGTTCCAGGATGTGTTTGAGCACCAACCTGCCAGATGATCAGGTATTAATAATAATCAAGACTCCCCTTAATGATTTACAGCTGGCCAGAAACTTAAAATATATGGGATAGGGACCTCACTACTGCAATGCATACATTTGCCACTTCAAAATTAGATTCATTCAGTGTGCTCTGCCTGAAGCTATACCTTGGAAAGACTGAGTAATTTAAGCTGGTTTGGAAACTAAGAACTGTATTGTTAAACAGTGCATCCAGATGTGAGTATACTGCACTAATGCACTATGACCTGCACTAGCTTCCTCCTCATTTTCAGGTAAAATTTAAGGTACATTTTTCAACCTAGAAAACCTTAAGTGATGTTGAACATGCCTACATAAGTGAGAGTTTTTCTCTCTGAGAGCGCCACTACAGTTGTCTATCTAATCACAAAGTAACAGAAAAAAGCACACCTTAGAAAAGCATATTTAATGTTGGAGGAAGAAAGGAGAAAGCAGAGGGAGCATCCTGCTCTAGCAGTATACCACCGAAACAGGAACTCATTGTAATGAGTCAGGAACATGAGGGATCAAATCCCAGTTGCCAGTTTGAGTGAACGAGACTTGACGGGTATCTTATACAGTCTAGCTTGTGTACTTTGTCATGCCAATAGAGCTCAATTGGTTAGAAATGAAATGAAAGATGTGAGCCCTCAGCTTTCATTTCTTCTAGTCTCCATGCCGGAAAAGCTCTTCAGGATAAACTGTGAGCCTTATACTTCTTGGTGAAGGGAAGTGTCATGTTCTGATAGCTTGTAATAGTTTAACGTTCAGTTATTTGGTTAGCTACTCCTATATGTGTGGGAAGAAAGAAATAAATTGTTGATAAGCATATAACTTGCTAGATATATTTGGAAGAATCATCTAAGATGCAATAGTTGCAATTTCAAAATTTTCTGAAAATACAAGTATCTCTAAACACCACCAGAACCAATGGAGAATGTTTTGTAGTGTAACTGTGTCTACTGGTTGATTGCATGTTTTACTTTCCCACGGTCAGGGAACTTCTGAAAAATCTCCCACAAAGATTCGCTGGTACCTAATAAAAGGAGAACCAGTGTGACAGGCTCTGTCATATAGGCTTTTTTCCTTAACAACCTGATTGCATTGCAGCAATTTTATTGCTTCTGAAATACTCCTGCGTTAAAGTTTGTTCAAAATGGCTTCCAAGTTCAAAAGTTGCATAGAGGCTTATAAGGATACTCACATAAACCTTGTTTTTTTAGAAAGCCAAGCCAAAAGCACTCATGTAATAGGCCACCAGCGAGGACTGTCCAAATGCGCTGGGTGAGGCCACCTCTTGTACCATTTCTGGCTAATGAAACCAGGACTAACCAATCTGTCCTCTTGACTGAGTTTTTAGCTTCCTTCTATAACACTAGTGGGAAAAAAAGAAAAAAAGGCAAAAAGCAAAAATCTTGTCCATCGGTCAATGAAAGTGCTTAGATAAACATAGGTACTGTTGATACATTTCTGGAGAGATTCCTACAACTAATATATGTAGGTTCACCCCTATACATTCTCATGAAGCTCACAGGGTTTTTTATATAGGAACCATTTGCATAGTGAACATGAAATAAGGTGCAAAACAGTGGAGTCTGTCTCCTTATGACTAGATATGTCTTTCGGCAGTGTCTCTCCTATATATCAGGTAGCTCATCGGCTTGACTTCTGATAAGCTAACCAGTTCCATCTGGGTTGTGGTATCTCAGGACAAGGGAGAAGCTACACACCTATGAACTAGGCAAGTGGGCAATCATAGGCTCCACTGTAGTCTAATTTTGCAGACTTAGAGATTTCAAATAAAAAGAGTTTTGCAAGTTATGGAAAAAAACCAGACAGGTATGAATGGTAAGAGGACATGAAGCACTCTCAGAACCATTCATAAATACCAAACAACAAAGTTTGAACTGACTTAATTTTAAAGCTTGGAAAGCAGGAAATCCGGCTGCATTTTAAAAGCTGAAGATGCTCAGAGTGGGGTGTAATAAGGTACAAAGAGAAGAGCTCTTCAAAGCTGTGCTTAGCAGCACTATGATATGTGACTGACAACCACCTTATAAAATATTAAGCTATTTTCAATAGTAATGTGGAAAAAATTATTAGAATAAACACTGAGATGTCTAAAAATAGTATGTTATAGAAACTGTGGGCTTTTTTTTGTTTTCAATGTGAAAGCCAACTACATATCAAAAGTGTAACTGTTTTCAGTTTATGCCTGAATCTATACTCTAAATTAAACTCATACAAATATGTTTTTCTTTTTTATACTTAGACTTGAGGATCAAAATCTGAATATATAATGAGCAGAAACTATGGAAATCTGGCTGAATTAAATTTCCATGTTTGGAAGTACAAGGCTTATGTGGTTATGTGTCTACTATAAAAAGGGAAAAGAATATTCTTTTTCTACATTCCTGTCCCTTCCTCAAATAAGCAGTTTCCCCCAATGAAATTCCTATCTTGAATGCTAATTTGCAAGAAAAATGGAGTCCGATGGGGAAAAAAAAAATACTCACTAGTACATGCTGAATTCAGTGAACAGTTTCCATTGAGAAGTATTAAGACTTTTTTTTTGGTGTTTTCTAATGGAACTTTGATAATTGTTATTTAACTGACATATTTTTATGTGCATATATACATACATACTTTCTTAAAGAAAAAGACATAAACCATGGAAAGCTTAAAGTACCTTTGCCTCCTCCATACAGAGGAAAAAAGAGAGTAAGATAGTGCAAGAGAGAGAGAAAAAGGAAAAAAATGAAAGAGAATAACTACTATCTCTGACTCTGGAAGCCTCAGAGATGCAAGCTGTTGAAGTCCAAGAGAGAATTATTAGGAAGCATCACTGTATACTTGTTACAGTACTTCCTGGGCTTCCACTGTGGTTGCTGCTTTCTGCCCCCTCGGGACCCCCACAGACCATCAGAGCCACTGGAGCACGGACAACAACTGCTGTAGTAGGAGAGCCCATGATGGGTGGCAGGGATCTCCCAGCCTCGCAGGAGAGAACATACCAGGGAGGGAGGAGAAGGGTTGGAGAGGGAAGATGAGACCACTCTTGGAACTACTATCATGCTTTACTCTCCAGGAGTTGAGAGGGATGAAGATGGTTCCTCTCCTCCAAAACCTCCTGGGTAGGCTTTGGTTGCTGCTGGAGACAATGTAAGTGCTATTTAGTCCTTTCTTTCAACCCATTACTCTGACAGCAGCTAATGTAACAGAACTCCAAACGAATTATGGATTTTTAGCCTGCAAAATCTAATAATTTGAAAATCTGCCTCTCAGTAGACGCCCAAGTTATTGTTCTTTTCTTTAATTAAGAAAATCTACTGTTTGTCTAACTCCATTAACAAGAACAGTAGAAATGATCCTACATACCTTAAAACAATTTTGAGATGGCAACAGGAGAGAAAACAAGAAAATATGCCTCTCCAGTACTCCTCAAGAATAGGTAAGAAAAAGCTGCAAAACAGCCTTGCTTACCAGAGATTGTCTGGTCACAATGTCTGCTCAGAAATTTACTGGTCAACTCTTGTAAAGAAAATTCAGTGTCAGATTTTGGCCATAAGAGATGTCACTGTAACTAAATATGTATATGTATAAATATTAAATGCATATTTTATATATCTATATATAAAGATGAGTCAATTCTATCTAAGTTTTCCATCCCAAATACATATTTTGTGAGCTTTTTGTGACTTTATATACAGTTTCTTGGTGTGTTAGTGTTTTTATTACCGCATCTGGCCCTGCGCAAGGCTTCAAAATAATTTCAGAAATGTAAATGAGTCCTTTGTTAGAACCCGGAATAGAAAATTTCCCTAAGGGCTAAATTATTTACTTTTCTTTTTTAGGTACTGCTATACAATTTTAACTGTAACTCTGTGTAGAACTTATGGCACTATTCCAATTTCCTCTAATGACAGTGTCAAATATTTTTTCAATTGGAAATTGCTCAAAAGTGTAATGATTTCTGTTAGTTTGTCTGAAATGAGACAAAAGGCTTATTTTGCTTAGGCCACAAAACAGATGTTGATAATGTTTGGTTACCACCAGTCTTGTCTGGACTTCAAACAGATGACCTGGAAGTGAAAGGTCTTATATCTCATTAATAATAATACAAGCTGTCAAATCCTCATGACCTAGTGTGTTCCTTAGCACCGGGCAGTAAGTCAATACACTCAGCACACTACCAAGAAGTCTAGATAGAGAGCTTATCACATTTAGCCCTCAAGCCAGTGGGGACTAGCTACCCATGCTGGTTTGGATGGAAGATCAGCTTTTGTTTAGTAGTAGTATTGCTGTTTTCTAGAAATATTTCTACACTGAAATTCAGAGTTGCTAAAAGTTAGGGCACTGCTGGGATGCTGCATCTCACTTAAACCTTCCTGGCACATTTGCATTGTAGGAGGTATCCTTCCACCTAGAGACAGAGACAGATGTCCAAGAAGGGAAGATTCTATACTGAAGGTTAAGATATGTTAAGACTAAGATGCCTTAAAGACAGTGGCTTTCTTTGGGTTTGTTCGGATGAGTTGTCCAATATCCTCGTATAATGGAGTGAATAATATTAATTCTTGCAAGACTATGTGAGGCTGTAATTTACCGTGGTTTATAAGGAAGTCAAATTCTGAGTTGATTGAGCCCATGCAAGTAACCAGACAGATGCCTGCCAAAGCCTTTTGTCTTCCTAAAATAACCCAAAGCCTCATATCCTCCTATCTTTACTTCCTTTTTTCTTTCTAGAAACTACTTTTTAGAGAATAGCAAAAGACTTTGTCAGGGATAGTTTGCTTGGGGCCTATTTGCTGTTGCCACCAGACATATGACAAAATAGATTAAATGTGCTCCAGTTACTGAACATGTATCTTTCAAGATTGTCATTAAGGCTAAATTCTGCTCTCGGATGTGCACAAAAATTCTCAGCAAGTCAACTGCAGTTTCACAACAAAGAGAAGAGAACGTACTTCTAAAATGTAAAATTCATAAAACCTGAGTGGTTCAACATGCATTCTGTGGGGTTTTTTGTTTGTTGGTTGTTTTTTAATGACCTATTTTAGGGCAAGATCAGTGCTTTAAGAAAAAAATTTGGGGAAAGAATATTAATCATCTATTAAAACATATTTGCATTTGAGAATGACAGTTTGCAATATTAGAATACATCCATATATTTTTCATTTTGAAAAAATCACCTACTAAGCAGAAGACAAATTGTTAGCAAATTTACATTCTTGGGCTCTTAAGAGAAAAGGTAAGTATTTAAGAGCCCTACTGCAGCATTAGAAAATAGAAAAGGAAATGAAAAGGGGAAGAGTTAGTAATGTCAACTCACTACAGTGGATTTGATTGTACTACCCACAGATTCGCAATATATTAGAAAACTGTTAAAATTGACTGGGCTATCTCAATCATTAGTTCTAACGGAGATGTGACTTGCCTCTTGAAGTGAACAGTCTGGGAAGAAAAGGAGCTAAAACTGAAACAGAAAAATGTAAAATATTTTAATATGCAAATGCTAGAATAAGAACAACATCTTTTGATAACTCATACTGTAAGACAGCTAAAATACTGCTTTAGACAAAAATCTTGATGCAAACTTAGAAGTCATAATTCTAAAACCATAATAACATGGAATCTGATTTTTATATTTTATTAAAATGCTGCTTAATATAATGAAATCTGACCACTGCCATTGCCACATATGGAATACTAAGATTATACAATAAAAATATTCAGACTATAATTATTTAAAAATTCTCCATCCCATATGTAATTTATCAAAGTGAACTTTACATTGATTTGTGCCACATGGTTGATGAAAAACTATAAAGAGTCTCTGGAACAAAAGGTATGTACAGATAACTGTACGAACTGTCTCAATCTGTTTCAAACTTTTTCTTTTTTTTTTTTTTAACTTCATAAATCAAAATATTGTAATATTTATATTCTCATAGTTAAAAGTCTTCTGAAACCTAAGGTCCTGTCTTTTTAAAAGGTGCCTTAGATTCATGGAATAAACAATGTTAAATTGTTTTAGTTAAATGTGGACAATCTTAAATCAATTTAAACCTGATTTACAAAGATTTTGTTTAAATCTTATCCCTTACAGAGACAATCCAAATTGTTGTAAACTAGGTTTAAATTGATTTAAGCTTTAAAGTTAAATTGGAGGCATATTTGAATATAGAAATTCCTATGTGTCATTCCACTCTGAACAGTAACTAGATATGAATGATGCTGTGATATACCATAACTTGCTATATCTTAAAAGATTTACAGATCACATACACTGAGTCTACATAACTCTTTAGAATTAGGCAAGCATGGACAGTGTGGCTTTATTGGGACCTGCTCTTCAGAGCCATCAGAGGTTGTTCTAACTTCCTTAAGCATGAAACCCTCCTTCCTTGGCTGCTGCTTTTCTTGAATTCAGTTATGGGGCACAAGTTCCAGAGTCACATTGTATATACTGAGAAATGCGGAAAACCGTGACAAAAAAGTGACTGCAAAGTCATGCAGCAAAACAGAGGATATGGAGAGATTTTTTTTTTATTTTTTTTTTTTTTCTCTGACGGGTAAAATTTACAGAAGACACATAGGACACTGTGTGGGACCATTAACTCTCAGAATAATTTTTGCTCCAAAAATGAGCAAGAGTTGAGTAGCAAACGCTGGAGTGAATCTAATAGAAAAAATGAGGTAGTGGAATGTGGGTCCTTTTCGAGAAGTTCATGGGTTTTGGTACACATATTAGCAACATTATCACATCACCTCACCAGACTTGGAGTTGCCTTGCTTGCCCTGTCAGTGTTGATAGGGAACACAAAGGCTAATTTCTGACAGTGTTAGGACAGACATCCTGTCAGTATTTCAATAGTTAATTTGTTTCAATTTCTACATTTTCTGTTTTTCTAATACTGGCAATATCTCCCAATTTCTACAATTGTAAAAGCCAAGGACTAGAAGTACCATGCCATGTCCTGAAGGAGCAGGGAATGTCATCTATGTAGTGATCTCTAGTAAAAGGGCACATTGTACATTAACACGTAAGGGCGCATTGAAATATGTTTTTGAAGAAAGATGTAGCTATAGGTATTGTATTGCATAGGCATGTTTGAATGAAATGGCAGTGTGGGGAACTTCATAACTGACTGGGAGATTTTCCGGACTGGGCAAGAATTTTTCATGTCCACTTTGCAGTTCTAATTAGTATTTCATTGTAACTGCATATTGCAGCCTTTAAACTATAGGTACTCTATGAATATTTATTAATAGTTGGAAGCATTCTCTGAAAGATAAGAATTTAGCCAAAGCAGTACCGAGTTTTCCTTCTAAAGGAGAAAGGGACATGGATCAAATTATCACACTAATAGTCCTGCTTGATGCACTACTGTACTGGCTTAAGACAACAGTGTCTCAGCAAAGGTTAGCTGCAGATTGAGGAAGCAAGCAGATTTACATATTAACTGTGATAATCATATACTGAAGGTTGCTCTCACATAAAAGCATTTACTTCCCCCTTTGCTCTGCTCTAGTTTCAGAGGATGAGACTACCATGTAGGCATTTTTTTTCTTTTTTCATTTGTTTATCTTTTTACTTTTTTTCTTTTTTTTTTTAACCATCCATTTATGATCTTATCTTTTCTACAAATATCCACTATGGCATCAGAAGAAAGTGCAGGAGCAAAGATAGCTAGTTTAGAAATTCAATTATGCAGAAAAAATCCTGAGACACCACAAAACTTCCCCTTAGTGAAATAGTTTAATAAAAGTATTCCTAAATAAATTAACCTAAAAAAATTCATACTGCATTTCACAGTTCTCACTTTTTTAACTCATCTGAGAGGAGAGTACATTTTCAACTTTCAACTTGCCTTTCTTTCCAGACTACTTTCCCAGGAAAGGTAATATTGCCTCAAGACAGAGCTGTAACAGAACCTGTTAGAAGATGGATAAAACTGAGACCTCACTGCATACCTTCACCAAGGGAGAAAGGACCAGAAGGCTCTCTCATGTACATATTTACAGAGGATTCATTCCCAGCTTGTATGCTAATTAACAAAGTTCATAGTTTGGTTACAGTTTCATTCCTTCCTAGTCCTTGCTTAAAGCAGTCAACTTTTTCCCTCGCTGTGACAGATGGGTTGAGATACTGCAGATCCCCCTTACTCTATCACGGAGAGAACTGGGTGCCAGCAGGAGCGCAGGTGTCTCTCCACAAGCTGTGTGGCACTTGGGATCAGGTCATGAATGCACACAATCACACTCTGATTCACAAAACCCTGAACTGTGGAATTAACCCGCATTTCCATTTTAACCAAAAGAGACGTTCCACAGTGGTTTTACAGAATTTTCAACAAGTCACAGGCAGTAATAAAAGCACTTCAGGTATTGCTATCTCTCACGTGTCTGCTGAAAGACACTGCAATGGGCACATGCTTTGTAATCAGTTCCCTTAGTTCATGGAAGTAGGACGTCATATTAACTCTAGAACACAAAGAATCTATTCATACTGTAATTGTATGCTTAGTTGTCAATACCAAGACACTAACCTCAAAGGTTAAGAACTAACAAGTTTAAAAGAGCCTTTTGGCTCATATCTTGTAATGAAAAGTATAATTACCTGCAAGGTTGTCAATCTCTTTCTCTTGGAGCAGACTAACAGCATCATCATCTCCTTCCAGCATAAGCTCTGTTTCTGCATTCTGATTTACCACAGCTTGACTTCGGAAAGTTTTCTTTGACTTCACTACATCCTCTTCAGTGCCTAAAAAAGTTACAAATGTTGTGAATTTAGCTGAGTAATATTTAAAATATAAACCAACCACAGTCAAGTAGTAAAAAAATACAGTATAAATCACGTTTATCGAAAAAGGGAAGAAACATTTTCTAAAACTTTATGAAGGTTTACAATGCAGCCTTATTCTGTCTTTCAAAATGTATCTTGAATAAAATAAAAACTGTTTCACAAAGACTCTCCTGCTTTTAATATTTGCTATGTACTTTATGTTCAATGTTGTTCCATTAGTTTTCCACCTGTAAGAAATTCAGCATGAGTTTCTCTTGGGTTCCTGGTGTCTTGACTCAGACTGACATCTGAGAGCTCAAACCACCCATTCTAAAGAAAGAAGTTGCTTTCAGGAATTCAAAATCTGTCATGATTTTTGTCTTAGAAATAAGGAGGGACAGGACGGTGAAGTAGGAGATGGGATATCTCAATATATGGTAATAGGCTATGTGGAGATTCAGAAAAGATTGAAAAAAGACAAGCATGGTGAGGGAACTTTGATGTGCATCTGTGTGTGGTGTTTAAGGAGCACAATAAAAATGTCAGTGTGCCAATTACCTCAAAGGACTTCACAGGTAAGTCTTACCCTTACTTCTTGCCTACAACTGACTTTTTCTATTCAGACTGTTGGTGCCTTATGGCAGGGGATACAGAATCATAGAATTGTCTAGTTTGGAAAAGACCTTTAAGATCATGAAGTTCAACCATTAACCTAACACTGTGAAGTCCACCACTAAACTATGTCCCTAAGTGCCACATATATGCATCTTTTAAATACTCCAGGGATGGTGAGTCAATCACTTCCCTGGGCAGCCTGTTCCAATGCTTGACAGCCCTTTTGGTGAAGACATTTTCCTAATATCCAATCTAAACCTCCCCTGGTGCAACTTGAGGACATTTCCTCTTGCCCTATCACTTGTTATCTGGGAAAAGAGACAGACACCCACCTTGCTACAACCTCCTTTCAGGAAGTTGTAGACAGCGATAAGGTCTCCCCTCAGGTTTCTTTTCTCCAGGCTAGATAACCTCAGATTCCTCAGTCTCTCCTCATAGTATTTGTGCTCTAGACCCTTCTCCAGCTTTGTTGCCCTTCTTTGGACACACTCCAGTACCTCAATGTCTTGTAGCAAGGGGCCCAAAACTGAACACAAGGATTTGAGGTGTGGTCTCACCAGTGCCAAGTACAGGTGGATGAGCACTTCCTTAGTCCTGCTTGTCAGACTATTTCTGATACAAGCCAGGATGCTACTCGCCTTCTTGGCTACCTGGGCACACTTCTGGCTCATATTCAGCTGTCTTGTTGACCAACACCCCCAGATACTTTTCCACCAGGCAGCTTTCTAGACACTCTTCCCCAAGCCTGTATCATTGTATGGTGTTGTTGTGACCCAACTGCAGGATCCAGGACTGAGAATTGTTGAGCCTCATACAATTGGCCTCAGTCCAGCAATCCAGCCTGTTCAGATCCCTCTGCAGAACCTTCCTACCCTCAAGCAGATCAGCACTCCCCCCCAACTTAGTCTTGTCTGCAAACTTACTGAGGGTGCACTCAATCCCCTTGTCAGATCATTGATAAAGATATTAAACAGAACTGGCCCTAATACCAAGCCCCAGGGAGCACCACTTGTGACCAGCTGCCAACTGGATTTAACTCCATTCACCACAAATCTCTGGGCCTGGCCATCTGTCCAAGCCACGAGCAGCCATTTTCTCTAGGAGAATGCTGTGGGAAATGGTGCGAAAGGCTTTAATAAAGTCAAGGTAAACAACATCCACAGCCTTTCCCTCATCCAATAAGCAGGTCGCCTTGTCGTAGGAGATCAGGTTTGTCAGGCAGGACCTGTCTTTCACAAACCCATGCTGACTGGGCCTGATCACCTGGTCGTTCTGTACATGTCATGTGACGGCGCTCAAGACAATCTGCTCCATAACCTTCCCCAGCACCAGGATCAGACTGACAGGTCTGTAGTTCCCCAAATCCTCTTTCTGGCCCTTCTTGTAGATGGTGTCACATCTGATAACTTCCAGTCAACTGGGACCTCTCTGGTTAGCCAGGACTGCTGATAAATGATTGAAAGTGGCTTGATGAGCACTTCTACCAGCTGCTTCAGCACCCTTGGGTAGATCCCATCCAGCCCCACAGACTTGTGTGTGTCTAAGTGGTGTAGCAGGTCGCTAACCCTTTGGATTACAGGGGCTTCATTCTGCTCACCGTTCCTGTTTTACAGCTTAGGGTGCTGTGTACCCAGAGAATAACTGGTGTCACTATTAACAACTGAGGCAGAGAAGCCATAAAGTGCCTCAGCCTTTTCCTCTTTGGCACTATGTTTCCCGCTGCATCCAACAATGGACAGAGATTCTCTTTAACCTCCTTTGTTGCTATTGTATTTATAGAAACATTTTTTATTGTCTTTTACAGCAGTAGCCAGATTAAGTTCTAGCTGGGCTTTGATCCTTCTAATTTTCTCCCTGCATAACCTCACGACATCCTTGTTGTCATCCTGAATTGCCTGCCCTTTTTCCAAAGGTCATAAATTTTATTTTATTTCCTGAGTTCCAGCCAAAACTCTCTGTTCAGCCAGGTTGGTTTTCTTCCCTGCCAGCTCACCTTTTGGCACATGGGGATGGACTGCTCCTGTGCCTTTAAGATTTTGTTCCTGAAGAATATCCAGCTTTCCTGGACTCCTTTGGCCTACCATCTTAAGTTTTGTGAAGATCCTACTAGCGCTTGCCAGAGTTATTCAGATCATGTAAAAAATTAATCATGATGTGGTCAAATGATAAAATTGCAAGTAGCTTTCATATAATAAACAGCTTTCATATTACTGTTGTGACATCTGTATGGTGTTTGTTTCTTAGCTGGGGAGAGGTCATTAATTTTATTTTCAGTACTACAGACTCATAGTAGCCTTAGGCAAGAAAGCTTTCTGTTTTTTAACCTGAACAGAAAATCCTGCATCTTCATCTTGGACCATACAAGATCTGGGCATCTCCAGTTCTGCCAACCAGGAAGAAAACCCAAAAAGTAATCTCTCTTTTCTGTATAATTTGGAAATTTGATTCCTACTGAGCTACAGAATGATGGGTGAAATCTCAGAAAAACCAGGCATGTGTGGATTTTGCTCATCTTCCACAATGCCTGAACTTAAACATGATAAATACTATTATGGCAGATGTAAAATGATGAGGTAAAGCCCAGTAAGACTTACGGCCTCATATTAATACAGGACAACTAAGAGGAATATAGTAAACAGATAGGTTAGTGAAGATAGATGCATGAAATGGAACTGATGTGTAAGGCAGTTTTGTTATTACAGTCAGTGGGGAAGGTGTTATGCTTTTATCGCCTACTCTTGTATGAGTCTTTTAATTAGTTTGTGCACAGGAGAGTCACACCATATAAATAAAAATGCTGGAGGCATATTTTTCTGTGAGTGTTTACTCTGAAGATCACTGTTAGCATGCCACTATTATCAAACTCCACCACAGACTGAGACAACCTCATGTTTTACATTGCCTAATATTAACCTTTTTAATACTATTATCCCAATTGCTATTTCTGAAACTACAGAGCAGGTAAAGCCAAAGTACAAGTAAACAGAACTCCATTTTTATTACCAAGCTCAAAATTAAGAACAGCATCTCTAGTCTTCCTGTTTGTTGATCTCTCCAGTAGGACCATACTGATACCAATAGCAATTAAGGCAATACTGATGCTGTTATATCCTACCACACTCTGCTTTGCTGTGTTCAGTTATTAGGCTGTGATCATTACCTCACTTGCATAGGTTGCTACTTAGTACAATGAACTGTAATTATTTACCCAGTTTAAAACTCAATCAAGTAACTAACGGTTGGAAAAGTTTTCAGCACTGTGTCCAAACTTTTGGGGTTTTGTTTGGTTTGTGGTTTTGTTTTTTGTTTTTTTCCTAATTCTCAAAAAGGAACAAGAATTGTAGGAGCTTGGAAAAACACAAAGGAGTAATGTATTTTAATAGACCTTCAGTTTTATTACATCAGAATTGTCCTGAGCATTTAATCACTAGATCAGGATCTTGTTACACTTGTTTCCTGCAAGGGAGTTTAGCATCATTTGACACAAGTAATACGTCCTGCTGTGAAGCATTTGACACTAAAGAAGACCAGGCCTGAGATGAACTAACACAGTGGAGGAAGGAAGCATGAAAATACTGTTCTCTTCCTTTTTGGTAGGTTTGGTGAGTGTTTCAAAAGTTTCTGAGCTTTATAAAATGTGAGAATCTTCAAATTAATTACTTAAAAAGTACTAATCTGGAGTAAAAGTAGAGTCAACCATTTCTGTAGTAACGGATTAGATCAGTGACAATCGTTTAAAATTATGTATGCATGAAGATGTATTTTTAAAATTACAAGAAAAAAGTTCCAAGCCTCAAATTATTACTAACATTTAAAATGTATCACAAGAACCTGAAATTTAATGTATTTTAAATCCCTTGTGATGAGGGTTCCAGTTACCAGATTACAGAAATATTGCCAGACACCGATATAAGAAATGGGGTAGAGTAGAAGGCATTAAATTAGTTTGGCAAATTTGGAGCTTAGCAACAAGACAAATGTTTTTAATATTCATTCTGGTTTATAATATTAAACATACATTTATCTAAAAGAAATATTGTAAATGACACTTCTTTGTCTTGATGGAAAAAAGCTCTGGTTTGGCTGTTGTTTAAATTTATCACTTTGTTGAGTGCACCTCAGTTTTGTTGTACTGTACCAAACATTTATCTAAATGAAAGTGTACGAGACCCAGAGTTGCCCTTCAATCACTATATCCTTTATGAATTAGAGTTCCATTTATCAAAATTACAGCGAGAAGAGTAAGGTCTCACAGGGCTGTCTCATTACAAGGCTTGTAAACACTGTCCTTACAAAGAAATGGTTTAACACCTAACAAATCAAAAACTGATTTGGAATAGAATTTATTTGAGATCATCTATCTTCGGAAGACGTGCTGTACTGAGTGCACTTCGTGGCCTTTCTACCCATTCATCAAGAAATTAACAAGCGAATACCACAGACCACCAGATCTCCTTGGATCCTGAAATGTGAAATATGTTCAAAACAGATCTGTCACAGATGTTCTATTTTTATATTTCACGACAACTTCAAAAAGGTTTTAAAATAAGAGAACCTCTCCAAATGAGAGTAAAAACAACTTGTCTCTTTAAAACCAGACAACAAACTGAATAAAAAATTATATGACATAAAACCATGTCTAGTATTGTTAACAGCGATATAAAAAGGAGAAATGAATACTTGATATTTCAACATCTTTGAGAAAAAAATCAAAACTCAAATTATTTTTTCAAAGCCCCAGCAAAATTATTATGAAATACAATCCATTTCCTGATATTTCATTTACAATTTTTTTTTAGGACACAAGGAGTCTGTATTTTAAAGACACAAGAAGGAATCATATTAATGTCAGTTCCTAAGTCTAATTAGAAAATGTTTCAAATCTGTTAAAATAGGAAAAAAATAGAGTGAAATTAAATATAATTTCAAGAAAGCAACATTTTGACATTGGTGTGCACAGAACTGGAACTGGCAGTCGCTATCAGTTCTTGTTCTTACCAAACTCCTTCTTAATGGATATTTTTCTAGACTGAGATTTGGAAAGTAGCCTTGAAATAAGCAGCTAAGTATTTCTTAAAACTACATTTTGCAAAGAAGTTAAAGGAAATAAGTTAGTCAGCTCACACTGAAGTCCAGCAGAAGCTGGTGCCCTATTTTCTTGAAAATTGAGGCACTGTGTTAAAGATATTTCAAGAGAATGTATGTATAAGATTAGATAAACTGTTTTTAAAAAAATCCCACATATTTTGTTGCACTTGCTACCATCTAGGCAATTTTTTAAAATGTGCATGTTAAAAACTGGCTTCCTAAGTAGTTTCACAATAACTGAAAATATCTCATCTTTAAAAGAAATTAAAGATACCAACAAGCACTGCTCTACAAAACCCAAACTTCCATGAAACATTGTGCATGTCTGAAAGGTTATATGAGCTGCACAGTAAACTTGTACATTATTGCTAAGAATTTTCTCATCTCTCTTCCAGTAGCATTACTTTTCCTTAAACAGAAATTATTAATCAGACAAAAAAAACCCATACCAAAATTCCACAAAAACCTAGTAATTTCCCCAAAACAGGAGAATCTCATGTTATTTTGCAGCTACAACCTCTAGAAGTATTTAATACAGACAATATTTAAGCAAATTGGGAGGGGGAGTATTGTTATTGTAATATCTGAATTTTTGCCTCTCTATTTTCAGTTAAATTGATAAATTCCCTGTTGGCTTCTGTAGGTCACATCAGGTTCTATGGATGCAATCTAAATTTCAGAGACACTGTAAGTGTCCAGACCCACAAAACCTGTTCCTAAATAAAAAATTAAAATTATCAGTACAAACATAACGTATTGATTACATTTATGTTTATGTAAGCTTATTTTATTAGACATTACACTAATTACTATGATTTAGTTGAACACAGGAAGGGAGTTTCCAGTTCCCTCTTTACTTCTATCCATTTATTATGTAGGCAAATATAGTGTTTTAAAATTTTTCTCTCTGTATTTGGTACAAAACGAGGTTAAAAATATGGTTAATTTTAAGAAAAGTTTGCTTGGTAATACTGTAACCAACAAAAGGAGACTACTGCTTCTTATAAAGTTGTTTCCATAGTTTACTTCAACGAATTACCGATAAGGCAATTTATGCAGTGAGTGCTCTTTGATCTTTGAAGAGACATGGCAGAATGGAAAGTTAACCTCATTTTAATGTTACCTAAATATACTGACAGGAAATTCTAATGTTTCCAAACATCTGGAAATCTGCTTCATGGGATGGTGTTCTTCTTTTCTATAAGAAACCTTTTTCATATATTGTCTTTTACAGTTTTATGTGGCTTCTAAAGGAACATTTTGACATAAGTAAAGTCAGTTCTCTTTACAGTAAAATGCTGCATTTAATTAAAAACTCTCTTTTATAGCATCTAAAGTACAGTTTTTGTGAAGCTTAGCTCTCCTCAGAAACTTTTAAGGGTAAAGTTGCTTTTTCCTCCTTACAGATCATTAGTATATACTGTTCTGTAGAAAACTGCTTTTGTTGCTGAATTTTAAACACCGAAGTTAGTTTTTAATATTTTATTAAATGAAGGAATTTAGAATTAGCTCTTCACAAGTGGGTACCTGATAGATCATGATGTGAATCATGGAATTATATTACAGGTAAAATATAATTTATCAACAGAGCTTGAAAGAACTAAGCTTTTTCCCCAGAATAATTTTTTTGTGTATCGTATAAACTAGCTTTTACAGGAAGAACCGAGCTTACATGTGCACAGAATTAAAATGCAACACTGTTATCTACCTTTTTTGTTCATTCAACATTATTAATACTTGAAAATACTTAGGAAAAAAAGTTTGCTAGATAATCTTCCTGCTTTATGTATTCTAACAGTTTAAGCCCCTGCTTTTATTGCTAATCTTTACTAACTTGATTAGGCACCGGGACCCTCACAGCAGTCACAGTTATGGAGAGCAGCTGCTTGGGAGTCTGTAAACTGACCTCTGCAAAACCCAGTAAGATTAAATCATCGACATGGTGACCACTCCAGCCCAGGCTAATATCTTTCCGCATGGCTACAGAACCAGCCCTCCTAGGACTGCATTCACTCCATGGGAAATGTGCACCAGGTATCCCTGGGTCTGCTCAAGAGACCGGCCTTCTGGCTTTGAGTAGCAGACCGGTGCTGGCATATCATGATGAACTGTCCCCACCTGTGTCTGCTAGAGTTGTTATATAAATTGCAATGTGTTTCTGGAACTGGCAGCTTTGACTGGCATATAATTTAGTTTCCCCAGAGAATCAGAGAAGTGACTGTTATTAAAGGAAGGCTGTTTTTAATAGATTTAATAAAAGCCAGAGGAATCTAAGTCATATTTTCATTATTAAGGATCTTTGAAGAAATGAGGGAGAAAAACTAAGAGCACTCCATAGAAATTAAAAATTGCATATATTTGTATTGGAAATTACTTTCACCAAAAGTAAAACCAAATCACATTTTTGTTTTCTATAACAGATAAAGACCTGAAAATTTTATCATAGATATTCCATACATATATTTTTCTCCAGTTTTTTTGGCTAGTATCTGACCAAATGAACTTCTTTATATAAGCCATTTGTAAATAAATACTTTACTGTTGTACTTGTTTTCCTCTTAAGAATTCTCAGATGTTTTGCATTGTAAAAATGTGACTGACACAAACTATGCCAATGAGGAGAATGAGAATATGGGCAAGGCCAAAATGAACACATTTCTCAGATGAAGTTGAAGGCTTTTTAAACAATAAACACTTGTAGTTAGTCCAAGTGTTGTATATTAATATAAAAGGACCTGCATAAAAATAAAGATGAAGTTACCATGTTGGGCACTCATTATTTTTTTTAGTTTACAGATAGGAAAACTGAGATTCAGAGCGGTTATGAAATTAAACTTTAGAAGTTGTCAATATTATATTTATTTGCGATTTCAGGTGTTCTAAGCATATGAGGAAGGTTCTTGCACTGATTCAGCACTGATCATTAACAGTCAGTGAGTGACAGAGTCGGATATGCCCAGTCCAGCAAAGATTACAAGGCATTTCAGGCTCCTGAAGGGCAGTCTTCATTTTGACTGGAACCAGAAGTCCTTCTAACAGGAACTTAAAACAGTCAAATGTTTATATTTGGATTAAGATGTAGTTTGCCACTGTAACTTGTACACACAAGAATGGATTCATATTTCATGACTAATGACCTTTACAAATGCCTGTCAGTTTGAAATGCAGCCTCTCGATGTATACTGTTAGTTTGATGAATTGCAAAAAGAAGTCAAATTCTCTGCTATGCTGTGGATCACTTAAACAGGCAAAGATGATACACAATGAAAATAATTAAGAGCAATAAAAATTTCCTAACTGTGTTTCCAACCATTTTACAGAAGTACAGTAATAGCTGAGAGGAAAATAACTACATCACACCACCAGTTATTGCTCAGTGGAAAGGACATCAAGGACACTTGCAAGTAAGAGAATTGGATCAATATTAACGCGATTTTCATTTCATGCTTCCCCAACTCCAGTAAGCTGACAATATACTCTGATTATGTGAACTGCCTCTGAGTAACATAGAAAAGGTTATTAGAGCAAGAGGTGGAAATGGAATGCACTTTTTATATTGACAGGTCTGCTAATAGAGTGTACTGATTTCCAAAGCCATGCAATGCATTTTCACAATTTGGTTTTGACAGCAAAAAGGAATTTCATTTATCCTTAATTCAAAATATTCACATGTAAACAAAGGTTTCTTAAGACAGGCCACTGAAGAGGGTAATCAAACTATTTCAATAGGAAAATGTAATTAATAAGGTAAGAAACAAAAGGTGATTGAATTTAAATATGTATGACATGATAATGAAATAATGAAATAAATCTGCTAAACGAGGCATTCTACGCCTTTGAAATAGCATCTGATAACAAGTTTTTAAGATAACATATGAGTCAAAAATACATCATGTCTTAAATTCAGGTCTGGATTATGTCTGGAAAGTTTTAGATTAGTTCTGAGTTTGAAATACCTAACCCAAGCACACATTCTCCAGGAAAAGTCATGTTCTGACTCTATCTGTTTGCAGAGCCTAAAGACAGGATCAAAGTTATCAGACTTATGAAGAGGCACACCCCATACTGAGGAATTGTGCCCACATATGTTAGCCTCAATTTTGCTTTCTGCTCACAAAAAAATTTAATTGAAAAGGATAATAATGATAAAGCCTTGGGAAGAAATAAAACACTCTTTGGAAATACAAACACACGGTGTATGCTAGCAGCCCAATGGTAACGCACTGGCATGTGAGAAATGTAATCTTAGCTCCCATATTGGGTATTCTACCCCAACATTTCTAAACCTTACCTAACATTTAAAAATTAGAGCCTTCAAATCATGAGACTGACCCAAACCCCAATATTTTTAAAAAGAAAGATATAGTTCTAGTATTGTTGTCTGTCTTCTAATTTTTGAATTCTCCTTCACTGTGGCCAAAGCATGGGCAATTATGTCTGCTAGAAGGCAACTTTGTCCCTCACCACTTAAGCTGTTGCTATCAGATCCAAACAAGACCAGCTCTTTGGAAACAGATACTGTACAGAGACATGATAGGACAGCTAAGAAATTAATTCTTCATTGCAGAGAATGAAGGTGCAGGAAGTTTAAAATTATTTTGTAGTAGCTATCATAATTCCAGTAGTTAGGTAACTCTTAATTTCTATCAAGACTACTTAGAGAAGAAAGACTCAACAGCTTATAATCAATGCTTTGAGGAATTCATTTGCCAACATGTCTGAAATTATTCTTGCTTTCTGCAATGGTAATATTTTAAAATGAAATTCTGTTCTTTTGAGACATACAGAAGGAACATTTTATGCAGTCTTTACACAGGCAAAATCTCCTGTACACGACATAATGTCTCCTGTAACTGTTTCTTAAAAGGATTGTCCCCATTATATATAAATAATAAATTTGCCAATATAACGATGTCATTAGAACATCTAGATTTACTCTCCATTACACTGTCCTTTACCGTGCAATTCCAACTGGTTCAGCGTGCTGTACTGTTTTGTTTTTTTCTGTGCAAATTTCATTTCATCCTCACATAGATCACCACATCTTTAGAACTGGCATGCATCATTTTCACTTCAGCAGCAACGGTAACTGGTGGGAGGAACTGTTTCTATTTCTGCGTAGATCAATGCCTATAGCAACACCAGACAGAGTGCAGCACCCACAGGATATACACATTTGTGAGACAGCAGTGTGGCCCTAATGTGGGATATTTGTATTTAACTCTTAGGTCTACTAAGGGACTATGCTCTAGTAGCAACTGACAGCACTTCTATTTGGATCAAGCTGTTGTAAAAACATGAGTTCCTAGTTCCTGAACCTGAAATGGAATTATTTATCGAATTAAAATCAAAGCTTTGCTATTTGCTTGAATGGGCCAGATTTTTATATATATATATATATATATGTATGAAAAAACCCAACAACCAAAATAGCTGTAGTTATAAAACATCTATGTTTCATACAGTCTAGCAGATGAAAAGTGAAACAGTAGCAGTACACAATCACTGAGATAAAGCAGTCTGACAGTCTATTACTAAACCAGCTCAATTATATAATCTACAAGATTTTCATTATTTTGTCTATGATATAGGTGAATGGTGACACTGTCCCAGGTAGTAAGCCTGTAGCAGCAGTTGGCAGTAAAGAAAAAAGGAGAGCAGTATTTTATTTCACCTTCCATTAAGCTGCGGTGTGGTGTCTGTGCAGTCTTTCATTCTGCTTCACAAAGATCACAAGAGACCGCAAAGCTGCTATGCAACTGCAGGGATACTTGCAAAATTGGTACATTTATGTTAAATTTGCAAGCACTGTCAATACTATCTTCCATTCAAAGTAGACCTGAGATGGTCTTTAGACAACATGATCAGCTTTTTGAGGGCATAGGATTGAATAACTTGTGCTATATGAGACCCCAATAAAACAGTCTTCAAGCATTATGCATAGTCCTTTCAGGTGGGAAGATATATCTATTGTAGATGATGTTCAGGGCTTTATACAAATACACCGGGAGATACACTCTTTAGGCATACAGAAAGGATAAGAAAAAAGTCATGTCAGGATGTAGCATGCATGATATGAAAAAAAGAAATTAAATATATATATATATATATATAATTGGAAGCATGCATAATATGCTGGCTGATAGAATTCTTAACAAGGTGTCTTCCTTATCCTGGTGGTTAGTGGTATATTTGAGAACTTTTCTATAAAATGTACTTGTTTTTTAATACAGTGCTTTACTAAGTGTTTCTGCACCCCTGCCTGTACCTTGCACAACACTGAAGCTCATAAAATCTTCCAGTTTGTTTCACTACACTGGTACTTTTTGTGTGTGTTTCAAAGCTAACACTGTAAAATGAGAAACACATAAAATAAGTGGTATTGAAGAACTCACTGTACTTGTAGAGATATGGAATAGCCAGTGCACATATGCATAAGTCTTTGTTTCTTATGTACCCATCTTACTATTTATATAAAACCTCTATGATAATTTTAATGTGATATAATAGAAATATATTTTCTGTGATAAATATAAAATAGTGCAATGTAAAAAGATGAGTAAAAATACTTTGGTATATTAAAAGGTATATCGTCTCTGAAAATTAATTCCTTTATTTTTCTAATCTATACATAGCGATTCTGTTTGTTTGTGAAAGACAAGGAATCACCTATATCAAAGAGATTTCCACAATCTGCCTCTCTGAACTTAACTCATCTTCACCTTGCAAGTAGCCCAGAGGCTCTCAGAAACCTGTGCCCATTGCCTGAAAGCCTATCATGCCTCCTACTGGCTGTCAGAAAGAGTGGGAGAGCAGTCTTTTTAAATCTATACCATGATCTAATTCTAGGCTGCAGTGGTTACAGCACTGCTAAAATAATGGCCCTCCATTCCAGCCATGCGCTTGGCAGACTGTCCTAGCCAGGTCTTTGGAAAACACCTTCCTCTGTACAGGCAGAAGTGGAAATTCACCTTGTACTTTTAGACGCATTTGGTCCAGCTTTAGCTTCTTTACTCAGTTATTGGTGTTATTAAACACCCTTTTTATTTAACAAAGGACATGCATTTCCACTTATAGACAAGGTGGAGAAGAGAGTTCTGCAGTCAAGAAGACATCAAGAATAAGAAGAGCGGAGAAAATGTAAAACCAGAATATTCTGAGCTTTTAACTATAACCAAAGAAGATTGAAAGTGCTATTACTTCTTAATATGGAGTCTTAAAGCATAGAAAATAGAAAGTAAGAAAAGCACATAGTAGAATCTGGGCCCTAAGAGTTACATTCATCCATCTGTGAAAGCTGTCCTGAAGGACTATTATTAGACTTCCAATGCCAGAACGTTCTTCCAAAATGTTTCTATGAGATGCACTGCATATATATGGGTCAATAACTTCTATTTCTTTGTCAATTAGTGACAGAACTGAACTAATAGAAAAAATACGCCCTTCACACATGGGTTTGAAATCATTTCACATCATAATAATTTATTTGTTTTAGTAAGTAAATGACTTTCATTTGGCAGAACAGACAGATATCGTGTACTGTTTTCAAATGAAAATATAATGGTGGAAGGAAGAAAAATACAGATAGAATTCTAAGACTGACAATGGCTGTGATTTTTAGGTCTTAGGAATGGCTTTGCAAGTCAATTTGATTACTTCAAGAACATTCTGAAGTCATATGCTTTCAGATGAAGAAGCAAGAAACAGAAGTAATGTTAACTGCTGGTAAAAAGCCAGAAATTTCAGCAGTAAAATCTATTAGCTCAAAGCTATAACAGCAGCTAAAATCCAGGTCATGCCAGATAACCTGAAAATCTCAGAGGAAAGGCATTTGAAACTCAACAAAAAAAAAAAAAAAAAAAAAAAGAAAAGGTTTTGTATCCTATTTGGCTCTGTGTATGAATTAGAATCAAGATAGAGATCCTGACATTCAATATTTGAAGAAATCATTAGGAAAAAAATGACTATTTAATGAATCTATACTTAAAAATTATTATAAAGCTGCTATGAATATTCCTATGCTAGAAACAGCATATAACAGGGAGCAGATATTTAGAGACTGAGAAGGACTGCTAGGATGCAATTGCAACTCATTTCCATCACCTAGTCAGACAGCAGAAGATCAGACACTGAATGTGCAATACAATTCAGCACAATAGTGTTCAATACTCTACCTAAGCAAATTCCATTATAGTTTACACCTTCAAGGTGTCTTTCATTACATTACAGTGCATTCTAAGAATGAGGATCATCATAATAGTAGATATATTTAATGAGAATACACTGGGGGGGGGGGGGCTAAAAACTACTAGGAAAAAAAGCCAAGTTAAATCTAGTATTTTAGAGTTATTCTCATAATTAGGATTTTCTTTGCAGATCATTCTAGTAATACCTAATGTAAGCTCTTATTCCTGGACTTTCTTTAAACAAATTTCATTTTCATCTCTATCTGGCAATTACCATGTAAAATATTAAGAAGACAATTATCATGTCATATTTTCCCTAAAACCCTATGAGGATGATATATTTGGATGTTTATTTGGAGAAGCAGTGGATGGCACTGTTGGGCTACAATTATAAGACTGTAGATGCAAAACTTCAATTGTTATGCTTAAAAAACCCCACAGATTTTCGTGAATCCTTCAGGCATACAATCCAGATGTATACTCATTCAGAGTACACCGGAGATTTCACAGTCAAAGTGGAAATTAGTTCATATACTGAAAGGATGTTGTGTAATAGGAGTAAGATTTTAGGTGCTCCAAGTGAAGCAGAATGGTTTACACGCCTGTGTCACATGGCAGCATGATCGCATTTAGACTAAAGAACAAAGAGGACTTACTTGATGACACATGGAAGCATTGTTATGGATTAATTTAATGATTGCATATGTATTCTTAAAATACTCACCACTGAACATCAAGTAACATACACGTGTTTTCTGTCCATAAAGTGGATGCCGTTTCTTAAAACTGCTCACAATTAGTTGTCAACTTGTGTTTACCTACAGACTAAAATTAACTGTTCATGAATGGGGTGAGGGTTAGGGTTTCTTCTTAGTCAAGGGTTTTTGTTCTTTAGTTTCTCTTCTATAGTCATACTTAAGACATTACTTAAATAAATATTAGTTTGGGAAGTTATTTTGGATAAGGGTCATCACCTGCATTTCCCTAGGGCAATGTATTTTATGATATTGTGGGTGTTACTGATTTTCAGGATAATGTATTAACTAAGTAAAAGAACCCCAAAAACTGTCAAAACCATTTTTGTGGCTCATGTAGTCACAACAAACTCAATTTCAGTAATAATAAGTATTATAGAATCCATGAGCGAATGTTATGAATGTGTTTTATGAATAATCTATACCTATTCAACAACTTCAATATCATCTGGATGATGAGGCACAGGGTACCCTCAGCAAGTTTGCACATGACCTGAAACTGGGAGGAGTGACTGATATGCCAGAGGGTCATGCTGCCATCCTGAGGGACCTCAGCAGGCTGGAGAAACGGGCTGACATGAGCCTCATGAAATTCAACAAGAAGTGCAAAGTCCTGCACCTGGGGAGGAACAACCCTGGGCACCAGTATATGCTGGGAGCCAGTCAGCTGGAAAGCAGCTCTGCAAAAAAAGGACCTGGGGTTCCTGATGGACACCGAGTTGAACATGAGTCGTCAATGTGACCCTGCTACAAAGGTTAATGATATCCTGGGCTGCATTAGACAAAACATTGCCAGCAGGATGAGGGAGGTGATCCTTCCCCTTTACTCAACACTGGTGAGGCCATACCTGGAGTGCTGTGTCCAGCTCTGGGCTCCTCAGTACAAGACATGGACATACTGGAGAGAGTGCAGCAAAGGGCCACAAAGATGTTGAAGGGACTGAAGCAGTTCTCATACGAGGAAAGGTTGAGAGAGCTGGGACTGTTCAGCCTAGAGAAGAGAAGGCTGAGGGGGGGGATCTTATCAATATACATAAGTACCTGAAGGGAAGGTTTAAAGAAGACGGAGCCAGGCTGTTTTCAGTGACAGAACAAGAGGCAGTGAGCAAAAACTGAAACAGAGGAAGTCTCCTCTGAACATTAGGAAGCAATTTTTGCCTCTGATGGTGACTGACCACTGGCATAGGTTGCTCAGGAAGGTTATGGAGTCTCCATCCTTGGAGATAGGCAAAAGCCTCCCGGATATGGCCCTGGGAAACCTGCTCTAGGTGGTCTTGCTTGAGCAGGTCCATTCTAACCTCAACAATTCTGTAATTCTGTAATATGTAAATCTGCATTTCTTAAAAAAGTTTTATGAAGATTAAAGTAAGTTGTTGTGGAGGACTGCATTTCTAGTATCAATCAAATGTTTCTGCTCTGTTTTTAAATCAATGAAAAATTATGTAAAATCAGTCTCTAACATTGAGATATAAATAATCAAGGGTTTTAAAAATATTACTGAAGATTAAGTTCTGGCAACTGTCTACTTTAAGCTTGGGCTCCATTGTAAGAATCATGGAATCCTTGAGGCTGGAACGTACCTCTAAAGATTGACTAGTCCAAGCCTCTGCCCAAAGCAGGGTCAGCTAAAGCAGGCTGCTCAGGACTTTGGCAAGCTGGGTTTTCAGTATTTTCAAGAATGCTGACTACACAACTTCTCTGGACAACTTGCTCCATTGTTACACCACCACTACACTAAAAGAAAGATTTTACTTATGTTTAAATAAAATATTCTGTATTTCAGTTAGTGTCTGTTGCCTTTTGTCCTGTCACTGGACACCACTGAGAAGAGTCTGACACCATCTTCATTCTCTTCCAACAGGTGTTTATACACAACTATATGGCTCCCCTTTGAGCATTCTCCCCACTGGGCTAAACAAAGAATATCTAAAGAATATCTGGATCAGCTTAGAAGTAAATGTAAAAGAAGCCTACAAAACCAGCAAATCTGTGCATACAGATAGAGTATAGAAAGCAATTATTTCATAGACAAAACTGAAAACATAATTTGGCCTTTCATCTCTCACATGGTACATAGACAATGCTCTCACTGCAGGTACACCTAGAAAAGTAACTGGGTTTTACACATCTAGTGATCCTGCTAGAAAACCCTGATAAATGATGATCCAGTATCAGTTGTCTTCAGTTTGCTTTCAGTTTTGCATTAGTTACTGAAAAAATAATGTTTTCTTAAAGAGAGTTCTGAAATTAGTGTTGAAACTGTTCTGGAAACATGGTAGGCATTGTCAATAAGTATAGACAAAAGATAGCACAAAGATAGTGAAGGAGGACTTTATGAAGCTGAGAAAAAGTAAATCAATCTATTTAGGTATATACAGTTTATGCAGTAAATTTGACAGACAATCTTGAATTTACTGTAAATAATAGTGGCATTTTCACCAACAAAAGACACTTCTAGGTTGTTAGCAATGTAATTAGTGTCAACAACCTAATATGTCTGGAACTGAAGACTAGCTTTTAGGTGGGCACTCAGGTGTCCTAGAATAAAGTATTTGATTTTACAGCAAAGCTTCTGAACAGAGATGATGAAACTGAGCATCTCCAGTTCATGGGACATTTTGATTTCTTCAAACATCTTATAATCTGAAAATGTCAATCTAAGTTTGTTTGTAAAACACTGACTTAGCTTTCTGGAACATTTGGTGCATGCCAAAGGAAATCAGCTTCTTACCAGTTTCTCTGGAGTGTCCTCCCACTATCTTGTTCTAACACTGACTGAAGAAGGCAGGAAGCCCAGCAGTTCAGGAGATGGAAGTCAGGAGCTGTAGGAATCAACGGTTCTGGACCTCTCAGCACTGAGGGGTTGCTCTAGAGCTACAGTTACTGAACATTCATCTTGATACATTTTTCTTTAACACTGAGAACCCTCAAAAACTGAACCTTTCTTTAGGGTCCATAGGACATACAGAATCCCTGTTCTGAAGACAGTCCCCAGTTTGAGTACGGGTTCCCATGGATTTCAGACTCCCAGTTTCATAGTGGGTAACCCACACAACCTTTCTTTTAAGGTAGTTAGTGCTTGCTTCAAGCTAAATGTTCTGGGAATGTAAATCCTTCAGCAGCCTGAAGGAATGCTGCCTCCAATTCTTTGATAGTCTATCAAAATCCAGCAGCTTTCATGAAAGTAGACTTCCAGTTTGAACATTTCAGATTTCAAAACCTGATGCTTTTTAATCCTGTTTGTATAATGAAACTATATTTCTGGTTATGAGCATGCACAGCATTTGCTAAAACCGAGAGCACTAAAGACAAGTCCCAGAAGGAGCTTATATACAGTCTGTTCCCACTAGAACCAGTCTTGAAATAAGGTTGCTAATTGAACGTCCAAATACATAATGGAGTGAGTAATTTAAAATATGCAGGTTCAACAGTAACTGCCATATTGAATAAGCAAGATGTATTTGTAGTCTTGTTTCAAAACCTGAATGTATTACATATTACATTACAAAAGTGCTTTTTTGTTTTCTTTTTCTTCTTTTCTTCTTTTTCATTCTAGGCATTCAGGATATGTTGTGATAATAATTTTAACAGGCCAAATATTCTTGAGAAAAGACACTAGAAATATTTGACCGGCTTATATATATATGTTTAGAACATGGGCACTGAGTTATTCATGTCCATTTCCTCCAGTGGAGACTAGAAAATGTGGCTTTTCTTGGACCTTCTCTATGTGTGAATGGCTTGTGGACCACAGTCTTCAAAGACTGAAGGTCCAAAGCTTAATAAATGAACTATATTGCTCTTAAGATGACCTTTGTGGAACAGTCTTCTGTGTCACTGGTAGGGTGGTACAGTAGTGTCTCATCTATACTAATCTCAAAAAAAACTGTTAAGGTGAGTAACTGGAAGAGACAGTTCTTTCACCACATGTACAAAATCACTGCAGATTGGGTCATATCTGCATATGTCATGCACTTATTGGTAGAAAAATTTAGGAAAGAAGTAGAGTTTATAGTCTTTTATACAGTCTTTTAGCTTCCTTTCTTTTCAGTCTACAATTTAATCAATTTCACTGAAACTCCACCTGAACTTAAAAAAAAAGAGAACTGTTTAAAATCCATCAACACTATAAAATGAAAACTCTACTAAAAGTTTCCAGGTAGTTAAAAATCCCATTATAGCTTGCACTTTGATGCTGCAAAGTAGTATCCCTTCAGATTCACAAAAGGGAGAAATAAATCTATATTTCTATTCAAGTAAGAATTTACCTAAAACAAAAGGGCACATCAGATACAATGCTGAACTACTTATGCTCGAATTTGAATTCTAGATATGAAAGTCGTTTTAACAGATTATAAACAAATCCACTGCCTAATACCAAAAATTTAGAAGTGGATGAGACTAATCCAAAGGGAAAAATTCTGCAGTCCATGTCCTGTAAATGCTGCTATGAGTCCAACATACCTACAGTCTCAAAGGACAGCTGAGTATATAGCCATAGGAATAAGCTATAATTTTTTGCACAGTTGTATATAGTTATTGGAATTAGTTATAATTTCTCATTCCAGTATTTTTTACTTGCCCGGTACTTTGAACATATACATATGTATATGCACACACACACACACATATATGTATGCACATGATATCAAAACCAGGCATCTGAACATGCATACCACAGCTGACTAACAGACTGTAGTTAAAAAGAAGCTTTACCCACTTGCCTTGTAGCAGTTTTTTGAAATAATACTATTTCCCAGTAGTAGATAATATATAATATTTCCTATAGGAAGAAGTCACCAGCTAAAATTAACTTTTTTTTTTTTTTTCTCTTCAAAAGTGGAATTTAACATATGTTGTTACTGCTCTAAACCAAACATATAGATCACAGACAGTTTTAATTTCCAAGACTCTTCTACTCCTTGATGACTGCAAGTATTATATAATTACAGTATCCATACCTCCAACATCAACTCTGATTTAATACTAGACTAGCTCTAGAACACTTTTTTATTTATCAAGGTCATATCTTGATGGCTGCACAAGCTTAGATAAATCAGGTGTTAAGAGGCACATCTCCAAGGAATCTGAAAATTCTCTCATCTGCAGTCCTCAGCATATCTTATTATTTACTGCCAAAGAAATGACTGATTAATTTTGTCATCTTTGCTCTGTGATTTTTGCTCAGCTGAAACTGTCTGCCCTCTTCTGCAATGCCTGATCAGACTTATTTAAGTTGATGCCTTTGATCGTAGACACTGAGGAGCTTGCTGACTTAGGCTTTGACTAAACATTCCTCCACTGCAATATTTATGCACAAAATCCTAAATGATAACTGACAGTCAATGTAGATAACAAAAACTTGTAAGATGTTTCCACTATTTTACTGATGCTCAAAATAGCTTTACTTGTACTAGAGGTATCAGTCAAGATGAAAAAGTGTTATTAATATAACAAAAGCCCAACAAATAATGCTTTGATGAATAGTTTATTTCTCACAAACAAAGTATCTGAGGTCAGGAAAAAATCTGTTACTGGAAAACTATGCAGTATGATTTTAAAAAATGCTTTAAATTCCTTCTGTAGTGTGATATCATGCTTACTTTTGGAAGCTAGGCGCATTTTACTATCAAACTGTTCCAAACAAAATTATCAAAACAAAGCTCATAAAAAAACCACAATGAAAGTTAAGCCCTATGGAAAAAAAATCTGCCTCCAGCTCTTTATTAATCACATTCCAACACCAGAGGCTAAAAGTACATCAAACTGCACCAAATCCTTTTCACATGACAACCTCATAAATTATTCAACTCATTAGTAACACCAAGAGGCATAAAAATAACATCAGTGTTAAGGATGTTTTCTTACAGAGAAAGGTCAGCTAAAAGTTTCAGTATTAAAATCCAAAGGTTTAAACTCTGAAAAGTAAGTACACCTAGATAGAGTCCATTAATTATAACTTTAATGCACGCTGTTTTAAAATTCCAGATGTTAATTTCAATACATACATGAAAAATTAGAATTTTAATTCTGCAAACAAGACAGCATCAGTCTATTCCAATTTTTATCCAACCACTAAGTTTGATGTTTACCACCTCTAAACACATCTGAGCTTTGATTTTCACGTATGTTGAATGCACTAACAGGTGAGTAGTATGACATTATATAGAAACAATCCTACATGAAACTATAACTACTTCAGTTTTTCTGTTTCTTTTGGTTGCAGCTTTGTCTTTCAGGCTAGCTCTACTACCAGGCAGCTGCCACCTGCACTAAAACACTAGAATACAGAAACTACATAAATGGAGGAAATCTTTGCAACATGCTGAAACTGTTTAAGAGCAACATGCATTATAGTTCTTATTTAAAAAAAACCCATCCAAAACCATTTCCAGCATCCTCTGAGTACAGTCTTATCCCAAAGATACAAAATTCCTGCTATAAAGGCATGAAACAAAGTCCATCTAACTAAATGGAAAGCTCCTGTTACTTTAAAACCAGGATAATATCAAGGCTTAAACCTTTGTAATAATTTATAAATCCAATTTCTTCCTGTTTTAATGCTAGTTTCATATTCACAATTAAAAATATTAATAAGAATATTTTTATTTTTTAAAGGGTTCTCATACCTGTATAACACATAAAGACAATGGTTTTGATGATTATTTGCCTTACAAAAGCAACACAGCAATTAGTACAGTTTTGCATCTGCCTCTCATAAGATCTCAATTTTGATGTTCTGCAAGATTGTGGAAAAAATAACCCTTTGTCAAATATGCAATACTTTACTGGGGTAAATGTCTTCCTTAACCCAACTTATGAACAGTTTATGACCTAAAGTCCTGCACATGATGGCTTTCATGTTTAAATAAGTATTAAATTACACTAGCCAGTATAACTGCACACAGAGATATTAATTTATACGTCTAACCTTGTTTGAATCCTGGCTAGTTGTCTCAACAACCTGAAAAGCTGGTGAAATGTGCAGGTCACACAGAGTTAGCTTTATATCTATCATATTCAGAACTTCAGAACTTCTGGTAACATTAGCCTTTGGCTACACATCAGCTGAAAAGTTCAACTTGCTTTGTGTATAATTACTTCCATTTTTAACTCCTAAATGCTAAAGAATCCCAGGTTGGGGTTTTTTGTTTGTTTTGTTGTTTTGTTTTTTTTTTTTCAGTACTACAGACTAAAAAACCAAACCAAACCAAACCAACCAAACAAATAATAATAAAAAAAAAAAAAAAGGACAGAAACCCATCTTAAATCTGAGAAATAAATTTGCTTTAGATTATTGGAGTACTCAGGTTCGGTCTGCTATACAGAAGTCACTAAACATATGAAATATATGAAACTTTTAGATGATATAAGGAAATTTGTAAGTATGTTCCTTATTTGTCATTTACACTTCAGGTACCTCTTTCTGAATATCAAACATCATCTAATCCTTAAATTCCTAGACTGAAGCTACTATGGAGTCAGTTCACTATTCAAATCACAGTTATACTGAAAATTATTATTTTAAACAAGTTGTTATGTATTTCATGATTTGAAGAAAAAAATACTTTTGACTGAGATTACACAGGCCAGGATAAAACTTCTGATATTTTTTAAAAACAATTAATTCCTCATTCACAAAAGGTCTCCAGTGGAACTATTATGACACATTAGTTTGATGGCCTAACAGTTTCGTTCTGTCACTCTGGAGAGACAAATTCAGTTACTTTTACAGTGTCTCAAAATTAGCATCAGGGAATGCTAGAGGTGTAATGTGAATCCCTTGGGGATCAGAAAATTTAACAGGCCACAAGCTCAAATCTTCTGGTTCATTAAAGTGTAAGAATTGAAAGAATTCCTTTTCTAATAAGTTGTTCTAGGAATTCTCAGCATTGTCCTTAGAAAAAAAGGCACATGATTCTCAGGGATTCATGGACAACAAGTAAGCATAAACTATATTTTTAAGCAGGAGTTAGTACTGACCATATTCCACAGCAGCTTTCAGGAGAGCATCAGAATGAGTAGACCCAAAAGCATTGCGAACAAATCGTCTCCGCCGGCGCAAATCATCTTCCCAGTAATCCAAGCGCCAGAAGTCATGCAGTTGGCTTTGAAAGAAAGAACACACACATCAGTGCCTACCACAGCTTGAACTGTATTTACATACATTATAGTATAATTTCACTGCTGCTTTTCTATTTCAGGAATACAGTCTTGTAAAAACATGTATTACTACAACTTACAATATTCTAAAATTTCTTCACATGCATTTATATATTATAAACCTCAGCACTGCCTGTCTCAAAATGTTCTGCCTGCTGCTAAAAACATTAATCACACTGAGCCCATTAACAAATGCAGCATCAAATTACAAGTATTAATGGCACAGCTTGCTTTCTTTTACAGTGTTTTTAACAAGGCTTGTAAATCATAGAATGGACCTCAGTGCAAATAGTTTGCAATTTAATGACTATGGTCCCTTAGCAGACTGAACTTAGAAGTATAAAATATTGCCCACTTGAATTTTGTGGAACTATGATTAAACTAATGTGCTGAAATATTCATTGAAATAATTCCCCACTGCCCCTAGCAACCTGAGAAAATTGCAATTTTATTCATTATTAATAACACTGAATTAGAGCAGCAAAAAAATTCCACCATGTGGTAATTGTCTTGGTAAATTATTATTCCAGCACTAACAGAGTACTAGGATGACTTTATAGCTTCCAGCTAATACAAGCCATTAACAACGATGGCCATCTTTGTGTTGAACTGCCTTTTTACATTCAAAAGCAATAGTAAAGTTCTGTAGAATGATATAAGCCATTGTTAACCTAACTATATTAAAGTCAAAACATACACATACATAATCATCTGGTATTCAACTTCAGTTCTAAAGAAATGACTAGCTCCACTTTCAGACAACTTCCTGACCTTATCAACTCAAACATCTCCCCACATCAATTTTATAAGTATGCTGTGGGATATTTGGGCAAAGCTGTACTTTAAGCCAACATTTAAAAAAATTTTGGATCACCATCAAATACCCAATATGTTTGTCGATGCATCCTTAACATCAAACTCATAACTGAACACATTATAGACTTAAAATGATTCTGCAGATCATGACCTTGCAGAGCATAATTAGGGAACCACTGCTTTAAACCAGTCATTTTCAATCTATCTGCAGAACCTTGGAGATGTGTAGTCAAAAGGCAGATGAAAAAAAGAGAAAAGTTTTCAACTCACGACTACAGGCTATACATTTGCTGGATTTTTCAGGTGTAACTTCAGCCACTGTTTTCTATATTGCCTTCATTTTGAGTAGCTATGTGCTGGTAGCCATTTCCAGAGGAAATGCAGAAATATGCTAATGTAGAACAGACTAAGATTTTATAGTCCACTCAACCACTTTTTTTCATGCTTGCATGAGGTCTTGTCCAAATATTAACAGCTGTCATGAGATCTGTATCAGTTCTGGAGGGCACAGCACCAAGGGGAGTGGATGTAGCAGCATACCTTCTAGCCACTTACAAATTTTCAGAAGCAGCACATCATCATTTTTAGTCAATGATGGGGTTTTTTTGCATTCATAATGAAATTTTCACTATATGCTGCTTCTTGAGCCTGTGTGAAGGTTTTACTTTCATTGTTGCCTTGCAGAACAGGCATTTTGCTTATCTACAAGCAGTGAGAAGGCAACTTCAGGAGTTCAGTGGAAGCTGCTTCCTCACTGAGAATAATTCAGAGCATCTTGTGTAAAGGTGAGGCAGTGGCTCTGAGCTCCCATGGTGGAAAGATGCATCATTAATGGCCTGGCCTGCATGCTATGAGACAGAAATATCTTGCTGTCTTGAGTACCAATTATCTTTTGCTAAGTAAAATAGCCTTTGGTTTTGTACTATGACACCGTTTTTTCTTACAAATGTTGAGAGGTTTCTTCTCCTACACAGAGCACTGGATAATTTTATTGCAACTGCTAAATCCCCTTGACCCTTATATGATACGAATGCAAAAATGTGCAGATGACTGCACCATGGTTTAAATAATCCTTATTTCCACAGCCAACTAGATTACACCCAATTTCTTATTCCCCCATTTTATACCCGTTAAGTGACATGTTGAATTCGGGTTTGTTTGAATTAAAAAGTGCATATTAAGCATACTATAATGAAATTTTTTTAAGAACTTAAAGTTCATAGCATCATTCATGAGCTGCTTCTGCATACTTCAAAAACAGAAATATATCTGTATCTCTTTAACTGAACAGTTATTTAAAATGTACCCTAAAACACATGACCCAAAGAAGTCTGCAGCAACTGTTAAGATATTTTCCTTACAAACTGTAATATAATCCAATATAAAGATATTTAACTGTTAAGATATTTTCCTTACAAACTGTAATATAATCCAATATAAACCTTTTTCATCCTTATCATAGTGAGGGCTGGTACAAAACTAGTGATACTACAAGGTTACTAACAATGAAAACTTTTATTTGGAGTGGTGCACATGTTGCACACTTAAGCCCAAATTTCAGATGTGCAGTATTTCATACAGCTAATACAGTCACAGAATGTACATGCTTTAATGGAACAAACCCTATTTTACTACAGTTATTGAAGGATTACAAATTCTGTTCCACTGCCACTGTCATCATTGGTGCCTGATTAGCAACTCATTGTCTACATTCTCCTACTTCAAACAGCATTTTCTCTTGCTAAAGGCCAGCATGGGATGGAAAAGTGAAGTGGTGGTATGTTACCCCAGATAGCCAAGTTGGACTTTGGGAGGTTAAAGCAAACTGCTTTGAAGTCTCCCAAGGGCCTGTTGCTCTAAAACTCAACTGCCCAGAATTCTGTGCAACATTTTTGCTACCATACCACACACAACTACCATATATTTGGGGACAAGGACTACTGAGATGGACTAAGGAATTTCATGTAGCCTAATTTATTACCTTCTTATAGGAGAAATTGTGTGGCTCTCACTTTAGAGGAGTATCAAGCCAGACTGCACAGCAAAGTCCTCCCTGCCTTTTCACATCTTGATAACTTGGAATTTTTAAAGACAACTTTTGAAAAGATTTTCTGTTAACTCCTACAGTCACAGTTCTGATGAAATGTGTGGGAAGGTTTTTTCTTTTACTTATGCATATTAGCTGTTCTAAACATGTTTGTCCATCCTGTGGGCAGTCATTGTCCATGACAGTAGCTCCATGGCTGTGAAACCCTGTTCCTGTTCACATACAAATGCAATTTTCTATATGTCACCTACAGCTACAGCAACTAGAGGCAAATACAAACAGTGGAGAGTAGCAGTACACATGTCCATGAATGATCTTCAGACTGCAGCCCAAAGGATGGGCTGCCAGATGGAAGAGATTAAGTTCGAATGAAGAGGAACAAGCCTGCAGGCATGGGGGAAGGGGAAAAAGTTGTTTGGAAAAAGAGGTGGGTCACAGAATTGGAAGAATGTCAGAGAATCCATAGTCTTTGTAATACTGGGAAAGTGCATAGAAAAGGCAAGGAATTGATGATCTATAATTTCAAGAATTAGTCCTGGTTGTTTTTATGCAACATTTTAAAAAGGAAAACCAATTCTTTTCACAGTGTGGAATTATGACTGTGTTTTGAGAAATGAGAAAAAAATGTATATTGGAAAAGTATAAAGCATTTCCCTAAGGTAATATGAAGAACAGAAAATGTGTAACATAAAAAAAAAAAAAAGAAAATTTGAAATACAAAAAATACAAATTATTACTTATGTAATATTTATTACAGTTAAAAAGTACAAGCCAAATTATAAACTATTTGCCAGAAGATCTAAGTAGTAAAAGTCTTCTGTAACAACGAAAGAGCAAATACTGTTCAGGACTGGTATAGCAACAGATACAATAATTGTATTAGAATGAGTTTTTTTTTCTGACTATGCTTGAAACAGAAACAGTGATTGCTGTTTCTATCAAGATGGTGAGACAGGTATGCAAAAATCACATCCCACATGATAGTGGCTAAAAGAAAACAAAGCCTTGTTGTACATGAACAGAAACAAATATCAGAAGTCTTAATTAACATAACTAGTATAGTTACTCTACACAAAAAAAAGACTTTATTAGTTAAAAAAAAAAAATCACAAATCTCCATTATGTTTTTCCAAAGAGCATGCTAGAGAATCACAGAAGCAAAACTAGAAATACTGAAAACTAAAAATAAGACCAAACAAATAATACCAGTAATACTAAAAACTGGAAATACCAACACAGGGGATAAAGATGTCAATGAACCTGAGAAACATCTAATGCAATGAAAATTTTAAAAGATGGCAAAAAGTATTATAAATAGGAGTAAAAAAAAATCTTTAGGCATTCTTATAAGCAGCAACATCTTTTCTTCTCTTAAGTATACACTCACAAGAATTACTGTTAAACATCAAGAGTATATCTGGCAGAGTTTCAGGGTAGAAGGGAAAAAGTCTCAGAAAAAGAGCTTGCCATTTAAATAGAAGGATGCTAAATACTCAGGGAAATTTAGGTAATATTTAATCTTTTAGAAATTTTTTTTTACGAATACAATGTTGGGTGATTCAATTCTTGTGTGAGACGTTTCATACTGTAATTGTTGAAAGAAACTGGGTGGATGAATCCTAGGGAAGTCACATGGATAATATATGGATTGCTGGAAGTAGGGTTACATGGTTTAGCATATGAGTACAATACAATGAAGTTGCGTACACAAACTGGTGAGGTGACATAAAAGCAGGAAGACAGACCATGAAGAACATAAGAAGCTGGTGGAGAGGGCACTGGCAATAAATACTGGGGGATGGTGGTTGCAGCACTAGGCAAATAAGGGATATCTAGACTGTTGGTTAGGGGTAGCATTTCTTGGGGGATGGCTGGATGGTCAGCGACAACTAAGTTTTTCTCCACTTTATCTTGTATTTGTAATCATTGCAGCAAAGTAGCATGTGTAGAAGTGAGACAGAAAGCAAAGGAGCTCCCTGTGAATTTGGTTAAGCAGTCTGTCCTGGTCACTGACAGCTGGAGGATGTGGTGTGGAGAGCACAGCAGTCCAGCTAGATGACTTACATCCCAGCAGCATGGCTGGAAGGCATGTCAGCACTCCCATATTCAGAAGTGTCATGAGAGATGAGAGGTATTTTTGTACCTCCTCTGTAGGGCTGCCAAAATGTGAAAAATTAAAATGAGAAGAGACATGAGACAGGAATGATTGGTGAAATTTGAGGAGAAATGTAGACAAAGTCAGAGCCGTAAAAATGAAAAAGGAGTTGATAGAAAAGTCTACAGTTAGGCAGTGAAGAATTAAAAAGGAAAAGTAATAGGTTCAAATAAATAGATAACATTAATTGGAAAATTTTACTGGAGCAGGAGTAAAAAAGGAAGGACATATAAAAGGTTTTTTCTAGCAGTATTCTCCATGATACTGGGAAATGGGAAACCATAAACACAACAGATTGGGAGGCAAAGAAATTGAAAAGCATAGATGCAAGGTTTGAAATTTAATTATTGATTTGTGAAAGAAAAGAAACACTGAGCTGGAAAAAATGGAGAAGTAGTAAGTTTGTAAGGAACAGAGATGTGAGAAGAAAACAAATGACTATGGAAACTAGTGGAATAGAAATAACTGAAAGTGAAGAGAAGGTAGAGAAGGAAATCCATATGAATAATTATGGATGGAAAAATGGATAAATACTGGGTTATCAAGAATATCTGTTAGATAATCTATAATATTTTGAGAGTTGTGAATTTGAGGTACTTTTGTTTAAGGCAGTGAACTCCAGAAATCTGTGAAGTTTAGGGCTAATCTCTGGGATTCTATGAATATGAATAGAAAAAGGGAAAAAATGGTTCATTTTAACATAGTTGGTAATATATGCAGCACAAGTTACCAGCAGATTACATACTAGCTGACCCACAGGTTTCCCCTGTGAAGGCCAGAGAATAGTCAAAGTTTTTAAAAATAGGAGAGAAAAAGTTTTGAAGTTGTTTACACTTGTGAAGGATGAATTTAATTCATAAGCCTGCAGACTTTTACAGAGATTGGTATTTGTGTGTTGTAGCTTTGCAAGGTTTGGGTGAAGGGGAAAGGCTTTCATGCGGACTTTGATATAAGAATGGAATAGAACGTGGAGGAACTCAACAGAAAATACTGCTGCTGATCATCAGAATAGGAGCAGAGGAGTCACCTTTGAAAGCAAAAAGAAAAAACTGACAACAGTTTATCTCCTGTTATCATGTTACTAATGGTCTTGCATTAATAATGAAGGACAAAGCTGAGAGGAAGAGAATTGCCTACAAATGAAAAGAGAGCAAAAACTATCAGGAGACAACTAATGATTAAAGATCCGCCAAATTCCTGGAGAAGAATTTTCTAAGAACAACCTTGTCAGAAAAGAGGGAATGATTTATGTGGCTTTTATTTTCTTCTTAAGGAACTGGAAAAAGGTATATTTAAGACACTCTTAAGGAAACCCTCCAACTCCTGAAGCTTTTATGACTTAATTTCAGTGAAAAAATTGAGGACACGGAAGTTTGAAAGATGAAAAATAGAAAGGGGAAGTAAAACAAGCAAAACCCAGAAATCTCTCCAGATGTATTAATCTTCAGTTAGATGAGTCATCAGAAAGGAGAGTAACATCAGTAGACGTGAAAGGGAAGCTGTGGCAATGGAGATGTTCCTTTTAGCTATGGTAGTACCTGAAACACAAACTTCTAAGGCAGTTAACTCCCAGATTATGTTGTATGGTCTGACAACTTGCAGACAATTTGTATACGGATTGAGGAATTTAGTATATTGCATACAGTCTGAAGGAACAAGTTGATAATGAACACACAAAGACTAAGAATCATCCTGATTGTCTAAATTTTTTGTAAAACTTAGATCTCCAGAATGAGATGTTCATTCTGGAACGGCTGCTATATTATTACAAAGTAGTAAACATATCAAGCAGCAGTAGTTTTAGGGAAATAAGACTAACCATGCCTAAAGCTATATGGGAAAAAACAAGAAAAAAGCCATGTACCTCTTTAAAAAATTGCAATGGAAATGACAATAACCCACATGTCTACAAACTAAAACTAAAGGTAAGAATTTTTTGAATTATTAAAGCAATTTAACATAAAACATAAATTTGAAGTAATGCAAGATAACTGTAGCAAATCTATCCAAATACTAATGTACAATAGTAGGACAATACATGTAGTACAGCTAAATGAAATAAAACAAATTTTTGACTTTTTATACTCAGTTCCTTTTAGTTAATCCAATGACACTGAATGAACAACTGAGGCAACATAAAAAGTAGATACATAAATTGTCAGCGTTTGACCCACCAGAATCGCAACAGGCTTTTTTAGTAACATAATATCAGTAACAACAGAATGCAAGTATACCAAATTCTAGGAATAATAAATTGTATCCCTAGAAACAGTAAAATAAAGTAAATTTTAAGGTTAGTAAAATTAAGGCATAGAGTAATATTATCTTTGAAGGAAAGGAAAAGAAGCAGATGGAACAATACCCTGTGGCTTAACTCAGATTTCTAGTTTGGAACAATTATTCTGTTTCTGGTGGTCATCACTCCAAACAAAGAAGAAACAAACCCTCTAAAGCCCAGAAAGCCTTTTACAAGTTTCAAATAAATGAAATTGTGGTTAAAATTCACTTTAGGAAAATGTCTTGAAAGAATTACAGTATTTTAGGAGATTTCTTTGTAACGCATTTTTTGTTATGTCATCTCAGCACAGTGGTGTACTCATTAACATTTCATAAGTACTACCATGGTGCCACAGTATAACGAACTCCAAGATGGAATGAATGGTGTATTGTGGTTGCCTCTCTCTTTCTTAACTGACTGCAGAAAGAGACAGACAGAATGGCTTAGACTAGAAGCATAATTGTAGATGGCTAAAATTAAGTAAAATGTATTCCATGCTAAGTGTGTAGATCTTATTCAAAATATCAAAGTTCTCAAAGTTTCACTTCATGTCAAATTTTCACTGAGAAAACATTGAATCTTTCAATTTCAAGAAAAACACCCTAATTATTTTACATTTTGACTATTATGTTTTTTATAATGTCACATCAGAAATACATAGCATGACATCAGCATACACACTCCTGCTATGAAGAAATACAGCATGAAAATCAATTTTCAAAATAAAAAAAATTGAAGGCTTTTATTAATTTAGAAAAGTGAAAGGGAAAAACGTCATAATTTTTCACTAAAAGATTTAAACAAAATACTCTTTTCTGATGAATAAAACTCTTAAAACAAAATTTCCGTGCAACTCTTCTGTTTGTACAAGTATACCACCTGCTGGTAGCAATAATATTTTTTTAAAGCACCTTATGTGTCAAATTAAAAGTAAAATAAAAGTGAGTGCTCTCTGAACACAACAAACTGGAGTCCACATGAAATTTTGTCAAAATAATCTAGAAAGTATTGTGCCATTTCACAGCTATAATCCATAAGAAATCTGATAAGCATCTCAGAAAATAACTTGTTTATCTTCATTTTGACAAAGAAAAATGCTGATTTAATAAGCTAAATGGAAAATGCTTTAAGACAACTATTAATTTTGCCATAAAGATGCTGGTTTTTGAACAAGGTTAACTTTAATAGAAAAGGTTCTTATGATACTACCTAAAGTATTAACAGAATCAAAGTTCTTTTTTTTAGAATCAAGTATTCAATGTAGTTCATCTCTTGAGCTTCAAACATTAAATATTATTCTGGCAGCAATTCCGTAGACCACATTTGTCTGATAATACGGCTCACTACTTCTGTTCAGTTTTTCAGCCAAGAACATCCAAGCGCATTTGAGTCAGAAGCACGGTGACTCAATTCTGCCTGGGGAAGGTGAACAACTGGTTGCATAAAAACCAAATAAGATGGTGTTATGACCACTGGAAAGTAAGAGAACTCTTTCTTGTAGTTATGTGTTGCCTCTAGTATAGCATCTTATTGTCTGACTCCCTTCTTGCACAGAAATCCATTAAAAAAAACCCAAAACACAACCCCCCAAAAACCCAACCCTTACCCATCTAACTCAGGTGATTTTAGTATTATTTGCTTGGTTCAGGTGTAGTACTGAAAAAGGAAAACAGAGAGAAAATTTATTCAGATCTCACAGAGACACTGTCCTCCTTTGCCTTCTGCACAAATGCTATCTTCTCTACCTATGTAACTGAGGATATTTTGCTTCTGAGTGAAAGGAACACCACTAGATTTGTTAGGTAGATTTTTCTACCTTTTTTGAAAAGAAAAAAAAACATAAGCAATTTTCCCTTTAAATTCAGAATGGCAATAATACCACTGCATTAAGAAACACCAACAAGCAAAACTGGAGGTTGGGGTTCCTCCTCAGTTTGTTGTAAATGTCACTCGCATACAGTCCAGATCAGCCCAATGCAGAAGTTCTGAGATTCTGCAAATGTTCTGATGAAGCAGGCACTTTTTACAAAAAATAAAATTTACTCTTTATTTCAAGATTGTTATCTATCATGTTAAATATTCTCAAATCTAGGCTTTTGTGACTTATCTGCAGTTCTAGCAGTGTTAAACACTAGCTAAAAGTTGCTTCAGTTAGGGCTGCTGTGCTTGAACAATGGAAGAAATAGTCCCAAGTTTTCAAAGTGGGCATCCTAAGTAAGACAGTTTGTGGGAGCCTTGAAAACTTTGGTGTCTCACTGGTTTGCCTAAAGGTCAAACAGTAAAAGTTCAGACTTGTAAGCAGGAATAACATATGTGACTACTGATAAGGCATATGCTAATATGCCCCGACTATCTTCTCCAGTCCAGATACACAGATTAAGATGTCTGAATTTCTTGTAAAAGAACTACTGAATAAGCTACTGAACATAAGAATTACAGTCCAGTTTCAATGCAAACCAGCAATGACTTGACAAAAAAATCTAGAGCTGTACTTTTATCTCATTAGTTACTAGTGTTTGTAAGTCATGGCTTGAAGGCTATGGCATCCAGGAATAGAAATTTAGTGTCTCAAAACATCTAATTAGAAGAAAGAAAAAATGTTCTATCTAAATATTTTCAAAGTGTTATTCTAAAACTAAGACACACAGGTTTTTGCAATACTATTTCTTAAAAACCCATAATGAATTGCTGCTTCAAACCTTTATAAATTATTCAAGTTGCAGCTGTTTAAAGACAGCTAACATAAATGTGGCATTGAGATTAAATAATTAGCTTCCTTGAGGCCTATCAATGAACAGCAACAGTATCAAAATCTAAGAAATAAATAATAAAGTTTTACCTAGGCAATTATTTTAATTTCCATCATGCAGACTTGTTTATTAAAATGAAAGTCTAATAAAACACCATTTTAACAGAACAATTATTTTTGCAGAATGCTGTTTTGAGCTTGGTAATTGGAATATTTGAATTCAAAATTTATAGAAGTCTGAAGTTTTACACTTTCTGCAAGTTTTTTGGGACAGATTTTTTTTTTTTTCTCCTAAGTATCATCTGGAAGTACAGCATAAATTAAGACAGACACCTAGTTTTAAATCTACTATTGTTCTTAAGAATTGAAATAAGACATGCTGGCTCAATTAGTGGATATGTCTTGACTGGTGTATAAACAGTTATTCCTGTCCACAAACACAACTTGTATTGATGAAACAAACATTTGCCAAGTGGCACAGTCATGAGTGCTATAGAATTTTTAATAGAGACCATGTTTACAATACTATCAAATAAATGCTGAAATAATCTTAACTTTGATCTTTTTTGTTCCTGGGAATTTTTGTAAGAGCTAAGAAACCAGCTTGGCAAGTAAATCAAAACTGTTCTATTTATACTTTATTTCTGACAGTCAAGAGGTTCTTTAGAAGTATAGAAACAGTCTTCTATAAAACATCCCAAAATATATCAGCATGACCTAATGATTTATTTTTGGCTCTGCAAAACTCATGGGAGAAGAAGCAGACATGACATTAAAAAAAAAGACAACACACAATTAAAACTTCCTTGTTCTCTGCCTTGAAAAAAAAAAATCTCTGTTTTTGTGGGTGTTGAATAACAAGCAGCATGGGCTTCAAACAATGTTTGCACACAAAGTATTTTTGACAATCCATTATTCTGGATATATTTTTTAATGTTTCCCTTCCTTTTAGCTACTTAATCTGTTCAGCAATTCTGTGTGATAATCCTGAGACATAGCTGATTCTTCCCTTGTCTGTAGCACAAATCTGTGACCTGACCACATGTATATTTTGCATTTTCCATGTACTTTTGTAGTATGATTTGCTATAGGGATACGCTTTACAAATATAGTATAGAATGTATATTTGGCTATACTTGGCTGTATGTTCTTACTTAAATTAATTCTATAGATAAAGAAAAGTCAGTAGCAGCAGTTTAATAAACTTATACAAAACCCCACTGCTTTTCTGTGTAGAATCACCATGAGGAATTACAATCCTCAACCTTGCTAATTAAGCTGATTTCATCCTTTACACATTCATTGTAGGGTTTTGGTCCTTTTTTTTGTTTTAAGACTTTATTGCCATAGCTGTCATGGAAGATGAGAAATAAGAACAGGAGTTCAAATTCATCTATTACTACATCAGAAAGGTAAGTTTACTGACTGGATAAGTACTGAGGTAAACAATTGATGGGGGAAGGAACCATGTATCTGGTAACAGAAGGATGTGCTGCTCTCCCTTCAAGAGCATGGGTAGCCAAATTTCCTGATCCAAGAAAGCAACAATCAAAAACTTCACATAACTGTGAAATACGAGCTACAAGTTGAGAAGACACATCATTCTAGGAGTAGTTCAAAAGTGGGAAAAAAGTGAGACAAAATGGAGCTCGACTCAGTCTGTGCCTGGGTTTGAAGGCAATTTGGTGATGGTAGTTTTTGGTTTACTTTCTCTGAGCTGTGAATCTGGATCATCCAGAATATTTTCTACCAAAGTTCCTCGTGCCATAGGCCCTGGAAAGAGTTGATCTTAAAGTGCTGAAAAGTCACATGTGGCTTAAGAGCCAGGAGCAGGTCATGTCAGCCTCAGAGGTTCTCCAATCTCTAGTCACCAACCTGGGGGAAAATGCAGTCTGAGCTCTCCCTTCTTCAACAATTTCATTCTTTTAGAACTTCTTGCTTCATCTAGCTGCTTCAGATCTCCTCTGTGCAGCTCAACAGAAATTATGTTTGAAGATGCTGCAAGGTTGACTACTACCTTATTTTTGGCAACTGCTTTTTCTACGACCTGGTAGAACTTGTTTTCCTTTCTTGCAATTTGGGAGGCACAGTTCAGCTATTGGGAAGCTAATACTAGCAATTAACAGTTGCAATTTACTGGAAGATTAAGGTTGTCAAATTATGCCAAATGATAGCTGAGTTGAGTTCCTTTTATCTAACTTAAGATGTCAACATTACTGAAATTTTGACCAGGCCCATTTTATAGGCAATGGAGAGAACTAGTTGCACCTCGTGAAAAGCTGAGTGATAGGAAACCTACTGTTCTTTTTTCAAGTAACAAAGGTCTCAACAGCCAGAGAAAGTAAAAACTTGGGGTTCTCACAAAAGAATCTGGCATCTAAGACTTGCACTGAACTGTCAAGGGAATGATCAGGTCAGAGAATTCACATGACTGAGTGAAATCCAAGAGGCAGGATAGAGAAAATGAGATTTATAGGCTATATGGATCCCATTAAATGAGAGAACTGGAGAAAGTGGCTGATTGACTTCCCCCAGTCTTATACTACTACAAGTAGAAGTTACATGGAGGTGTCTTTTTCACCACCTGATTGATTTGCTAAAGGGAATCCTGAAATACAATATAGACAAAAATCAAAGAAATAATCTTCTCTGTGTAAATAATAATAATTAAAAAAATACTTTGAAGTTCCTCTTTTAAAGAACAGGTTTATGATTTTATTGCTATAAAAGCAATGGAGAATCAGAGGGTCAGCATTCAAAATCCCCAGGTTCAGACTGTAAATGGCTTACTGGAAATAAAATTCTTTTGGACTGATACAAAATAATGAACATAAAATTATATACATTCAATAAACAAAAACTGTATAAATTCAAGCAGTGAAAAAAAGGCTGGCACAAAAGTCAGACTCTGTTATTAAAGCAATTGAGGAAGTCTTACAGTTAAATACTTAAAAACAGAATACTCTGTTATGCATAATACAATGTTAAAAAATCAACAGTATTTTAGACTCTGAATCTGTGTTGTAGTATATACATACTTTTTTTTAAAAAAAAGTAATTTATGCCCAATTCTAGAAAGAAGTATGAATTTAAATATAAGCCTATGAGAAAGCACATTGAAGTCAACAACATATTTAAAATGAGACATGTTATAGGACATATGTTAGGGGCTTAAATCCACCAAAATTTGAGAAAATGCTTTAAAGCTACTGGTAGAATATAAATGTAATTTTTTACACTACAGATTGAACACTGATAGGCAAAGATACATAGAAACTGGTATTTATTACCTACAAATAAGTCTTTAGTTGGGGTTACTTTTTTAACTTTTTTCTGCTTTCTACACCAGACCTTTTTTTTTTAAGAAGCAAACAACGAAACCAAAAACCAAAACTAGTGAAAAGCTTCCACCATGCCTAGTAAGAAATAGATCAAATTGACACCAGCGTGAGAAGCTGCTAAATCACTCTGAAAGATTATTAATCTTCTATACAGAAAATGAATGTAGATTCTATTCTCATCTCATGTTTTATAGGACTTTTAATTAAACAAAATCTCTAATACAGTTCTAGAATTGGTTTGGTTTAGTATCTCACTCTTTATTTAAGCAACTAAAGCAACATGGAACTAGGTGTGTGAATATACACATCAGGTCTGTATTCTGTATTGCTCAACAACTCTGTTATTTTTTTTTTCCTAATGTTTAATTGCGCTATCAGCAAAAGACCAAATAGTTCTGTTCATTCCTCTATATGATTTTGCTGATAGATATTTTTAGATTAAGACCTTCCATGAGTCTTTCTTTTTCCAAACTACCTAAATTAAGTTGCTTTAGTCATACTCATATAACCATTGACTTGAAGCATCCTTGTCTTTCAGTAGATGTTCTGTAATCTCTGCAGTTAGTTATGTGGTTCCAAACTCCACATACAAACCAAGGCACAATATATAATGGATCTATTATTGTTTTAATAGCAATAGCCTCACATGGAGTAATAAAGCTGAATTATAGACCAAGAAGTCAGCTGCTCTTTCTAGTTTAACACTGAATTTATCAAAAGCTACTTGTGTTGCTTTGGGAAAAAAACCAAAAAAACCCAAAAAAACCAAAACCAAACAAAACAAACACACAAACAAACAAAAAAAAACCCACCAAAAAAAAAAAAAAAAACCCACAAAAAATTGTGTTAAAAAAAAAAAAAGAGCATTCTGCTTAAATTTATCTTATCCCTTAAAAAAAAAAAAAGTGTAATATATCCATTATTTAGCTTCAGGGAGAGCTTAGGAAAATAACAGCTGTACCTTGACAACTACATACAATGCTATGAAAATACTCTTGCTTTACACTCCACCACACTTACAACATTGTCTTAAGAATTAATTCCTGATAGCAGCAATATTATCTTCTAAACAGGCAGTGTAACTCAACAGACTGATAATGGAAAAAATACCGTTAACAACTGCAATTTGTCTGTGACTGTAGTGATTTCGTGACTACTGAGAAGGCAGTATGATTCAGAACTTATTCCCTATCACTAATCAGATCACGTGCCAAAATATCTTTACACGAGAGTCTTGTTGATCCTGTCTGATCAGCCTTTGGCCAGCAGAAGGACCACCAGTCCTTGCACAACAAAGACCTCTTTGCTGATAACTCTTAAATTTCTGCGCAGCCTTCATCATGGCTAATGTGGTAGAAACGAAACACTAAAAATCTCACACTCAAGGTAACACAAAGTTCTGAACTAACTCTCAATAATAGAGCCTTCTCAGACACTAATTTGCTAAAGTTTTATCCGTCACCAGTTAATAGTCACAAATGCATAGACTTGGTCATTTTTTTCCCTTAGGGCCTATTCTGCCATGATGAAAATGGCTGATGACATGGAACCATTCAGAATCTGCCTTTAGAGCAGACAGCTTCACAACAAACACTGAAAATTCAAACAGAGTAGAAGGAAAATACAGGAAACATCTCCAAAACATTCATTTGCCTGTCACAGGTCTCTGAAATTAAGCAGAAGAAAGCAATCTGATTAGACCATTGCTCTTTCTGATATTAAATGCTTTTCTGGTGCTTTTCCAATTAGAGCATTGCTCTTTCTGATATTAAATGCTTTTCAAAAATTTTTGAGACAGAAATTTTTGAAAAAAAAATCTGTGTTCTACTTGTGTTCCATAGGACAATGTTGGCAGCGTATCAAAATAACAAAATAAAATGAGCATAACAGTGATAATGCTCCAATGATCCTAAAGCAACAGTAGACCCAGCAATAGGACTATGTGGATACTTTTAGAAAGATGAAGAGGAATCTCTTCCTGCTTTGGGCAGTCTCTACTCCCAGATTAATTTTTTTCCCCAAGAGTCACTATATGTCATTCAGTGCTCAAGTTGTATGCACTAGGGGAAGAATCATGGTTGCCCTCCTTAATTTTCAAAATAAATTTGCAAGCAAAGCATTTTTAATTTATACACTGAGTATCAAAAAATAGAGAAACCACTATTCAGTACTGTGAAATACACATATACTCTAACTTCACCAATGTCCAAAGACACCAGAATGTAATTCACTATATAGCATTATGCCTGCAATATTCCAGAGATACTCTGAAAGCCTGTGACAGCAAATCAGATTTTATTTTTTTTTTTCAGGCTTTGTCAACAAAATGTTTCTCTCTCAAACATACACACCAATAATAATTTGTGCCTAGACTGTTACAGCTGATCTGATCTGAAGGTGAATACAATTATACATGAAAAGTTATGGCAGACACAACATGCTTCCCCCATGAATCACCAGAGTTTTGTGGAATGGACACTTTCAGCCTTTTCTGATGATCCTATCTCATTTTACACTAGCAAAACATTAACTGGAATGGGGAATGAAAGGACTACAACCATATGTCTCAGGCCCAGGCTCATCTCTTGCCACATTGCTCCAATTCAGAACCCCAGCCTTTACTATTTCTCCCCTTTTGAAAATATTGAGTCAGCATAGATGTGTGGATTTGGTTGAGGAAGCTTTGGTTATCCCTGGTTAGCTTCCTAATGGCAATAAAGCTACAACCTGGCACACTGCAGATGGGGGAGGGTGGGTGAGGAATGAGCGAGAAGCAAGTACATGTGTATGTCATTCTCTTCTCTCTGGCTATTACACAAACTAAAATAGCTCCAGCTGGAAAAATTAACAGAGACTTGCTCCAGAATAAGAACAGCCTGCTAGGAGAGCCTCCAGAAAGGTGGACAAGGTCATTTCAGACCTCCCCTGCTAAAGAACAGAGCCATTACTGAGGGGTATATAACAGTGATCTTTAACATTATGAATGGCTCCAGGATGGTGAACCAGCAACAAGGACTCACTATTTTCATAAGAAAATATCTAGGTAGAACACACAGTTATCAAGCAACAAGTTCAAAAGAAATGGAAGTGCACTTTGTGTGAATTTCTCACACAACAAACTCAAGGTGTGAAACTCAGTGCTATGCCATATCACGGACAGTAGAATGTTACATGAGTTCTTAAATGGATTAGACATTTCCTTTCATATTGGGGGAAAAAAACCCACCAAAAGTTATTAAACTCAAACCTCTGGCTCAGGAAGTCACTGAGCTACAATTTGCTGAAAGCTGGGAGGATATGCTGGGGGAGTATCATGATAAAGTCACCTAGGGAAATACTACACTCTTCCCTAGGCCTCCTCTGCTGGCAATGAACAGATATTGGAGTAGCAGACTTGTAATCTGATTCTTGTAGTTTGCTGTTATATTGTTTTCCACTGTTATTCTGGGGCTGATTCCCCCGTGCCATCAAAGTAGCCCCATGTCAATTAACTTTCTTCCCCAGGTTAACAGCAGTGCTAAGTATCTCATGCCATTGCTCAGCTAACAGCATAGGACAGCACATTCTCATCAGGAGGATTTGGGGTCTGCAATTATTCTTTAGAAGAATGCAAATTTGGCTCAAACCTTTGAATGTGTCCATACCAAGGGTAAGACATAAACATTTTGCAAAATTAATTGGTCTTGAAATATAAACTAATTTTAGTATAACCCCCCCCTACTTTTATGAGCTTTTAATTTTTTAAAATGTCATCTAGTACTTATATTCACTGTCAGGTCACAAATAGTATTCTGTAACATTTGAATAAGATGACTGATTTATAATCTTTACATTTACTCTTTTGGAGTAAGTGCAGTAAATAAAACACTACATTGTTAAATAGGAGAAATCAAGATAAACATGAAAGAAATTCACCAAGATTCATCAATATTATGGTATTTTGCTAATGTAAAAGACAAATCACCCTAACTGCACTTCAACTGATGAAATATAGAATTCACAACTTTTTATATAATATTTTTGACCAACAATTATTTTCTGTTGCCATTTTAAAAATGGATATATTAATAAAATCACAAAGCAGCCGTGTAGGACAGTACACTTTCTATGATATGTATAGTTTAAGATCATGTATGGAAGGAATGTCTTTAACAGCTAAATTGTGTAGAGTTAGACTGTGATGAAAATGTTACAAATATCAAAAATAATACAAAAAATTTGAAAAAAAGTGACTTCTTTAGTATGTAACTGAAAACTGAAACAAAAATAAATGTGAAGTTAAACAAAATTAAAAAATCACTATGCTTAGGGCAGCGGTTGATCCATTTAAAAAACACCACTTTATCTGTTCTCTTTTCCTTTGCAAAATCCAATAAACTGCCATTATATTCCTTTTAAATGGTTCCATTACAAGGATTCTATAACAACAGACTAATCTCTTGATAATTATAATAAATGCCTGTAATCAAAGCAGGAACCATTTAAAATAAGGAGAAAGGCTGTTTTCCATCAAACTCATTGTAGTTCCATGACCTTTGAAGCATTAAGCTACATCATACGCTGCCACCTCTAACTGCAACATAGCTTTCCTACCAATCTTGCTCAAATAAAAATAAAAAGGATGAGAGATCAATGGCAATGTGGATTGACACATGGTAAGAGTTCTTACTTTCCAGCTCTGAGCCTTGTAGAACATAAAAACCTCAATTTGCAAGATTCCAAAGGCTCAAAGCTGGCAGTATTCAGCCAGCAGCTCTTTGACGGGCTTTGATACGTAGTGCTTCCCTTCAAGAGGGAACAGGGGAAGGAGCACCCTGGTATTTTAAACAGTCATGCTATGGCAATGTGAGCTGTATATCACTACTAATGCTTAAGAAAGTATTACTTTTCAGAAAGACAGGACATTTTATCACAAAATTCGATATTGTATTCACATGAACAAACAATGATTTCCAGAGATCATTTAAGAAACTGAAGGCTGATAAAATTACGGGAAATGACTATATATGATCAGAATGGCTTTCATCTGCATTTTGTTAGACCCAGCATTGATTTCACTTTTCAGCTGTGAACAGCAAGAGGCCAGCTGTGGCCAAGGGAGAGAGCAAGCAATGAACCAGGGTCACAATAGAGGCTGAGTTGTCAGAAAATTTAACACTTTTAATGACTAAATCTCAACAAAAAATCTTCAAGTTACAACCATTTGAAAATTATATCCAGCGGGTCCCACAAACTGTCAGGAAATAGAAGATTTAATTTATGACAAAGTAAAACCTTTGAACTCTAGTTATGTGAATAAACAGCATTATAAGGGGAAAACAAACAAAGCAAGGAAAATATAAAATACATTGCCTTCAAGGCAGAAACAACTACATTTTACTTCGTATTCCCAGATGTGTTAAAGGGAAATTTATGACAGCATACTGAAAAGCAAGATTCCCATTGTGAAACCCTTCACATTTATTTAACTAAGCACAATCATTGAAAATGACCTTTATCCAAACCCTTCACAGCTGTCTTAATATGATCTAAAACTATTGCCAGATTTTCTTTAACTAACATTACTTAACAAAAAGTCATTACCCCAGGGCCATATTACACTACTGGCAAGTAAACACAAATCCATTTTCAACAACATGCTACGAAGTTTTAATGAAATATTGATAACAAATTGAAAACTCCCCACTAAAAAGGTGCCAAACAATATGAATTATCACAGTTTTCTGTTCTAGCAATAAATACAACTTTCTTATTTCTGATAAAATATTTGTCAACTACTCAATGTACATGCAAACAGAAAAATGGCTAATACTTTAAAAACATCTCACATTTAAAACTGTTATTAAATGAGGTGCAAAATTATTATAAATGAAGCTGTTCTAGCAGCATATTGTGAAAAGATATCCTCATCTGTTCTCAAAAGACAGCACATCCAGAGTGTACATTACTCTATAAAATTAAAGGGCTACTGACAATAAATTCATATGGCAGTTTTCACTGCAGTACACTAATAATTTACCAGTGCATTAATAATGTTTGATTCCAAGACTTAAAAAGCAGTGTGCCAAAACAATGAACACTTTAATCTTTCTCCTTTTTGTACATAAACACTAAACATAAAGATTAAAAGATTGTCGCAAGAGCTGGACTCTTGCAGGTCTAGGTCAACTGACAGGGGTTAGGGAAAAAAAAAAAATCATATTTGTGGATACAGAACAGAACAGTTTAGTTTTTAAAATAATAGTATAGAGCCACAGTTAAAGTGGGCATACTGTGGGGAGCAGGGAAAGGACTTTAAGGGGTTGGTTAGTTCACTAAATCATGGCTTTCAGATAAAGATGATTATGGCGGTTCCTTGGTGTGAGAGGGAGAAGGGTACAGGAGGTTCATTTCACCACCAAGTAATTATGCTGACCCAGAGTGTGACCATTTATCATGGCTGAAAGATGACACTCACTGTTAGTCAAGGGAAACTGCTAGTCAAATGCTTCCATCTAGATCAATACACACCACATTTTTCTACAGCCAAAAGTAATTATACAACAGCAAACTTCACAATCAATACCCAGTTGAGCTAACTTATATTCTGCTGTACAGACATGAAGGTATGGCACTGTCAACTGTCACTGAAGACTACTGCATTTGACCCAGATTAAAGGGTTTCCCCCCACCATTATAAAGGATTTTGCTATCTATATTCTGAGTAAGAGCAAATGTATCCTCTTTTCTCTATCATCAAACGAAATGAGCAACCATGGACTTCTACAGGACATGTTGCAACCTGCAGCTGAAACTGACATTCTTGTTATAATTTCATAAAGTCTCACTTAACACAAAATAAAAAAGAAAATCAGTCAATTAAAGAAAAATCAATCTTCTTAACCACTGAAAGCTAAAATAGTTTCTGGAGCATTAGTTTCTAAAAGCTGTAGCTGAAGACCTGACCTTTGTGAACTCCAGAGATCAGAAAGAGAGAAACATATATACCTGAAGTATTAAATCAATGTCGTTTTCAGTATTCAACATATATTCATGTTTGTTTACACAAAGGTGCACACATAGGATTACCAGTGAGCAAGCTAGTAGACAAAATTAGGCTTTAAGAGTTTAGGGTTTGTTTCAAAATATATCTAAATGTCAGTTTTGACAAGCGCTTTCAAAAAGGCAGAGCTTAGTCTTATAAACCAATCTAACACATCAAGAAAGGTTAGAGGGCAGAAAAAAATCACTACTTCAGTAAAAAAAAAATATTTGACATCCAATTTTCAAGCTGATTTATCAGTAGAAAGCTAAAATTGATAGTTTGCCATTACTGGGTAGCAGGCTGTCTAAGAAAGCTGTTACAAAGCCTTTCATTTTGATTTAGCCACATGGATCAATACAAACCTATACTGTTTCAATTTTGCAAATATTGATTTTCTGATATAACCTCTGTGGAAGAACATTCATCACCTGCCATACTACAAAATATTGAAATTTATTTTGTAAACTTTGATTCTCAACAAAATACAGTGCTTTACTGAGTGAAGTGAAATCTGTTTTCCCAGATAACAGCTAATCACTTTTAAAATGACATTCTGAATAACAGATTTTTGCCTTTTCATTTCAGAGTCTGACTTACATTGTTAATCGTTTAACTGGATTCATACTAAGGAAGATCATAAAATCCCCCCTGTTTTTGATCAAGTATCTTGAGATTCTTTTCAGTTTTAATGAATAGGAGGACAAATTAGAACTTCAAGTTAAAATATTCAGTTACAGTGAATATTAAATTCTTACACTAAATTTCTTCCTAAACCTAGAACTACTTAATGCTTCAGGGAGGAGGATTTTTTTTTTTTTTCAGATATCAAAGAAAAAACAAATTCTTAAAGTAGAAACAGCTATTTCATGGAACAAAAATCTTTACCCTATATTTACATGACAATATTATTTACACAAGCACATTAGGTTTTATCCACTTTAGGCTTTTCTAATCTTTTTGTGATATCTAAGGGCTCTGTTGTTCCTGGGTATTCAAACCACACTATGTTTTTATATGTTAATTTGCTCATATGTAGTTACTGAGTTTTATGACAGCCCATTCAAACTAATATAAAGACTGAATTACAACAATTGTGTGAATTTGTAAGACAATTTTTAACTGTGCAGCTTTTCTTTTTCCAAAGTATTTCATCAATTCTATCTTATTCAATTGAAAGAAAAAGCTTAAAAATAATGTACAAGTTTGAATCAAAGACTTTCTTTACCCCTTTCTTTTCCATTCCCAAAAGGACCCTTTGTGAGCTGCCTAACAGGACCACAAACATTTCTGAGTGCCACACTGCTGCTTGTAAATACAGATACACTATCCAGCTAGGGCATCAATACAGAAAGGACACTAAACAGGTTTTAGGAGGAAATACACCCAGGATAAAAGTGAAAAATAATTTTGTTGGCAGCATATGAGAAATAAATGAGAAAAATCATAATCCTATGTTGGAAGGACACAGTCCAGGAATGAAATTCAACACCCAATAGGGTTTAGTTTAGTAAATGCACAGTCAGAACATGTGCTGGTAACACAATGCCATTCCTAAACAGGACTGCGAAAAATTCCTAAATGATTAAGTTAAATGCTGAGTGAAATTCTTGAAATAATAGCAATATTTTCATAATGGAAAGAATATAACAAATTCTAAACTTTCTGGTGAATGTAACGTCATGAAAGCAGGGTAGAATTTCTTTGTAGTCTTAGGGCTCAATATGGATAATCTGCCTATTTATAGAATACAGAATGTTATATCTAGCATTTGGATACTAATCTTCCTATCTGTACCTGAAATCAAATAACACTAATGTCAAAATACCTGAATTTGAAAAAGAAAATTAGTATCCCTAAAATTCTGTAAGATAGAGAGGTGGGAGAGAAAACTACAGAAAAGAAACAAAATAATTCGACTGAATAAAGAAGTAAGGTCTTGCTAGTCAAATCAGATGTGCCTTTTCCTGTTACGAAAATGCTAGAATTGAATCTTTAGTGCAGTGGCCATGGCTACATGCAGCTAGAAAGGACTCTGTGAGCCATTACACAAATTCATCTTGTTATTATTCAGATGCTGGTGATTTTAACCATCAAAAAAGGGAACACAACAGAAACTCATTAAAGAACTACACAGCTAAATAATGTTTAAAAATAAAGCAAAGAAGCACTAAATATTTTAAACCTTTCTCTTAAGATATTAAGAACTATTTTTAGGGATTTTTCTTCCATCAACAGATCTCAAATCACTCTGTTAGCAAAGTACCATAAGTCATGTATTACAGATGGGGAAAAAAAGGAGGACAGATAAAGACTGAAATGATTTATTCCACGTTGAGGTGTCACCTCACTGGCACCACCAAGATTATAACTTCATTATTTAGGGCATAAAGTGACTGCTTTCATAGCTGAGGAAAGAATCTTGCTTTCCCATATAAACTGTACTGTGAATTCTGGAGGGGAGAGTGGATGGAATGGTTGGTATGTCTTGGTTGAAAGAGCCATGAATTGATGCTCTGATTTCTTAATGGCGCTTATTAAATTCACTATTCCCATAAATATATTTTCAACAAATATTTTAAAAATACAAGAAATTTGAATAACCATAATTCCAATCTCCATATATTATTCAGTTAAAAAAATTCCAGCCTTTTGAAAATATAATTATGTTTATTACATAACAAAAATTTATCTTGGTGCAAAATAACATTTAATAATTTCTGAAAAATAATATGCCCCATAACAGGATTGTTTTGCTTCATTTTTTTAATGGGGGAAAAAATAGGTCTTTTGTGGTCTCTAGTTTTCTTTGTGGTTTGTTGTTGTTGTTGTTGTTTTTTAATTATTATTATTATTTAATGAAGAAAGAAAGAAAAATCCAGAAGCAAAGTATCTTGTTGACACTTGGGCTGCCATCATATAATCATAGTTGCAAATAACTAAAAAGTCAGCATTTGCAGTGAATATGTTTAAAGACTCTTTCGTTTCTTAGGGCTTTTCTATATCTAACTATATTCAGAATAAGAAGAGAATGACCTTCTAAAAAGTAATGATGGTGATTATCCATATAATGGTTGTAACATGCAAATATACAGCAGCCATGTAAAGGAACAGAAATCAGGCAGCAACTTCACAATGCTTAAGGGCTTCATATTTTACAGCACCAGCATTAATGGAAAAGTTAATGTAGCATTGAATAACAGTGAGTTGCTCAGCTGCTGCTACTGCTGCAGAACATTTAGATCATGGAAATAACACATCATTTTTTTCACTCCTATTGCTTTCTTGACCCACAAAAAACCAATTCTCACTCACCCCCAAAATCATATGCAAAATATTCCTGCATTACTCAGTTGCTTAAAAAATATGCCCAAGTCTGTAATTTGTACGAGCAAAAATTAAAATAAATAATTAAACTACAAAACCCCAAATAATTAAGCAACAGTGCTGAAAACAATCTCAAAAACTATACATTGTGACTTAACTCATACTATGGTACAAATGAATGCATGAGAGAAGAATCACTTAATGCAGTACACAAAATGAAACAGCATTTTACAATACTTTTATCTCTTAATTCCTGATCTTAATACATATTAATACACATTATGCATATTAATTTCCCTTCTTTGCCATATACTAGAGAGTAAAATCCACTGAGTGCACTCACTACAGTGACATTTAAAAACTTTTCATTGATCCAAGTCTACGGGAATGTTTCAGAAGGTAGGCAACACCTGGATACTGTAAACTGAGACACATAATTAGCTCTAAATTGAATTGCACTGACAATGGTGTTTAGGAAGAAAACTAAGGATGGGGCTGCAGACCCCACACTATAAATCCTGTAAACCATGTTCCCCCTTTCTTATTGCTGGCTGGTTTAGAAAAGAAAAAGGAGGAAATCTGTTATGAAAATATAGAGTAAATGTTGGAATATACCAGCAATCCTTCCCTGCTTCATAAATTCATTCAATGACCCTAAGAGTTTTGCTCCTTCTTGATGCAAACTGTAAAATATGAAGACATATCAGAGTTTAGAATTTCCATTAAGGAAATTAATCCTTCCTGGAATTCCAGCTCATAATGGACTTCAAACTTCAGTGATTCTGCACTGATGATGGACCAGGAAAACTTTATGATTTTGTTGCTGATTGCCTTTTTTTTTTTGCCATCAGAAGGAAAACAAAGTCAAGAGTGGTGAGCATAGTAATGGAAAGGGAGAAGATTCACCCCTTTATTTTTGGCTCTCAAAATAATCCAAAACAGGTGCCGCTAATTTGAAATTCAGGCAGCTCAAAAAGTAACACAAATGCTTGAATGATACTTTATATTTTCACTGTTGGTGTCATACAAGAAAATAAAAACTGGAGAGTAAGGACCACTGCTTTCAGAGCCTTTGAAATTTGGTTATCTGCCAGGTCTAAACTCAAAAGTTTTACAAAATGACTCTTCAGTCACACCTACAGCTGTTTCTCAGTCAGATAGTATTTGTCAGGTACTATGAAAACCTTAATTCATCTGCTCTAGATGTTCAAGTGACTGCGAGTTCTGGAACTGATATAATCATTGAGTTATATGTATGCCAATTACATCATTCACTAACCTTTACACTTCTACAATGTCTGTGATGATATTAGCTATGAATTTCTAATCAGGTTGAAAAAGGACCAAGAGAAGGTATAGATCTTGCCTTTGCAGCTGGTAATATTAACTGATATGGGGAGAAAAATTACAATTAAAAGTTCTGAGTATTACAGCCAATGGAAAACCTAAGAAGCCAGCAACCAGGAAACCAACTATCTACTAAAAGCTGCCTCAAAACCTGTTTGTGATTTAACATCTTATAAATGTTTTGGAAACCATGAGTGACAACAGAAATCTGTAGAAGTTTTCTTGTAAGGGAATGTCCACTGTGGCCTTCTCATTTTTACAGCAGAGATTCTTCCTAAGGAATGTATTTCTTTTAGAAAACAGCAGCATTACAACTTTACAGGGGGGACTGTGAAAAGTCAAATTCAACACAAGAAAGGGAAAAGTAAATATATTTTCTTAATCCTAATACTAGAGAAAAAAAATTTAGAAGTATATTTTTTGGCTTTCATGTGCAGAAGTTGAGAATTCATTGATTACTTTTAAAGAAGGGGAATCCTCTAAATAAATATTGCATTGAAAGAGTAACCCTTATTAATTTGGCACTGTGTCACTGAAATAAAGGAGCTATTCTAGTACTTTCAGAATAGGACATTCCTAAGAAAAGGTCTCTGTTTAAAATTTAGTGGTGTCCAGCAGAACCTCTTGAACATCTCTGCACAGTTGGCAATAACACCCCTTCACAGCTCAGCTAAAGATTATCAAATGAACCAGATATACAGAGAACACCATAGCCAAAACCCAAGATATGATCTGCAGGTTTAGTTTCTGCAACACACACAAATTGATGTACTTGGCCTCCACTGGATATCCATTCAGAAAAAAAAACATGTCTGTTTCTTTCCAGGGAAGAGAATATATTCATCACCCAACAAGAGCAGCAACATACACAGTATTATTAGTCCAAAAAATAACTTGAAAATTAAGCCTGAGCATATCTGATATGATAAATGACAATTTACACTAATGGAAAAACATAATTTGTATGTAAAATGTAATTTACTTGGTTTTAAAGACAATTAGTAATTTTCCTCTAACACTACTGAATTGTACATAAATTCCAACCCATCTTTTGTACTACATTTAATACTTTGGTTTTATTCCATCAGGCCTAAAACTTTTATAATACCTTCTTTGTTAAAATTTAACAGACAGTATAGTTTTCATTGAGGCCATTATAAGAGAAACTGGTGGCCATTCCCACAAGTTTCCAATCGCAGTTTTTCTACCTTTTTAATTCCAAGACTGTTAAAAGTTAAAATTAACATATACTTGGGGAACAATTAAACAGTATGTCCATCTAAGACTATACAAACAAAGATTTTCATTAACTCTTCGTTATGATCTCAAATGAAAAGAATATTACAAAACAATTCTTTTTTTCCTTATTCAACCTTGCCTGGCAGTTAGCCAAATAACATGGGGTGTTTTTTTATTTTCTCTCATGCTTCTCTGTGGTATTTACTTGAGATTAAATCAGAAAGGAGAGCAGATTTCATTTTATTCTGGTGGATACAAATGGCATCCTGCTCCTGGCTGCTCGTCTTTTCTGACAGGTTTCACTCAATTAATTTTCATAGATTTTTAGCTCAACAGTTCAGTACGAAACTCTGCCACTGAAAATACTGTCTGAAGTTCACTAAATAAATTTCCTCCACAATTAAGCTGTCATCAACTTTGAAAACATCACTTTTTATTCAAGAAAACTCAAGAGGTTGGGGTACTATTCAGTGTAAAAGACTACTATGTGTCTGAAAATACTGCCTCGTTAGCTAATAAAAATTGGAAACTTGAAAGTCTATACATTAAAGAAATTTTAAAGTAAACATTTTTTAATAATACCAAAACAACGCTTCTGCTCACCGTGAGACCAAGAGGGAAATATATCATGTTTTACTTCCCCCCATGTTTTCACATAGCACAAGATATATTATGCATAAAAATTAAGGCCCTCTTACGGCAAAGTATCCCAAAGGCTTCAGTAGTATTTCTAAATTGGGCCTAAGAGATGTCAAATTTAGCTTCCTCTTTATGTACATTTTTATTGCTTCCTACCATTAGTGCAAACATAACTTCTAGTAAATCATCAAAAGAAATTTCTTACACATTAATCTTTCCTAGATTCAGATTGTGACTTTAACAAAACCAAAAAGCATTCCCACCCAATAAATATAATTTGCTATCAGGAGAGAAGAGAAAAAAACCAATGAGAATCTGAAAAAATAAGTACACTTAAATTTTAAGAAATAATTTTTAGTCTATTGGCATTGTGTATAAAGAATATTTTTTAAAACAATGGTTAACATTCTAAAATTGAACAGCAGAAGTACATGTGGCTTATGCATTTTTTGTGGATTTTCTAATAATCTAGACAATTTTCCATATTATTGAGTTTTAAACTAGTTCAGTGCCATTGAATGTTTAAGAAATACTTATGGCATAAGGCAGTATATTCCTGAAGCTGAAATAAACATTAGACTCTGATGTTCATCTATGTTATTGAACTACCCACAGGGAGCTTTATGGGCATACTATCATGTCAAGGTCACAGGATTAAGTGAGCAGTGATGACAGTAAACAAGCCTTTTCTGTATATTCTAAAGGGTCTTACTGAGTTACTTAAAATGCCATAAACATAAATAGTCTCCTATCTCTACAACACATCCATGACAGATCACTTCAAAATATAACACTCTTGAGCAATGGAGCTTTACAACCTAACCAACAGCCTATATTATTGACAATACATATCAATATACTGGGGAGCACAAATATTGGGAGAAGCTTGCAATCTGTCATGGTCAGATATTTTATGTCTGTAAGTGTACAACAAATATATTGACATATACGTCAACCCTCTATGTGAACAGATTACTGCTGAAAAAACCCAGAGTTTAGAGGTTAAGAAAAAACATGGTTATACAGAAAAAGTAAATGCTATAATAAAAAAAAAATTATCTAATATATACAAGCCATGTAAAAACAGATAATAAAATAAAACCTACACAGTACTTTCAATACTAACTTGAATGATTTAATTAATGTTTCTAAGTATACTGTGCATTACCATGTCTATTTTATCAATGAGGAAAGCAGTATAAAAGTACAGCAACCTCCTTCATGTCATGCCAATTCTATGACAGACATGGCGTTCCTGAATCAGTCAAAAATAAACATGTGTAAACTTAATTTTTTTCACTCTTTTAAAATAACAAATCAAACAAAAACCCCAGAATTGATTAATGGAAACACAAATGTCTGCTTGGAATATTTTTCAGAAACCAGAAAAGTGAATTGTCCAAATATGATCTTCATAGTTTACTATCTGTGAACATACAGACTGTGCTAATAAAATGCATACTGAAGCACAAACCCCAAGGAACTCTCCTGCTAAGCTATATTAAGGTAAGAAGGAAAGGTCAAGGCTTTGGTTGCTGGCCTCTGTGTCCAACCAACCATGTTCCTTCTACACACCCAAAAACAGGACCTCTTATGCGGCACTTGGGAGCAGCATTTGCACATGCACTTGCTCGTCACTCCCCTGTAGTAATAATGCAAGATATGACTCCACAAAGATTAGAAATTACTGCAAATAGAGCAAGAGGAGATAAAGTGAAATAGGCACAAGCACAGAGTATTTCTGCTTGGTGGTAAAGGTATAGATAGATGAAGGCTGAAGATGATAAGGACAGAACACATACTGTTAGGAGATCTTTGATCTCAAACATGGAACTATGAATCAAAACAAAAACCTGCTATGCAGAGATAAAAGTTTCTCTTTTTAGCATGCGATGACCTCTATGATTGATGCATTGACTTAGGAAAGCTCTAAACTAGTTAGGAGGATGATGTTGTATCACAAAGCAAAAATGGGAAAAAAAAAATCTCTAAGGTTGATTTATTTTTTTTTTTTTTAACCAGGGGAAAGAGGGGCAGGAGAAAAAAAACAACTGAGGACACAAGAAAAACGGATCAGTCTGTTAAATATCTTAGCTGATTACACATTGCAATGATGCAAATGGGCAATACAGGAACTAAGATGTCTTAGTATCTAGAAGATAAAATTTAGGCTGGCATCACAGAAGCTTGCCAAGACAAATCAGCATTTGTTCCCGTGAAAAACAGGAAGTCCTTTTTGTTTAGCACATAATAGTTTACTTCCTCTGAATTTCAGAAACAGGCATGAAACATATTTATTGAAACTCTGGACAATGTTAAAAGGACTAAAATCGTAGTACTGCACTTTGAGAATTAACATAAAAATCTCTACTACCACCTCTGAAAGAGGATGGAGACATGAGATATCTTAGGGTTTTTATACAATTAAATGAAAACAGACCAAACTTGGTGGTAAAGGGCTCATTTATTAAAACAACAGATCTTAAAAAAAAAAAAAAAGTTATGAAAAGATGTGGTTTGTATACCTCTGAAAAGTAGCTTAAGTTCACTAAGGTCTTTTGGATTTGATCCTGACTAATTCAAGGGTTTTTTTTTGTGAGAGTATCTAAGAGGAAATACATCTAGACTGAAAATAATCACTGAAACAGAGAGTTCCTATTTCCAAGGAAAAACATTAAAGCTACAGAACAACTAAGTTAAAATCCCCCAAACTCAGAAAATTTCAGGAAACTGGTGGATAAACCCCTGGTTAAAATAAACTTGCCATAATTTGTAAATCTGAAATTACACACACAATGCCAAACAATTCTGATGTGGAAGGAAGATAAAAATATACTAAAATACCAATGTGATTGTAATCAAGAGCTCTTTAATAAACATACATAATCAAAAAGTAAATGTAACAAGAAAAAAAAAAAAAGAGACCAGGGCAATTCCTTATCACTCACTCAGCAGTTCTCTGCAAATTTATGAAGGATAGGTGTGATTACAGATGACTGTAAAAGAATGCCATGTGGTCTTAAAATGGGAAAAACAGACTAAATGCATAATAAACTAATGTTTATCTTTGATACCTACAAAGATACTAGAAGAATTTATCAATCAGCTAATTAACCAGAAACAAGTAATGAGTATTTATTATGAAAAAGTAATTTCCTTTACACCTTTGCCATTTTAATTATTTGTTTATTCATCTACAGCATAATCAGAATTGTGATCTTTTAACACAAGAGTACAAGAGTACTTGCATAGACTAAGAGAAATATGTAACAATATAATAAAGGAATACATGACTGATCAAAACCAGTAAAAGGGAGTATCAAAAGTTCATGACCAGATTGGGAATGTTTTCAAGTGGGAGACTGTATGGGTTGTTTCATGAATTCTGCTGTATTAAATATTTCGTTACCAACTTTGATGAAGAATCAGAGAAAATCCATAATAAAACTTGAGGTGGCAACAAGCTGTGAGAACTGTAAACATAGTGCAGCAGAATAATAATTCGAAATTACTTTAAAAAAATCTAAAATCTGTAAGATAAAAGAGAAAGACAACAGTCTTAAAAAACAGTTAGAAACACAGATACAAAGCAGTAAGTGATTATCAATGAGTAGAAGGGAGTAAGAGCCTGAAGAATGGTTCTGGGAAGTACTGACTGAGCCTACAATCTCATTTAACATGCATCAGTAAAGCTATAGCGTGAAACAAACTTAAGTTGTGCACCGTTGAGGGCTCACCTGCAATCAAGTGCCCAGACTGCAGTACCTCTTTCTAAGGAAGATGTAGGCAAACTGCAAGGAATCTAAAGCAAGACACCAACATTATACAAGATATAGACAATTTCATCACTAAAGGAAGACTGAAAAAAATGTGTTTGTCTAGTCTGGAAGTCAACAGCCTGAAAGGACAGTATCTGCTTCCAAAGATTTTGAGAAGGGCTAGGTTTAAAACCAGGTATAATTAATCTAATTTATAGCAAAGAAAATGATCCTGTAATGCACATGCAAACTAAATTATAAAGCTATCAAAGACACACAACAGGTTTTCTAAGGTGTTTGCAGAATTCCACTCTCCCCCACTCAAAGAAAGGGGGATGCAAAGCATATGATAGGGATGTACCAGACTACACCTGCCACAGTGCCTGAGGATGATTTAATCTTCAGTTCCACTCCAGACCCTAGTCTGAATGTCTTAAATTATTTTACAAACATACAGTTGGACATAAATATATTTCAAATAAAAAAGTACAAGATACATCAAGATTTTGAGAGGAGTGGAATCAAAATGGCTCCACTGGGCTTTCACTTCTGGTTAAACTTTGCATTTCTGATGTTTCCAACAAAAACGCCTGACAAGTCTGTCAAAACACTACAGATGTTTCTCTTAGAAAAAAACATTTTCTACAGCTTTTCATTAATCTTCTGTAATCTACTTGAAGCATCACATGGGAAAGAATCCTGGAGTGTAATGGTACAACAGCTCACTGTGACTTAAAAAGATGTTTCTCACCCATTTTATGTCACAAAATAAAGAATAAATCAAGAAATTTTAATTTCTGAGAAAAAAAGGATCTTCTTAGAAACATAAAACTTTTTCAGAATCTTCAAATCTATGGCTTTTGTTGCTTTTTTTTCTTTGCCTTCTATTCTTACATATGGAGAAGATGGCAAATGCATTGCTATATTACACAGGTATTACTAGATAGACACCAGAGAAAAAGTGAGAATCATGTGAGGAAAGTGTTATCTGCCTAATGAGAAATTCTTCCCTCATAGTTTCTACTGAGTGTCTACATCTATCTAAATTGGAGGTAGGGAAAGAAGAAGCAGAGATACTAGGAACATTGTCCAATACCAGCAACTGTTAGTCCAGTCTGTTTATACCCACTGCAGAGGCTGTTTTCACTACAGGAACTAGGATGAAAACATGAAGAAAGGCAGGGGGACTTGCAAGCCCTACTGAGATGTGGAAACTTCAAAATTGAGACTGACTGAAATTGAGATTCCTCAGGAAATCCTGAGTTGAAAATTCAAGCAGTCTGTGTATTACATGGACCTATCATGTCTACTTGTCCTATCTTTCTGTTCCTTCAGCATTCACTTACAGCTGAAGGGCTAGATGGACCACTGGTCTCAACCATTATGGCTGTTCTTGCGACTGGTATCCTGGAAGGTGAATGGCTGCACGTGCTAGTTCTATGGCTAGATTTAAGAAGAAGTAAAAGTCCCTCTTTGTTAAGGTTGGCCTTCCACTTAATATATGTATGCTTTAAAATTCCCTTGTTACTGCTACAATAAAAATATATATAGTAAGTTGACTGTATGCAATTTGGATTTGTATTCTGATTGCTGTTCTAGTTAAAGACGCTATTGACATCTAAAGATCTGTTATTTCTAAAGCTTAAAAAAAACTAACATTGGCAAAACTTTCCTCTTTGTGTTTGTCATGTAGCAGAAGGAGAAAAAACAAATTTTAGGCAGGAACAGAGAACATATTGAAGAGAAGTGAAAAAAGAGTAAATAAGAGAAACTAATTCTCTTACTGTAGAAGTAATAAAGTGAAAGAAAATGCAGAAGCCTTCCTTCTTTAATATGAAATACAATTGTACTGTACTACTTAGAGATAAACAAGTCTTTCCATAGTTGAACAAGTCTTCCCTGAGTACAATGTGTTTCTCAACATTGGAAAAAACTACTTTTTTTCCAAAGAAAATATTTTCTTCTGAGGTTTCTTCCAGCTGTGGGAAAAAAATCTATAGTGAACAGCACACAGTTCAAAACAACTGAATAACCTTGCACAAATACAGAATAAATCTCACAGAAGCAAATTGTGCACTCACTCGTACAACCCATCTCTGGTTATACAATAGGCCTTCTTGGCAGGTATCTCTATGCTGCAAATAGCATCCTACATCTAACTTTCTATTATTAGACAAAGATGCAGAATTCTTCTATCCCCCTTTTCCATCTTGTCAAATGCTACAGCACCATTAGCAAGAGCTCCTTCAAATAGACTTCCTTCCATCACAGTGGTAAGCAATCAAGGAGGGAGGAAGGAAGCGGGTACGCAATGTAACATAATGGGTGCAGAGCAGCACAAAGTTGAAAGTACAGTTTGAAAGGCAAGAAGGGGATCAAAATAGTAAAATAGTATAAAAGAGAGATCAGATTTGAAAAATAGTCTTGCATTTATGTTTAAATCTTGTTACAGGAGGATGACTAATAGTGGATGTAAAATGTGAATAATGCTGACACATTTGCTGAACTCAAGGTATCTCAAATAGTGCAGTTAAGTAAAAACAACAGAAGACAGAAAAGCATTTTCTTAATGTTTTGTTGTGATGAAATAATCTCAGAACTAAATACTTGAAACTTGCAATCAGGATAGCAAAGGAATGAGCTGAAAAGCGTGCAGTGCCATCAGATCAATCTGGAAGGATCTATTCTGCAAAGAAAAATAGATTCCACCAATTCCAGAAGCATAGAAAATTCATAGTTCTTACAGAATATGTGGAAAAATGCAGAACCTTAATAGGCACTCTAACAACGGGCACGTCAAACACACTTCTGGATCCAGGAGACAGAATCTGGTCCTACATCTTTTCCACTGTTCTAAAGCTCCCTTTGTAATTTATGTCTAGCAGTTAAAATGAGCCAGAAATGAATGAATAGCTAAACCAGATGAAGCTGATTTGCAGTGGGGGACAGGATAGGTTCTGTGTCTCTCTGAACTTCCTAAGACAGCAGCTAGTATAGAGATGGAGTCAGAGCATGCCAAAGGCTGTCTGTAAAGGAAACTCCTTCTGACTAAATTCCTGTGTTCTGGTCTCCCTTGCTGTAAACTGGAAACATTTGGTTTAGAAACAGCGTCGTCCCAGAATCAACTTATTTAAGTGCCAAGCCCCATAGGCTCAGAAGAGGGGAGTTCTCTTTCCGCTCTCCCCTCCTGGCCCCCAGCAGAACCCAATCTCTGCAGAAGCACATGCTGTAGTGAGAGGCAAAACTAGCTGTCTGGCAAGAAACTTTTTATTTCCAGCCTGTCTCCCCAGACGAATTTGGTCTTCACCACAGAATGAGTTTGACAGCTCTGCCCTCCACCATGAATGATTAATTTGTTATGGGTGTCTAGTTTAACCAAAGATGGATTTGAACAGAAAAAGCCCTTGTATACTTGCTATTTGGTAAAGCTGCTTTAATGTAGGTGGAAAGCAAGAGAACCAAGTCTCATTTTTAAATGTCATTTTTCTCATTATAGTAATCCTCCTGTGTATATCAAAACTGATCATGTGAAAATATGTATGACAAGTATTTCATATTTAGATTTAGAACACAAAGTGGAGCTAAGAACCCTTTGTATTTCCCTAGATTGCTTAAAACCTACAGAAATTGTAAGGTAGAGATATATATACAGCATTCATGAAAAAAGTTTTCAAAAAGTTGAGAAATCTGATTAAACTAAGAAGCTGAAATAAGAAAATACTACAAATAAACACAGTAACAGATTATGGCCCAAAACACAGGCTTGCATATGGCTGATAAGGAATTTGAACTGTGTGTACAGACAGATTTCACTAAACTTTTTTTTTTTTTTTTAAGAAAGATGTGTATGGGGAGAGAAGCAGATGGGGAGGAAGAGAAGCACCATATGAAGCTGACAGAGAAGACAGGAGGAAGCATATGTTGTGACATGAAAACTATAACCCTGAAAAAAGCTAAGGGTAAGTGCTGGTTTAAAGAAGCTTTGAACACTAAGCTATGAAACACCCTGTTTGATTCTTCCTGAGTTCAAGGAAATAGGATGTTGCATATTCACTCTGAATAAGTGGCAATGCATCAAAGAAATAACCAACTGATTAATTTCTCATCTGAATGGGAAAAGCCTGCAGAATTCTAATTTTGGTAGAATACTGAAATTAAAAAAGAGAAGTACAATATATTTAGGGTAAGCTATTACAGAGATACCTATAAGTTTCAAACTGACAAAATGAGGAAAACAGAATTTGTTTGGTTCAAGAGCACAAACAGGATTTATAACAAACTAATGAGATTTATTTTGAAATCTATTATTCCATATCTATGTAGGAGAAAAAAAGATGATTCAAAAATTTTGTTTTGTTGTAGAGGAGCTGATGCTCATACCTGCAAGAAATCAAGCAAAAGAACTCTGGCTTTCACTTTAAGAGGTGAAAGGAAAATATTTGTGAAGGGAGAAAGAAGTTAACATTGATAAGCAATACAAAATATAGGTTTTTTTCAAAACTGTTATTTACCGTTTTAGACAGAAGGAGATGAATGAGTAAACAGGTTGTCAGACCAACTCAAACTGTACTGATTGATTAATGTATGGACAGGAATAGGTTGCACAAAGTTACTGTGTTTGTAGGCATTTATTCAAGTGCTGGAGCACTTGCATATAACTAATCTCTCCTTCATATATAAACAGCTAATTAAGAAGGTAACTGAAATGCGAGTCACCTACAATTTTATGTTATGTTTAATTCAACTATATTTATGAAACTATAATCTGATTTAGAACTGAAAATTTCATATGCTATTTTGTTGTCACACCAACTTCATTCTTGCTTGCTCAGACATTTTGAGAAGTGTTTATAATAATATATTTTAAATTCATAATTTACAAATACTATAGAAGTTCACTCATTAGACCTTGTTTTTCCTCCCAGTGCTAAGTTTCTATGTTTCTTAATAGTCTCTTTGATTTTCAGTGAACAAAGAGTACACTTTGTGGCACCTACAGATTAAACACAGTAAATGCTGGTTGCTGCTTTCTTCAAAAATAATACATGCAGACACAAAAGCTCGGGGAGCTTACAAGCTCATTGTGTTGAACCACAAACACAAGGAAAAATTTTCTCTACAGCTGGGTCATATTTCACAAAATGAGACCTTAATATTTTGTAACATGGACATCTATGTTAAAGAACTTAAAAATTGTCCTCTACTTTGAAGAGAGAAACAAAACCACATATACATGTACTATATGCTACAATTATTAGTAGATCAGTAGCTGATGATTGTGTATGTGATAGAGAATTGAAGCTATTAAGAATTACACTCATTCCCCACCCCACCCCCCACACCCCCCCAAGTAGTGTCTTACCTGTTTTACCCATTTTGGACACCAAAAAACATTGCTATTGCTCAAGTATTTATCATGTGGAAGTGCTTGCCTGTTTCCTCTCCTGCCCCTTTTGGGCCTAAGTACATTCTCCCCCTAACTCCTGAGGTGGACAGGAGACCGGCAGTTTGCCTTCAGAACCGGGAACAATGTCCCTGATGGAAATGATGGAGGCACTGCAAAGGTCGATAGGTCTGGTGTGTCAACCTATTCTTTTTTAAAGCAACTCTGTGTCTCCTGGGGCATAGAGAAGCATCAGTTTATGAAGAGACTGGTAGCACTCTGTTTGCCAAAAATTAACAATGGAGACATGAGGCCTGTTGTGTCTCCTGCCAGCCAAGACCAGAGGTCTGTACAATTTTAGAATCCATCTCAATTTCCATCATATAAAATGTATAGGAGGAGCTACCTAATTAATAACAATTTTTGCTTTCTGTGTCTAAGCAGTTTAATGAGACCCCTCTCAACTTTTTGCACTTGAAGCCTTTTCAATCTGCCCACTGAGAACCAGTGACCTTGGTCCTCAATGAGGCTCAGAGACTCTCCCACTGGACACCTGCCATCCTGAGCCTTTCGGTTCACAGCCCACTAGGTGTGACGACAGAAGGTGCACCTGTGTGGTGGATCACGGGGCTGCCTCAGCACCCACGGCGAGACCTCCACTGCAAGGCCGTTTGCTTCCTGATCGGCTCCTGCAAATGGGGAAGCCCCCCTGGAGACCTTGTGCTCTCACATGTCCCCGCTTCTCCGGGTTAAGCAGCAGCCTCCAGCTAAAATACAACCAGGTCAACAGCTGCACCTAACGGGGCAAGCACCAAAATGGGAAAGCAGCACTGCAAGTAATTGAGAAGCAGACACACCGGGGAAGTGGCATGACAGGAGTAAAAGAAGAGTTTCTTTTTTTTGATGTAAGAAATTTGAAAGATTTGTCACAGGTGTCAAACTGCTTCCATGGCCCATCAAAAATTATCATGGACTGAAGAGCAAAAGAAGCTGCAGCAGTGGTTTGCTGCCATTTAGGATGCCATCAACAATCCAGAGGAGAGGAAAGTTATAGGGCCCCAAGAAGAGATAGTCTCCTGAAATATTAGTGACTGGGAACTGACTTGAGCCAGCAAAGTGTCAGCAGACATTCACAGACTTGAGCAACAACATTATTCAAAAAGTCACAGACATTAAACGGACTGAAAATTGCACATTTCCATCAGGTTCAAGTCTCCAGATACACAGCCTTAAGCCTCAACTAGAGATAACACGAGTGTCCATTATGGACTAAGGCTGTTTTGAATTAACCATATCACAATCTTCTACTTGTCATTTTTGTATTTTCTAGCAGAACGACTCTTGTGTTAGACCAAAGGTTTTTCACAGTTTCTACCACCTTAAAAATTAAATACAACTCGATCTTCATCCAGAAAATAATTATTTCTTTGGAAGATATAAGGATAATGAACATGAAAATTTTCTTCTTTTTTTTTTTTTTTTTTTTTTTAAAACATACACAGAATTACAAAAAGAATAAACATTATTACTGATATGTCAAATTTATTACTTGGCAACTTTTCCAGTAGGCCTAAGCCCTAGATGTGTATTCAAGCTAAATCCAAATAGATTTTTTTTAAAGAAAATATTTATCTGAAGAAAAGCTTTTGTATTAGTCTATCAATCTCAACTAGATTTTTACTGAAAAGGTTTTTCAGAGCTAAAATGGAACTTTCTGTTCTGCTCTGCCTGACTCAGAACAGACATACAGGATTTAAGTAGAAAATCAAGAAGTAAAAAATTGGATATTTGGGAGTAGAACTTGATTTCTCTTGTTTGAGCTCCTCCACTCTGAATAAATAATCAAGGATTTGTGGCTAGAATGCACAAACAAAGAGACTTGGCAGTCTCTAGTTTTGCAGACAGGGTACTCACATGGCAGACCCAGGTTCAAGACCTTGCTCTGAATGAAGGAAAGGAGTGATTTCAGCTGAAGTCTTCCACATGAGGGTCAGCACCTTAGCCACTGGCTATTTTTGTGATTCAGAAGAGCAAGGCTCTGGCTTTTGTTATCATATATGAAAATGTTTAATTTGACCTCTATGTTGAATAGAAAGAACTTTTAAATACAGTACTCAAAACAGGTCTGATTAAAACGTCAAATACTATAATATCACTTACATACAGTAGAAATTATAGATTTTGGACCTTTTTTTAAAAAAATAAAATTAACAGGATTGGCTGCAGAATAGAGCTGCACTTTGGTTATGTCCAGATATGCACATGGTGCTTTTAAATACAGTGTATGTTTTGCTTTTAGCATATGGAGTTTGTCTGTGCATGGCTGGCACTGACTACCATTTTGTTGTAGGAGAGTTAAGATTTACCAGTGGATCTTACCAGTTCATTAATTGCACAGAAAAAGCTATAAACAGAAGAAAGCATTAGACAGATACTTAAGTGACCTAGTTCTGCTGGTTATTCTACTACTGACTTCACAATGCTAGACAAGCAATATCTCTTCTTTATTTCAGCCGTCCCCTGTCTATGTCTATATAGAAATCTCTACATCTCAATATCTCATTCAGAACACTTCACTCAGATTCTAAAACTGGTAGGAGCCTCAAAATCTACTGATGAAAACTTCATTACACTCAACAAATACCCATTAAAATTTATTTAAAATATGGTAAAATATTATGTTTGCAGTCTGTAAAGGAGTTTGATCTGTAAACCTTCAGCAAAGGACTTCTCAAGAACCAGTTGAAGAAAAGACTAACAGAGGAACTATATTTTAGCAATACTAGCTCCTAATGCATTCATATTTCAGTGATACCACGACTGCTTCTCTTAAACTTTGAAAGGAGCATTTAAGACCCACGTTTGCAGCTTACCTGTGAGAAACAGCTCCCCAGGCACCATGCTTATTTGTGAGTATATTGAGTATCTTCTGTTTCAGCTGATTGGCTGTAACATGATCTCGATGCTTAGCAGCACTGATAAGATGATCACACATCTTCTCCTCCTCTCTTCTGTCAGCAGCATACTGAGCACACTGTGACTAGGAATGAAAGTACAGCTACTTCATAAAAGATAGAGCATTTAGAATTACCTTAAAATTATTAAAACTCTTTAAATGTGACAAGAACTCATTAAAATACTTGAAGAGGACACACTGTTCAACTGAAATGGTTGTACTACTATATATTGTCTGTGAAAAAGCACTCATAATACTTAAAAATTGAAATATCGAGGGCAAAGACAACAGAATTGCAATTAAAAACATTTAGCTATATGTCTCTGTGTGTACATGTGTGACCATGGATATGCCTTAAAAGTTGGTCTTTATTTGTAAAAGTTTCATGTGTTCCCATGTATAAAATACAGGTATAACACACATAGCATAATATATAGAAAAAATGATGTACACTGGTTTTTAAATTTTTAAATTGCAGTAAAGCCTATAATTAAAAAGTTATTTGATTATTTTGGTATTATGGAAACTCCATTAACTATGAAATCAGGGAGTATATTTTTTATTTCATATTACAACATAAAAAATTTTCGGAACATACTACTTCTTAACCACACTTTTTAACCATAATGGTTAAAAAATCACACATCTTTTAAAACGAAAAAAAATCTAATGTTTTCATCGTGTTTCCTTTGAGAGATAACTACCTCTAAAATAAATGCTGTGGTTATTGACCTTCAAGTAAATTTGTTTCTAGAACTGTCCAAACTCTATAGTGTATTATAAATCCTTTCCTTATGTATAATAAAACCAATGTAATTTTTCAATTTCTTTTCTCAAAATTGTGTTAAGTTCAAGTTCAATTTCTCCTCTTAGTAACGATCTTTTCAAAATGTCTAAACAAAGGAAATATAGCCATATTAATTAAAACAAATCATTTTCTAGATATAAATCACAAAGGCTAGATTATTTTCAAAATGGCTAATTTTAAAATCACCTTTTAAGAGAGAATTTTGCATGCACAGTTATTGTGCACCATTTTAGAACATTCAACCAACACTCAATGCTGTAACAGTGCTGAATAGAATCCTATTTTCTAGTAGTCAAAAGAACAATTAAAATTAAGTTAACCTCATACTAAATTGCAGTTTTGTCTTCACATTTCTGCACGCTACCTTTTTAGTATAGATCACATAAACATTCAGTAAGATTTCAACAGTGGTCTTTCCACCGTATTAGAGCCATTATTTCAAGTAATCTATCTGGAAAAGAACAATCGTTACACTAATTCATAAAGGGTTAATTCATTTTTCAATTTATCTTCTTGTACAGGGAAGCACCAATTAGTACAATGATCTGCCTTAGTAATGAGGTTAATATTTCACCAGATCATTGGACAGTAAAATTAAATTTTCATTTTTCTTCGTGAACAATTACAAAGGTTAGCAAAATGAAAGTTAACTGTGAAACACCCATTCTGGGAGGAATTTCACTGGCCCTGACTGCAACTGGAGTTACAGGATAAAATTTAGATTTTGGTCTATGGCCTGCCCACTATGCAAGCAGCGCAGTAACTTGGTGCAGCTTGGACCAAATCATTTCACCCATAATGATTCAATTAAAGTTTAAAAGGTAAAAATAAAATAGCCACTCACTTCTCTGGCTGAGAGCAATGATTAATATGTACTAAAACCTAGAACATATACCAATACAGCTTATTAAAACAAAATGACAGATTTACAATTATGCAACAGAAAACTACCAGAAATCTCTTTGTCCCTACTACTTTCAAGTAGGATGAATAATAAAATGTTCAATTATATACCTACCATCATTAAAGACAATATATAAAACATTTTTTCAGACTTTAACCATCGCCTTATTTAAGTACATCTGAGTTCCTTATTTAACACAGGCTACATTTCATAATTTTCTTTTATGACTTGCAGATTTTATCTTACTCATCTAAAACGTGTAGCTGAGGTTTTTCATGTGACAAATATAATGAAAATTTTCATATATGAAAAATGTGTTGGTTTCTTTACTAGACAATAAGACTGACTTAAGGCTATTCCTTTAGGGAATTTAGTTAATATTCTAAATCCTATTTGCTAACAGAAGCTGGAAGTTAATTGAATATTCTCATTTTGTCTAGAGTTCTGACAGATCTTATACCTCAATGTATTCTTCAAAGAGCAGATAACTCAATCTTCTATTGTCATCTTAGGTTACCGCATGATGCTCTGATAAATATCAAATGTTATTTATTGTTGTGGAAATATGAAACTTCACTCTGACACACACTTAATTGTAAATGTGATTTTATCTAAGTTCAAAATATCCAGTATATGCTTGGTAATAAAGTTGTTGCAATCCCATATGACAAGTGTCTGCTGTCTGCTCTGACAAAATGAAGTAAAGGTTATGTATATTCAGAATGACAACAGATATCTCTGTGTCTAACACTTCTCAGCTGGGTCAAGGAGCACAAGAACTAGTATATCAAAGTGCACATTTAAGAGAGCTGTTTCAAGGAGATAAAAACCTAATCAAAATTAAGATTACTGGATCCTATTTCTAGCCACCAGGTGCTTGTTGACGTTTTCTGACAGATTAATAAATTGATATGGCTATTTATTATCAGCAATACTAAGTCAGTCTATCTTAATCCTAATGTTAGGTCACGTGAGCATTAAAACGTGGAAATTTATGTTCGTGCATAGATACTTACATACACACAAATGTACAAAAGCACAGGTAGGTTTGGAAATAGTAAAAACCAGTGATGCTGAAATGTTGCATAAAACACCATAAAAATGCAAAACCATATTTGATAATATCATGTCAAAACCGAAATTTGAACTTTACTTCATCACTTCTGTATGATTTTTTTTTTTTTTTTAATAGGAACAAAATGAATCCTGAAGAAATAATCAAAAACCTGTTAAACTGAACACTTTTTAAAAATAGCCTTTTTTATATTTGTATCATTTTCAAGCAATGTAATTTAAATTGTATACTCAACTCTCATTGATGAAAAAAGCAATTGAACGTTTATTACTTATAGGAGTATGAATTAGACATTAAAGAGTTATGGGACTAAGCTGCTCTGTTAATTCTTCAATACATAAAAAGGATAGACATTTTAAACAGTCTTACTGTCAATTCATAACTAGCAAGAAAGATATGAAATATCATATTTCAATATATAAATTTTAGCAAGTAAATGTTTGAAAGTGCTCTGAAATGCAAAAATTTCTAATGAAATTACCTTAAAATATTAATTCTATTTAACACATTTCTATTTCTTACTTTTCATGTGGCTTAAGTGCATGAATTGCTTTTCTTTCTTAATGAACTCATAAAAACTGTTAATAAAATCCAACAAAAATAATTACTGATGTGATTTGCATTATTATTTGCAATAAATCAGAAAAGTTCTTTGTAAACCTAAGGGTCTGCCATTTCAGTTTAAACATTCTAATTAAGGGATTTCTTCAAGCTGTAAATGTTTTCATGAATTTCAGTGAGGAGATGAGAAATTAAACCCATTCCTTGTGTTTGACATTTACAAAGCTTTTAAAACCTAGTTTTGAAATGCCTTCAATGTAAATTTCTTTCTTGGAAGGAAAAAAATCTTTATTGTATGGGGTCACAGTGTAGGTGACAACTGAGTCAAAACAGAGAAGCGGAAATGCACCAACTCAGGCTTACCTCAAACTCAGCATGCTTGTGGACATCTTCAGCTCTTTGTCGGTTCAAAATAAATTCTGCTTCATTTGCGACACGCACTATATGGTCTTTCATGGCATGACATAGTAATCTAGAATAAGAAAAATCAAAATCAACCTTTGCATATGATGTTCTTCAAATAAGCTATTTCAGCAGATTTACTTAAAATGGAAACAAATTTATGAAACTACTGTAAAAAAATTGCCAAATTAGTTGACAAGAAAAATTTAATTTTATCCAAAATTGTCTGCATTAGTGAAAGCACAAACAAATCATGTTATATGCAAAAAGCTTTCTTATTATTACTGAAGGGAAAAATTCTTTATGGAAGTATTATATTTTGAGTATGTTTTTAACAGCAGTCTTAATATGAATATGAATACTATACTATCATTAAAAAAACCCTAGACAACTGCTTAAACTCTTACTGATACCATTATATGATTAAATATAAATATTCCAGTTTCCAAGTCTTAAAAACCCATAAGATTAATGAAGATTTAAAATTGTACTGAAATTGCAAAATAATATAAATATCCCTTGTATTTTTTTCAAACACAAGAGTGAAAAGTGCATCAGGTTTCCAAATTTTTATGGCATCAGAACTAGAGAAATCTCATTTAAAAAGAAGGAAAAAATAGATTAAGATTGGACTGAGGCTGAGGATGTCAGACACCTTAAAGTAAGGCTCTTGTAAAGACCAACAAATACCGTGAGATACATAATAAAATTTCAGCATAAACAACACTGTGTTGTTAATGATGCCAATATCTTATTGGGCAGGAAGAATGGAAGCAACTGCTTTCTCCTCCCTGCAGTCTTTATCTAAGGTTGTCAGTTCTATTAAATATTGCTTTGCTCTTATCAGCTGGGAGGAAATATCTTTCAGGATGCAAAGATATGATAGGTCTGTTTAGAATCAGAAAGAACTGTTTCTCTTTGTGTCAAATTGGCACACAGTCTGGGATTATCCTTCTTGCAACATCAGGGAAATTCAATTTCAGAGATTCTTACATTAAGAACGCAAAATTTCTAGCAAATTCCACCCTAAGGTTGGTGTCTGGTGCTTAGAAGCACCACAAATAAGAGTGACAAGTATTAGAAACTAAAACCATGATTACTAGACCTTACACCTATAAAATGGAAAGATCTGAACTCTATTCTTGCTTCCCTTGGTGTGTTCTACCATCTCTGAAGGAAAGAAATCACCCTGAGCTAATGTTTAATATGGATATGTGGCATGGGAAGACAAATGTTGGGGCCCCTGTTCAGAGATAAACAAGCTTGGATCAAGGTTTCACAGTGGATATTTCGACATTTAATAAGCCTTTTATTATATATAACCCTTTGCTATTCTTGAAAGCAAAAAGCTTTTGGCAAACTATAAGCTGAAAGACTAAAGTTGCCTCCACTGTAGGTTTAGGTTTATTTTTTTAATTTACCTTGCTGGAAGATAGGCTTTAGTATTTTATTACAGATATAAGTATTCAGATTTTTATTGCTACAGTGTAAGTGCAGAACTACCCTCAGATATGGATGAGGAGTGAGCATTCATGACTTTAACAAGCTTCTCTAAAATGAGACAATACTAGAAGTCAGTGTTTAACATCTTCAGTCAAATTTTGCATCACGGATCTTCGTGAACTTTTCCATTGTGACATTAATGACCTGGAAGCAACTAACTAGGATGTCAATACTGAACACAGATTTCAAGGGTCTACTAGCTGTACATCCCTTCCTGAATGAATAAACTATTGAATAAATAGAGCACAGTGCAAAATCAGTATCTTTGAGTCAGCTGTGGTTCAGGTGGGATTTCTAGTTCCAAACGACATTAGGTGAAGTCAACAGGTTCCTTAGACACTGCCTGCCACCAAGAATTTGGTGAGTAAAGATTGAGACTAACTTTGATCCACTGGGCTTATTATTTGGGACAACTGGGCATAGTTTTTACACCTCAAAACCCAAACTAAGCTTCCTCTGTTCACGAGCAATGGTAAATACACACCATCTTCATCTTGTTTGTATTTATCTATAGTAAGAAGTGTTCACATTATCTGTGCCCATTTATGCACTAAAACACCTACAAGGGACTTCAAATGGATTCCCAGAGAATGCTAATTTCCAGAAATAAATCTCTTGCCAATACTCAGGGAAAAGATATAAAATAAAAAAAAATAATAATTAAAAATCTGCTAACACTGGTCTCTGGATACTTTTCAGAAAACAAAAACTTTTATAGACAGGCAGCAGATGATTCAAACCAGCTGACTGAAACTGCTGGTGACCCCAGCTATACCTCCCACCCCTCTAATGGACCTTTCTCCTCCAGAGACTGAGACCTGATGCATTTGGGAACACCTTTGGAGTGCTGCAGTTTTGGGACAGCACATTAGGCAAAGTAAGCCAGATTTCAGGTAACCTTGACATGTCACAGGTCTTCAGGGTCCAAAGTCAAGGAGGTGACAAATAAGAGGTGAGCAGGGAACATGTCTGAGCACTGTGTCCTGACTGCCTACAGCACTCAAATCATTAGCTTGGCCCCAACTAATTTTTTGGCTCACTCTAACTTCTACCCAGAAAATGTATAGGCATGGTCCAAGGGACAGTTCACTGAAGACACATTCATGAGACTGAATCAAGTTAAACTCTCTCCAGTGTTACCCAAGAAAGTTGTGCAGGTGTTTTCATGCCATACCCCGGCACACACAGAATACATCATTTTGTGGGTAGCCCTCAGGTTCCAAACAATCTGAACTGACAAAATAGTAATGATACTTTAAGGTGAAACAGGAACCATACAGGCTTCAGGGAAGATCTGGACTAAGTGCTATGCAGGATGAATGAAGACACTCTGCTCTAGCAGGTGCTAACCTTAGCAGTATGAACATTGGCGAGTCCCAGCTACTTGATTTAAAACTACAGACATACCTGCTCTCTCCCATTTTGTTTGTTGTCAAAAATCTTATCTATGGGATATCTCAGCATTATTTCAACTGTGTCTAGCCAGTTGTTTCATGCACTCTTGTATCTCTAACACTGATTATGACTTCTTCAAGAAAAAGATGAAAAATTGTTTGTATGGTGGTCAGCATGTTGGGATTATGACAAAAATGAGGCCACAGCCTATCAACACTATATAATAATTAAAAATAGTGTATTAATGTGCGTTAATAGGAGACATATTGTGATTGGTTACCTTAGGTGCTTGTATGCACCTAAGATAGTACTTCAAAGATAGGTAAACTATGCTTTTGCATCAGAAGATTATTCAGAATTACACTAGTCTTAAAATCACTTGCCAGAAAGACATAAGTTTGAAAAAGAGAAGGGTTAAATTCTAAGACATCATTTAGAAATCTTGCATGCATCGAAAGAAGCTTGGTCAGGATGTTTTGATTTGCACATGCAAGAACATAGGGCAGAAAACAGAGGCATAATAAGTTAAAGCGGTTAAATACATCATTTTAGCTTTGAAAGGAAAGGTAGCTACTACAAGCTCAGGGAAGCAGTGCCTTACAAACACTTTTGCAAAGGAACTTGCTTATGTACTTTCTGTATGTGTTCAAGGAAACTTGTTACTTTTTGGAATATAAAAACTATTTTAAAATATTTTTTGGTACTGATTGTTACTTCTCATAGGAAGCTAATTTGTATTCTCAAACTGTATTTCTACTAAGCAAAAGATGTCAAAAGTGTTGCTACTGTTATATAGGGATTAAGTCATAGCCAGGTAAATCTGATTGATTCTCAGATTCATAGAGACACAGCACAACTCAGCATACTGTCCTAACTGTATTACACCTGAGGCACATGCATGGTAATGTCGTCATCCTTTGAACAGTTACCGATTTATCTAAATACTTACTAATTCAATCATGTGCGTGGCATAAGATTTTAAAAAAAAAATAGAACAATAAACCTTAGATTTTTCTGTCATGAGAAAAAGTGCTTACAACTATCTTTTGGATTCTCATAGAAAAAACAATAGTAATTATTCAGAAAGGATCCCAAACAAGAAAAAAAATCTCACACAGTAGTATCAAAGGCTGCCAACACATCAAAAAAAATCTTTCACACACTGCAGATAAGAGGAAGGAACAAAGACCTTGAGGTCAGTAAATTTACTCTTTCACTGTAGCACATAGCTACATCAGTACAAACTCTTTCATAAACTATCTTTAGTTTATGAAAGGATTTTCATGAAACCTAGCTCATGAAATGTGTATTCAGTTTATGAAGATGTAATCAAGTTGCTTGCCTCCAAGACAGCTTTGGAAGGTCCCCTGAAGGTTAAAACCCTTTTACTTTCCTATCCAAATGTATTGTTCAGCAGTCTTTACTGCTTCATTTGTTGCAAATGTTGCCCTTAAGTTTACACAATTCTTCTTCCTTCTGTTGACCTTCTGATATTCCAGCTATCCCTATTTTACTAGGCTAAGTAAATCACCTCTCTGGCTTTTCTTATATGGCAAAACAGTAAAAGAGATTGCCTTTTGGGTTTTTTTTGGGGGGGTTACTGATTTCATATGCTGATTTTACCTTTTCTGCAAGTACATAGCTAAACCTGTCAGTAACATTCTAGACAAGTTCTACTCACTATTTGCATAGTAACTTTAATGCTACCTTATTTCAATGGAAATACCTCTTCTGATGTACTTCTAGAATAGGTTTTTCCTTTTTCTTAGTTCCATATTCTATGATTTTGCAAAAGAAAATTTCAGTGATAGATTGGTCTTTCACTGCCTCAGGCACTTCCAAAAGATGAACCAATAGTCTCTAGCTTATATTCTCAAGAACACGAACTCCATGTACTGTTATGTTATAAAATATTTATGTAACATATTACATTGTATACTATTTATATTAATGTAGTTTTGAAACTCATCCAGTACATCCTAATTGGTATTTCAGTCATCTGCCCAACTATGTTTCCTATTCACAGATTTTTACAGAGCACTCCCTTTTGGGGAAAAGTCTATTCTCTGCATCTTTCCCAAACCATCATCCTGTACTGGAGTGACCAATGAAAGTAAGAAGGAGCTTTGAGGCACAAAATGCTAAACAGAGGGAAGAGCTGAAATTTGAGAGCAGTACCATTTTCACTCTCCTTTGGAAATAAAACATGTTCTTCAGTGAGATCTCCTTATCACTGACTACAGAACATTTGTTGTGACTGAATTATACCCACGGTCCTCATTCACTCTTGTAAATCCTCATCCCCCCTTAGAAAGAACCACCCTCAAAAGACCTAGTAGATAGACTGATGTTGAGACAGTGATGAATCAGGCCTTCTGGTTATACTTAATCTCTACACAAATAGTCCTCCCAAAGGGCTAAGGAGTTACATGAAAAGTGTCATCATAGGTTTGCTGTACTTTTTATGCTGTTTTTCAGTAATTCATTATTTACCAAAAGAGAAAAGACACTGACCTAGAATAACATTTGGCTTTATCCTGTGTGATCATTTCTTCAGTTGCACCACTGGAACTTCTACCAGAATTGAAGCCAAGTGTGCTGCTGTGTCCTTCCTCAACCAGGAATTGATGACCAAGCAAAAATCTTATACTCTTTGAGTGGCAATTCTTATTGCATAAGGTAGAGATTAAACACCAACTTGGTAATTTATGGTTTCTTTTTACCCAAACAAGCTTGATTTCTATTAATGCTCACAAATTTATGAACCATGGTTAAAGCTCCCTTACTACAAAATGGGTTTGATTTGGTTTTATACTTAATCAAAGGACTTTCAGTAAGGATTCCACCAACAAAGCAGTCTGAAATCAGTTGTGACTCAAATCCTGATATACTTCTATAGGGAAATGAGCTTTCTGAACAGATAGTTGTAAAGTTTCTAGCTGAACCTGTACTCACCAAGGTTTCTTTAGAAGTCCAGAGTGTTTACAGGTTAAAGGAAGCTGTGAAAAAGTACGTGCAATCAATCAGATGCTTCTGTTTTTCAGATACTGGAGTTTAAATAGGCTGGATTGTGGAGTTTCCACATTCCAAGAAGTCATTCAGGTAAATAGCCAGAGCCCGGAAGAGGTTTGGGGTTGTTTGTGGGGTTTTTTTTTTTCAGTTTTAGAAATAGAGATAGTGATAAGACTATAACTGTCTTGGAAACATGTAAAAACCATAAAGTGTTTGCAACACATTTAGATATGGATTGGGATAGGTTGTGACAACCAGTGCTATTTGTATATCTATCTGAACTGAAGGATGAAAACTCACATCTCACTAACTATTCTATCCTGCAGTCAGTTCTCCCTAGTAATAATCTCACACAGAAAGAGGGCTCATAGCTATTATGTTACTAGATAAAACAATTGTTCTTATGTTATCCAACCTTTATTTCATTTGAGATAAACTAAAAAAGCAGATCATTCCCAAGCAGCAATTTTCAAAACAGATTACAAAATGAACATTTGTTATAATTTAGCTGAGGTCTTGCTTCCTCTACTCATTCCTGAAGTTCTGCCAACTCACATGTCCAGGGAAACAGATGTTTCTCTGACTTACTTTCATCAGATGCCCATAGATTAATTTTTCCAAGAAGCAGTCTGGAAATATGCCACTTTTTCACCAAACACAGTTGTTTTGACAATTATTACTCTTAATGTCATTCATAAGAAATCAAACCTATTGTTGCACTTAGTATCTATAATAGGATTCATAAACTGGTCTAAGTTGAAGAGTTTGAAATTCTACAAGATGCAGTGCTGCTATAAATACTTTGAATGTAAATTCCTATAAATTTTAGAAGGTCATGTCTAACACAGGGGTCTGATTTATAGCAAAAGGGCAACGAAGAATATAGTAGAGAAATGCTCGAAATTATCGTAAGACCAGCAGTTAAAACTGAGACTGCTTGCATCTCAGAATCAGCCTCCCCTTTGAGATATGATTGGATCAGGCAAGCCTAGAAGGTCAAAGAATGCCTCAAAGACCTCTAACACATCTAAGAACTCCAGCTGTACTGACCCCACAAGATGGTTACCATAACAATGTGTGCTTTGTCCAACACAAGCTGATTATTAGTCTAGAGGTACGGCAAGGACAGCTGTAGTAAAGAATATGAGATTATAAAAAAGCACATGCAACAGGGACCTCAAGCGCATGCCTCAGCTGGAGCAGAGATACAGACATTCAGTGCCCAGTTTTACAGAAGTATCTATGACAGAAATCCTCTCCAATGGAAGATGACATTTAGGATCAATTTCCATAAAACAGCCACTCGCTGTGGATAAAAGATTCTTCCAATCAAAAGTTACCCTCAGTAAGTGTGACAATACAGCAACAGAATTTGGTTATATCTGTCACAGACAGAATAATCAAACACCTTTGTTCTTACTTATAGACTGTATCTGAGTGCTACAGCTTCCCCGGTGCTATTTTCTGCCTGGATTTGCATGTATTGGATTTTGAGCACCTAACCAGAATCCTTTGAAAATTGTTCTGATAGCCCTCAGCTACATAACATCCATGACGTCTGAAGACCAAGTATCTTGCATTCCTGAATGATTCAGATGAGATATCCATTCTAACCTCAAGTCTCCTGTGATCAAGACAATTCTCAAGACAGAAACAAGGAACAGCATCCTTTCTTCCTCTTTCTTGGACCCAACTACTAAATGAGTTCTTCAAGGGGTATCTAGGGACCCAAGCGTAAATGCACGTCATAAATCAAATATGGCAAATGGCACCATAGATATACCTTTTAACACAAGGCCTGAACATTTAAGTATTGCAGACAGTGAATAATGACTGTGAGCTCATTTACCACAAACCAAACATATCAGAACTGCCAAACTGCAACAGAGGATGTCCAAAAGAAAATTTGCTGCAGTTACCCAACAATCCTAGTTGAGGTAACATGGAAAGAATGTAAGTCTTTATTAGCCTCCTTTCAGGATTTAATCAGCAATTCATCTAAATTTAAACAAACACAAATTTCCAGTCTATTTAAACACTCCGCTACTCTTTCCAGGAAATTAGCGAAACCTCTCATCAAAACAAGATTTAAAAGAAAAAGGCCTCCTGTGAATTTTAAGTATCCTTGGAGGTTCAGGTAGGTGGATATGCAAAAGTATGTATTTTCATGGCTAAGGGCAGAAAGCAGACTTAGGTACAGAGATGAAATTACAGAAACAAAGCTTACAATTTTAAATCTCAGATGCAATATATTCTCATGTTTCCTCAACTTTATATGATGATCAGACTGCTCCTGATATTTAAAATGGGGAAATTCTGTATAAAATAAAGGAAATTAAATTAAAGGACAAAGTAATCTCTTTAAAGAGATGAGTTCTGTGAAAACGTAAAGGGGGAAGCAAATTGAAGATGAGGATAGTAATCCAATTTTGAAAGACTAATAGATAATGACCTGTAACATTCATCTCTTTGGCAGGATAGACCCCTGAGATACTCCACTTGTGAAAGGCATCAAGGTAGAGTACAACCAATTAACCACAAGACTCAGAGCCCCATTATGTAGCCAGCTTTCTACCTATTTAGTTGTCCATCCATTCAGAATGTAGTGTTCTAACTCTGATACAGAAGTATTATGGGACACACTGTGGAGACATTGCCAGTGTCACGGTAAATTATGTTCACTGCTCTCCCTGTGTTGACAAATCTAGTTTTATCATGGAAGGCAAACAGGTTGGTCAGGGATAATTTAGCTTTTGTAAATCCATGCTGACTGTTCTTAATTACCTTCTCCTTCATGCGACCAGAAATGTGTTCCAGAAGCTCTTGCTACATGTTTTTGCAAAGAACAGAAGAAAAGCTGACCAGCATATGGTTTTCTGGCTTTTGCGGTCTATTTTAAAGGTGGGTGCAACATTTGTCTTTCTCCAAGCACCTGTGACCTGCCCCAATTTCCTTGCACTTTCAGAGATAATAGTGATTGGCCTTTACAAGGACTATGTATTCTGGACTTGTATGGGACAAGTTGTCTCAAAGAATCCTTGATTCAATCCTTGTCCACTTTTGGTAGTTCTCCTTGAACCCCTTCATTAAAGACAGAGGCTTGAGAAACCCTGGTGAAGACTAAGGCAAAGGAGGCATTGAGCATCTCAGTCTTATCTGTCACTAAATCAATTATCCATCCCATTCAGCAATGGGACACATTTTCCTTGGTCAGCCTTTTACTACTAATGAAGTGGTAGAAGCTCTTATTGTCCTTGTTATCTCTTTCAAGTCTCATTTCAAGTTGAGTGTTGGTCTTCCTGACAACATTCCTTACATGTTCAAGCAATGTTTCTAAATTCTTCCTTTCTAGCCTGCTACTAGATACTTCCACGTCCTACGTACTCTTTTTTTTTTTTGCATCAAAGCTCTACTATAATTTCCTTGGTTAGCCAAACAAGTCCCTTGATAAATTGTCTTTTTTCTTCCTGTTCTTGCATGTGGACAATGCTGACTTTAAGACTTGCCATCTTTCCAGACCTGCCTTGACCTCCACAAATGTATGTGGAGGGATCCATGGGATCCTACCTATCAGCTTTCTGAACAAGCTAAAATCTGCACTCCTGAAGTTTGTACTCTGCTACTCTCCATCCTCACTTCCCTTAAGATCTCGAACTCCGCTATTTCATAGTAATTATGGTCAAAGGTGCCATTACTACGTGCAAAACCAATTCTTGATTGCTAATGAATAGCATATCCATCTGTGTGTCACTCTAAGTTGGTTCATCCTGTATTAACCAGTTCCCCCCCTACCCTTCAGAAATCTTGACTGCATGCATCCCACTTTGTTGCACTTGCAGAGGATGTCAGAAAGGTCTTTAGGATCCCCATGAGAACCAGAGTTTGTGATCCAGACACTTCCTCATACTGTTTAAAGAATGTTTCTTCCTTTGCCTCACCCTGAATGGGTGGTCTGTAACAAACTCTCATCATAATGTCACTCTTACTGGATTCTCCTCTCATCCTGTCCTGGAAGTTATCAACAACACTGTCATCCAACCCATTGAAGAGCTCCACACATCTCAGCTGCTCCTTCACAGAGAAGGCAACACACCTTCCTTGGTTTTTTTGCCTATCTTTCCCAAGGAACTTGTATCTGTCCATCACAGCACTTCTGTCATGCAGTGCAAGCTGTCTCACCAAATCTCATTTACTCCAGTGACATCATAGTTTTTCGATTGAATGTCGAGTAATTTCTACTGCAGGTTACCCAAACTGTAAGCATTTGTGAACGTATTTAATTGAGATGGGTGCTTCTATTTTCTCTCTCATCTTGTGACCCTGCACCCTTTTCTTTTGACCTCATCCACCACCACTCCACTTAAATGTGCATTGTAATCTCCCTCCCACATAATTCTTAAAGAAATCTTTTCATGCCTCCTTTTACAGCCAACATTGCAGATGCATCCAGCTCTTATTAAGAAGCATACTTATGTGTATACCCTAATGTAAATCTGATATCCTAATTAAGCTGCTATCAGTGAAGATCCTGACATGTGTGATACCCTCAACGTCATATTCATAGCACGAGACTGATTAAAAAGAAGCATAAAGTTCAAGATCATAACAAGGATGTGTCTAAATCTTTCAGGTGCACTATAGACAGTGTTTTTCTACACTTCCAAATTAAATATATTTGCATATTTTTTCCCTTAAATATTAATTTAAATCTATAGTCAGACGGTCTTGTTATACTAAAAACTGTTATAACAATTCCTATTTTTAGAAAGCTGTATCAGTGTTTGTATGCTGAATTCTATCATTCCGACCTTCCTAACAAAACATTGTCTAAACCAAGAAAAAACAGAAACAAACACAATAAATCAACTGATTTAAAATGAAAATGCAATTTATTAAAGTGACAGGAATATAGATTTTTTTTTTCCACTCCAACTAAACCAAAATGTTTTATTTCAGAACATTTCTATTAAAGTCAAAGATCAGAAAGGCACTTGAATTATTTCAAGCATAAACAACAAAAGTTATATACTCAGAAAATCCCCTTATAGCATCCATATATAAAACCAGAGAAACATCTAACTGAAATTATTAAGAACTATGATCCTCTGCATTACATCTAAGCCTTTTCCTCCATGCTCAAAAGAAAAAGCTTTCTCAAAACTGTTGATTTATTACCCATATCTCTCAAAATCTTATCCAGAAACTCCTTCAAGATATTCTTAGTCTTCATTTTGCTTTTAATAATTTAAAATTCAATCATTATTGCACAGCGATTATATGCAATTTTACATCTCATTAACCCTGCTTTGTTTTAATTATAAAGATCCTTTGTTAGATTCCTTTAAATGATCCAGTTTATAATTTCAGGTTATCCTAGGGAGCACTTTAATTCAGCTACACATTCATCAACTGTTTATGTCCTGTTAATTGTTGACAACCGCACAATTGCATTCTCTAGCTATGATTGATGAATTGCATTCACAAGTTTAGCTATTAAGCAGAATAAATATTTATAGCAATTTCCAGTTAAAGGATTGTTATCTTTATACCCAAAAGGGTAAATTAAAAACAAATGGGCTGATTGCAAAGGAGAGCATTCTAGTAATGCGCACACACTTGGTTCTAAACCACCTTTCTGAAAAAAGTATATGGAGGAACATGTGTCTAAGGGCAGTTTGATTAGACATTCCTTTGGATTTAAGCAGCAGTTCTTAAATACTACTTTGTTTTGAAGAGTTATTTTTAGAAGGGAGTAGGGGGTCCACTAATACCTGACCACTAAAACTATACAGATGTAGGATTTGTTCAGAATGAGCATTTTATCAATAGTGAGCATGAAATAATATCTGAACTTACTACGCTGGCTGAGAAAATAAAAAAGGTCAAAATGGCATTGTATTACTATCCAAGAACATAAGCTTACTATAAATATTCAGTCTATTACCATGTAATATTTATTGCATAATGTGCAGTACATGACCCACTAAAGTAAGCCCTATTATGGTGTAAACTCATATTGCCACTTCGTAGTAAGAAGAATTTCCAGTGAAAGGACTAAATTTCCAAATGCTATATTGCAGTGTTACTCCAGTGTGCACAGGGAATCTAAGAATATTTACACCAGCCAAAAACTGGGTAATAAGCTACATGCTGCTGTTTTCTAAACTTGGTTTTAAATGAATGCATGATTTAAAGATGGAAATAGCTAGACAAAAAAATATACTATAATAAAGAGAAGATCTGATACTTTGGTAATGACATGCCATTGGTGAAAAAAAGAAACCATACATACATAAAATGAACATCTCTTCAACAGGCATACTGCTTTTTTTTTTTTTTTTTTCCCAGCTGCACATATCAAGACATCTGTATTCAAATGGATTTACTGTATTGGCCAGTACAAGTCACACACATTACCCACGTGGCTCCATTTGTCTTTGTCATTCCACTACTAGGAAGGCCAAAGAGTCCCCCTTTGCTTCCCAGCTTGCTGGCTGGAAGTACTGACAAACATTGCACAGCGTAGAAGATAGATATAGCATTAAAATAACCTGAGGATTGATAAGAAAGTATCTTAACAATTTGCAAAAGCAAGGCAGCTCTTATAAACATAATATCCTGTGTGTTTTACAGGTCTCAGATTGGACCAGAAAGTCTAGATGAAATAATTCCTCATGAAATGATAGTATAGAGAAGTGCATCTGTACATTGAATGCTGTGCTTCTAAAACAGATGGAGCAGCAGATGGGTTTACAGATTGGGATCCCTGGACTGTCTGGGTAAAACAACCTTCCTGCTCTGGAAACCGGTCGTTCAATTCTCAAATAATCCAAAACCTCTAACAGTTCATGGGAGCTGTATTTCCTTCTTCCAATAAACAAAATTTTCAGAATTTACACATTTCTAAATTAAATATTTACTATATATAGCAACTATACAATAAATCTCTTAATTAAAATGCCTTTTTCACAATCTTTTTGGAACAGATGGTGAGGAAGTATTATCACCCAATGGAATAAATGCAAAATGACTACTTGTTCAAAAGCTTTAAAATTAATTACCTTCCTTCATTGATGAGCTCAATAAATGCAAGTCCTGCATTCTTCTGAATAGAATTTTGCCATTCCTAAGAAAATAAAATACATCATGATCAAAACTCAAGGATTTTAAACCACATTTCTGAAGCCGACCCTGATGACTTCCTAAGGAGTTTGAATTTAGGCTGAACTTCTTCATGCTTTGCTTTTTTTTTTTTTTTTTTTTTTTTTTTTTTTAGAATGACCTGCTCAATTAAAAAAGTGTAACTCATTCTGATTTTCAAACAAATTTTAGAAGGTCATGTTTTCTGTTTCACCCTTAAGCAAGCTTTGGATTCCTTGTCTAGAGAAGAAATCACATCTAATTTCTGCAATTCATACAGTTGCCCAATGAACATATTAAGTGCAACAAAGTGAGGCCGCAGTAGTTTCTTCACATTTCTTCACTGTTACAGCCTGTACATTTTATCAAATAGGGAAGGTGATAATCTGTGTACTGTCCATCCCTCTTTGAGTTCGATCTTTGTTTCTTCTTCATTATAAGTGAAAACAAAAACAGTAGCTAATGACAAACTGAGGTTTTAAAATTCTTTTACTATTAACATGGATTTCCACGATAAACTTTCAAAACTGATTTAAACCACCTAATAGATATTAAAAGATAACAACTTTTACTTCACATATCACTAAATCCAAGAGAAAATTCTCAATGCATCACAAAGAGCTTTTAGCCATTCAACCCACTGTGTTTATCATACCAACAGACTTGATACTTGAGATGGAGAAAGGCTGAGATATCTCCCAGTTACTTTCTTGGGGCTAATTCCTTAAAATTTTTTAGAGTAATAATAATTTCCTTTTCATCATACAGGAAAAAAAAAAAAAGAAAATGCATTAGCTGGATTACAGTTCAGAGACATTTTCTATTCTAAGACTTCACGCTATAAACAAAAATGCATAGAGAGAGTTAGTGTTACAGAACTATAACGATTTTTTTTTCTTTTTTTTTTTTTTTCAAGACTAAAAGATCAGGCAGAAACTCCCAATGTTTTTTTCCTGATATGGGCAAAAAAAGAAGATAGCTTTGCACAGATAAAAAATTTTTCTCAATGAATAGTTGTGAAAACTAGTCACTAATCAGCAAGGTGCTTCTTACTAATCCTATGAATATTCACAGATTTGACCAAGTGATGCATCTTAAAAAAACCCTCAACAACAACAATCTTGTACACATGATTGATTTTATGAGAGACAAGCTACTAAAATACCAAATAATGAATATAGTTTTAACCCATTACTGAGCAGGTAGGTCCTGATTAGGGAATACAGAGTATCAGCACTCAAACCTTGAGCTTGTGGGCTAGAAAATCATTGTAACATGCTCTTTCTTCAGTGCTGATGATTGTGTTCTTTTCTAAATCCAGTAACTGAAGTGAGCCTAATGATCTAATTTTTGGAAACAATTAAATCACATTGGTATAGTACAAATTCACTCTGAGAAATTAAGAAGGAAAGGATTCAGTTGCCGAAACATGGGCATCTAGTGCCATTTTTAAAAACAGTAATCTGGTTTAGAGATAGTATCTGAGGTGTAGCATTATTTTATATATATATATATATATATAAATCACAGCCTTTTACTGTACACTACAAAATCCCCTATTAGCATTTTCTTTTGAGGTGCTTTTCTGCTCCACAGCTGCTGACCTTGCAGTCAGGAAAGCAGAACTGGTGTGACTATGATTCAGGAAAGAAGCTGAAAAGATAGAAGCAGAGGAAAAAAAAACCTGGCTTCCTAAAACAGCTGGAGCATGCTAATTAACTTTTTAAAGAGAGACAGAGTGTCTACCTGTGCCTGTAAAAGACCAAGAAGTCCTTTGTCAGATCTTCCTGCTCACTGCAAATGTCTCACATACTGCAGGACATCCAAAATGTCTAACTGGATTTTAGATGAGAGATCTTAAGGTACTTAAAGAGTCATTAGTATCTATGTGGAAACAAACACATCTCTCCTTAGGTCTCCATAGGTGGAAAATCTCATCCATTTATCCAAAATAATTATTCATTATAAAAATGTGTGAAACCTGCCCAATTATCTATGCAAAACTAGTGGTAAATGATGCAGAACCAGAAAGAACCTGGATTCATGGTTCATGCACTGCTTCACTATAAATTTGCTACTAAAAACTTCAGTACAAACTCCCAATCCTCCATTAATCCACAAACAAGGGAATAATTATTACTACAATCTCCCCTCAGTTTTAGGCATAATTTAAGAGATTCACAAGGCTGAGAGGTGAACTGCACTTGAGAAGAGGCACCTGGTTTTCTTTTTTCCACCAAAGACCCAAACAATATACTGAAATACGTAGAAATTCCAACATTACAGTTGCCTTTGTAATGGCCATTCAGGTCACTGCATGCACTTTAAGAACTGGATTAAGTTGTGGAGTTATATGCTCAAAGAATGTGCACGATTTTGTTTATATTATCTTAGATTCGACAGAAAAATCTTTCTCACACTCAAGAGGCAAGAAGCAGAAAGATAAACTCCAAATGTAATGGATGTAGTAACGGTGGTTGGAAAATTTATGCTATAGGCAAGTAGAATCATGGCATAGACATGCAGTTATTAGCAGCTAAGTGCTTGAATGACTACACTACATCTCAGGTGGTTTTAGTGTAGTTTATATCCTGAATCTTCTGGGCCTTAAAACAAGAGCTGAGAGAAATTTCTGTGCCTCAAAAATGCTGATGACAATTACATGCGAAAGTAATGGAAGACCGTATACCAGATAATTTCTTCTATACAAGAGGAATGCATCGACCTTTCTTCCCCTGGGGGTCCTGCTTGAGAGGGCAGGGGGGATGATTATTGCTGCCAGCAGTGCACCTCTCAGAACAAGGTAGGGTATAGAAGACATGGAGATAGAGGCACATTTAGAGACTAACACAAGCAGTGTTTAAGAATGATATCACTTACTACTACTTTGTACTGAAAACAGAATGAAGATATCAAATTTCATTTTTAACTTTATTCATGTTGAAACAAATTTAAAAGTTGTCTTCATACACAATAATGAACATTATAACTTTAGACAGTCAGTTCAATTACTGTCCAGTATGGTTATGTTCTAAATATTTTATATTATGCAAACTTTTATTGAAGACATCAAAAATGTACTAAACTATTAGGATATTGGTAATTGCCACCTCCCTGACCCCACCCTATTGTCGTCCTCCTCTATTCCATTGCTGCTTGAGAAGCATCACTGCATCCAGAAAGCATCAGTACATGTTCCCTGACAGAAGGTTCAGACTGAATCCAGTTATGAAACTGTCCATGCAGAGGAGGCAGGAGATGAACAGAACTGGGATGAAGGGTCTGGAGCACAAGTCGTATGAGGAGCGGCTGAGGGAACTGGGGGTGTTTAGTCTGGAGAAGAGGAGGCTGAGGGGAGACCTCATCGCCCTCTACAGCTCCCTGAAAGGAGGTTGCAGAGAGCTGGGGATGAGTCTCTTCAGCCTAGTAGAAAGTGACAGGACAAGAGGTAATGGCTTCAAGTTGCGCCAGGGAAAGTTTAGACTAGATATTAAGAAGTATTTCTTTCCAGAAGGGGTTGTTAGGCGTTGGAATGTGCTGCCCAGGGAGGTGGTGGAGTCCCCATCCCTGGAGGTGTTCAAGAGTAGGGTCGATTTAGAGCTTAAGGATATGCTGTAGGTGGGAACAGTGCTAGGCAAACGGTTGGACTAGATGATCTCCAGGATACTTTCCACCCTAGATGATTCTGTGATTCTGAGAGTAAAGGCTAAAAATTCTAAATAACAAACCATAATACAGTACAGATATTACTTGTGAAATTCAGTTGTTTGGGTTTTTTTTAATATTTTTCTTACTCTCTGATATCCTTACAACTTCTAGTTTTCAGTTAACCTACCTAGTCCCATTTCTTTAAAATTCTCTAATCCCCAGTACACTTAAAAAAAAAAAAAAAAAAAAAAAAAAAAAAGAGGCCAGAGTATTAACAAATTTAACATGTAAAATCGATACAGAAAATTTGCACAGGTAAAAAAGAGTAGTGAAAGAGAAAAAAAGGAACAACTAGGCTTGGCATGCTAAGAACATTTTTTCCAAATCAACTTTGGTTTACCATTTAAAAATTTTTATTCATAATCATTAGAAAATTTCTTTTTAAATATATTGTGATATTAAAAATTAAATAATAAATCTGACAGAATATCTTTATATAAAAAAGAAATAATCATTTCTCAGTTTTCATAATTTACATGACAGCTCTCTCCCTTTTCACTTTCTCCAAGGAAGTCTAAAATTGTGTCACACACAAATTACAAGTTTCTCAACAAACTGCAGTTACTGAATGGACAGATACCTGGTGTAGTAATCATCCCACAATTCTTCTTGCTGCTTTGGCAATTCTCTCTTCCTCATGTCTTAAACTAATCTATTTCTTTTCCTTTTGACATACTGAATATTTACTGTATTTTCTAGTCTAAGATATTAACTCAGTTGATAGCTCAGTTCCTCAATCACTGTATTTTAATCCTAACTTTGTGAGACAGATGAAATTCTATTATATTGACTCTCTTCTTTCTAGACCCTTGAATATGTTTGGAGAAAAAAGTCTTGTATGGAGCTAAACAGGTGCTACCTTTTATCAGAAGAAGGAAGAGGAAATTTTATAAAAATGTGTTTGCAATTCACAACATGCATGTAATTTAGCCTGGGTTTGAACTCCATGTTGTGAAGTTACCTTCTAAAATCATCAATAACTTGCTTTGTTTCATTGAAGGGGAAACATTCAAAGGAAATGTTACAAGATTGAAGGAAATCTTTATAGAAGAAAACCATGTCTGTTAGAAGTAGGTAAAAACAGAAAACCCAACTGATTTCAAGATACAGCCTCATAAATTTTTGAGCAGATTACTCATAAATTTCTGAGAAGATTATAGAGTTTTTAAGATCTGGACTGTCCCTACCATTCCTAGAATAATTTATCTAAAGATACTGGAGTCTTTAATCCTTCCATTATTGTTTGGAATGAGAATCAGATCTAAGAACTCAAATTTCACTGCCTTCTCTTACGCTCATATGTATACTGCTGATATATGGTAAATAAAATGTATGCTTGGTCTACTCTTTCAAGTAAATTTGGGATCAGTTTTAGGATTTGATGATAGGTCATCCATTTTCAAAGTGACTATGTCCCACAATAAGGAAATTGTAGAATGGCTGATGACATCCTCCTGGAAGGCAAATCTGCCAGTATTGGAATACACCAGGCTTCTGGCCAAATCACAGAAAGGAAAAGGATGTGAAACTTTCTATTTATGCAAACATGAATTTAACAATGAAGCAAAGGTAATAAGAAATTTTAGATTTCACTTTCACAAGACTAAAGTCTAATCTTTCCTCCTTTTTTTTTTGGACTTGAATTAATATGTTATTTTTTTGCTTTCTTATAAACATATAGACCCATTGCCCTTCTGATCACCTGTGGTAATTGCCCAATTTATCTTGGAAATTAAGTCAAATGTTCCTGGGGGAACATTTCATTGATATCTTAGAAAAAAAATTTAAAAAAAATAACAATTACAAAAACATTTACATTATCCAAATAACTCTAGGGAAATGGCCAAATTTATTTAAATGATACATACCATATTAACATTCATCATGTTGTAGAAATTCTGCCTATCTTCTAATACAGACAGAAGATATGTGTTAGAAGATACCTGCATCTCCACAACTTCTAGAACTTACTTCCTGACTGGAAAAATAGTTCATTTAGTAGACACTAAAATTATTACTAACAACATGTGTTGCTAGGTATGGCTATTAGTCCTAAAAGCCAGTCCACTTATTCAACCAGTCTTTGATGTTAAAGGTGGATAACTAATTTGAAGTCTTCCAAAATGCACCATTAAAGAGAAGACACTCTGATATACAGAAAAATACTCCTCACATTATCTCAGTTTTATATATATAGTGAAACCCCTCAAAACTATGGTAAATTTTCTAATAATGATGGTCTCAAATAATGAGAGTTTGCACCCTTTCTCAGCTCTTTAAGACTTTTTCTGACTTTCTAGGTGTTTTCCTCTGATCTAAGATTCTTCTCAATTGTAGGCAACTTAGAGAAGTCAGGCGAAGACACCTTGCCATATAGGGAAAGTAATTCATACAGTTTTCTGATCCTGTCTGTTTTTCCATGAATCTAGAGCAGGTTCAGATCAGCATCTCACTGATGTGTAATAAATGTATTCTTTGACATTTTTTGACAAAAGTACTCTGACAAGGACAGGCAAGAGAAAGGACCAGAAGTTCCACGATGAGTGTGGTGTAAGGAACATATTGAAGAAGAGATCATGCTTATTACTAAGGGCAAAGCACAGAAGGAGTTTTCTGAGTGTATGGGAATCTGGAAGTACATCTCACGGAATAATCATGAAACTAAAATCGCCCAACAAGTAGGAAAGAATACACTGATGGTTTCCATTTGAAAGATAGATTATCAGAAGCAGATAGCAAAGAGATGAAGAGTGAGATTGGGCTGGACAACATTCCACGCATGAACAAGAAATTAATGCAGGAAAATTCTCTGACCTTCCATACAAAAAAAAAAAAAAAAAAAAAAAAAAAAAAATGGAAAACTTCCAGAATTCTATAAAGCAAGCGAGAAACACCAAGGGAAAACAAAACAAAAAACAACTGCCCCCTCAACAAATGACTTAATTTCTAGAGAAAAAAAATATAAAGGAAAAAGTTTTCTACTTCCCCTATAGCTAGTACTGAAGTTCATTTCTGATTTTGGAAATTAAACTAAGTGTGTATAACAACATATTTGTGTATAGGCCATGTGATGGATTGTGAAGAGTCTCAAATCAACAACTGAACATAAGTACATGTTTAACCTGTACCATATTCGATAATGGATAAGAACACATTAGAAATATTGCTCTTTTGTTAGACATTTTTATAGTCCAAATATGATTAAAATATTAGAGAAAGTACTTGCTTCAGCTACAAAGACTTTATTGAATTTAAATTTGAGCCTGTGGTAAAAGTGGAAGTTACAAAGCCTCAATTTGGAGCTACATGATGATATTTTTCATACACCTTTCTAGTGCTTTGCCCATTTTATGACAATCTGTGGGATTGTTTTTGGTTTTAACCTACTTCTCTCCCATTAAATACCAAAATTTCTTTCTTTTTTCTTGACTGCCACAGAGGCAGCCTTTCTTTCCTATGGCCCCAGGCATCCTACTTGCCACCTACTATGAGCTGTTGCTTTCATAGCTACTCTAGAAGTATAACAATTTTAAAATTACTATTTTATTCAGAGTTACTTTTTATTTTGATGTGACTGTTTCCACTAGTTCATGTTTTGGTGAAAGGGAGTGAGCAGGAATATGGAGCTAGGCATGGAGAAGATATGATACCTCTACAAGGGTGATCTGGGCCAGAGAGAAGCCTAAGATGATGATTGAAATTGCAGCCTAAGAGTAAGATTCAATTAGATGCAGAGATCTGAATTTAAAGCTTGCATCCATGAAGACATGAGTGGTGTTTTCTCTCTTCTCTGTGCTCCCAGATTTGCAAACTTCAAATTCTCTGAGTAGCTCTGTTGGCTTTTGAACTAGGGTCTCAGTCAGCTTAACCCACTAAACCAGGAAACAAATGTCTGAACAGTTTTCAAGTGTGTTTGTGAGTATTATAAATATCAGCACTGCTACAAAAGCAAGGTTAGCAAAGAAGCAGCTGCAGGACATCAGCAGTGTAGCAGATCCAGAACTTTGTTATGATAAATGTTTTCAAGATATGCTGGAAAACAGAATTATTAAAACAGTAAGTTTTTGCATGTTTGCATATGTGTTTGTGTGTCCTTCCCTTCTACATCAAATTTTAATTCAGATTTTTGCAGTGATATGATATGCAGAATTGTCTCCTCCTAGTTGCACTGGTACAAATAAGAGACAGTGGATAATCCAACAGGACAATTGGGAAAATATGGCCAAAAGTGAAACATCCAATTTGTTCCATGATTAGGAAAAAGAAAGATTAAAAAAATTACATCTCCATAGAAATTTGCATATCCAACCTTAATTTCGTCAGTGAAGTTATATCTGACTTATTTTCCTAAGTGGATTAAGTCTCAGGTTCATTGTTCTTGAGATTTAAGAGAAACAGCCACTATTTAACTTATCTTCAGCCTTCCTACTGCAGTTGGTGTCAAAAAGATAAAAAGCAAACACTTCTGTAGTGTGCTACTATCACAGTTACTCTGAAAGACCTATCATTTACCAGACAAAAATTAGGGAGTATAAGAACTCTAGGAATACCTTTGGAAAGAATAAATAAGGACCAGCAAGAATAATTAATGATGACTGTAATACTGACAACAAGAGTAAACATACAAAATTACTACAAATAAATCTATAATGAAAATTAAAAGGTTTCTAATAATGCGTAAAATTAAAATGTAACATACATACAAACAGTGTAGTACAGAAATAACGTTGTCTTAAGATGGAGCCTGGTAAAAAACCTGTAAGAATGGTGCTCGATAAGAAGGCACTGTACAGCAGACCTGGAGAATTCTTACTTAAAATTTCCTAGAAAGCCTTGAATAGATTATGTTTAGTATCAAGAAACACGGATTGTGTTTCTGTTATATGAATCCCACATTTCAGGCTTCTTCTGGTCAGCTGTAGGGACCAGAAAACAATTCTTTTTTTTTCTGTATTGGGCAGCTGCCCAGGAGCTGTCCTGTATTCCGAGGCAAAATGCATATTTAGATGTGCTAGTGTGTACTGAAATCTCTCCAGTGTCTGGCTGATGGCTCTTCCTATATTTTCAGAGCTAAACCTATCACGGAATTTCTTCACTGAGAATTTGCTTTGAATTTGCACTGGCAAGGCAAATCTTTCTGGGTTTTTTTGTTTGTTTTTCCATTTCTCCTTGGAGTGGGATTAATTGCTTGATATCGTTTCAGATTTTTTCTTGCCACTTAGGACAACAGGCAATGCACTCATTTGCCTTGCCCTGTCCCATCTTCTGCCCCATTTCACTACTTTATGGGTTTGAATGCTATAGCATATATAGTAGTATAGAACTACTATGTTTTACATGTGTCAAACTGCTGAGGAGCATTTTACGGATTGCACTGCCTGGGAGCAGATCTGTCACAGATCTTTTTTTGGTTATACTGAATAAGTATATACTGAATGGCTGCCTGTGATATGAAGAGACAGACCGGATCCAATTCAAGTAGCTTCTGAGTTTCCAGGTTAATGGATAAGACAATATGGACAGATACAACTCATTTATGAGGCTCACAGGGTTAACCAACGTTTGAAAGGCTTATCTGAAGCTCAGTTTACCTGTTAGTTACATACTGGAGCTTGTCTAGTTATGGATATACTCTCAGAATAGTTTGCTTTATTTAAGGCACTTTAAGTTCTATAATTTTTCACAGAAGTAAAAAATTTACAGAATCTACTTACATCTTAATATCTTAATTATAAGAGGGACTATTTGTTATCACTTATTTGAGAATCTTCTAACAGTTTTTAATTGCCAGTTTTAAGTAAAGCATTTCTTGCTTATGTATGTCCTTTTCCTCACTCCTCAGAGTTTTTCTAATAAAAACATATTTACAAGGGACAGCATCTAAAAGACATCTTTTTCCTAGACATAGTGATTCAGAAGCAGAATATTTTTTTTCTAGCATTGTTATTTCCCTTGCAGGCTCCTGAATTACAATCTTGACCAAACTTCCAACATGTGGGGAAAGGAAATCAACAGATTGAAGGATGAATTGAAAACCACAAAAACCTAAAATTAGGCAGATATTCTACATGCATTCTACAATCACAAATGACAGCATTTTTTTCCTAAAGTAACCATTTTCCCATTATAATAGTTATATTTTTAAATACATCAAGTAGTGAGATGTCTTAGATACTGAGACAGTATTTTCTGTTTAAGAAATTAAATTTCTCCTGTTAATATATAAGATACTGAGAAATACAAGTGGCATGAGATAAAACTCCTTTGGGATAACATCAGTTTCTGCAGAAGCTGTATCCTCAAAGAGAAAAATTTGCAAAAGATCTGGAAGTAATTAAAAACTACTGTAGTGTTTTGGCTAGGGAAAAAAAAAAAAAAAGAAAAAAGTAATTGATATCTAAATTTTATGTAAGAAAATCTACATTGCAAAAATTAATGTTTTTGGTTGGGTTTTTTTGGGTTTTTGCTTGTTTTTTTTTATCTGCCACTACCAACAGCAACGCAGTTGTGACATGCTCAACTAGGCTGAGGGAACAAAGACCAGATAATCAAGCACAGATCTTGTCAAACATAACACATCTTCATCCATTTTATGTTAAAATAGGCCAAATCCAAATGAAAATGCCGATTTTATGATAAGCAAAAATCATTGTATGTTTATCATCAATTATTCAGAAAAAATATATTTTGAGTACTTGGATGTATACTTTTGGTTTATATAAGAAATAAAGAAAATAAAGCATTCATACCTAAATTTTAATCTAGTGAATTAGGTGATACTTGGAAAAAATAAAATGGGTGCAGGAAAGCAAGTTACACAAGAGAGATTCTGAAAATACAAAGAGTAGAACTTTTCGTTCTTCCCCAAATTCACAAGTGATGCACTATCCACACAGGAGTTCCTTTAAAATTCAAAATGTATTTTTCACAGAAACTCCAAATTCCTTTGGGGGAAAGGCTTGATTGCATATCCCTCTGAGTCAAAAAGGCTGCCCATATGAACTGAATTATCCATGACATGTACCTTCAGACATTTGTAACGTGATATTTCATGTAAATTTAGACCATACCTTGGACATGAGCCGCTGGCAATGTTGATTTTATTCAGGAGCTCAGATAAGAAAAAAAATTCTGACATCCTTGCTAATCTGTAGTCGTTAACATGGAATTTCCAACATAAAGAGCATAAAAGCATCTAATTTGCTGTAGCAAATGAAAGGAAAACAAACTTCGCATTTCCCTTTCCTTTTCAATGTCTAAAGTTACTCTGTTCTATGCAAACAAAATTGTACTTTTCAAAGGTTTAAATATTGTCATCTATCTTTTCAATGACACATTTCAAACTTCCCCACGTAATCTGTAAAATGTCATTCAATCTGAATATGAAGGATTTACCCATGTTAGGAAGAAAAGCCCTAGTTATATTAGGATTACTGCAAAACCACAGTACTTTAGTCCTTCCTGTTCGTATTACTTATCATATAGAAAAGCTCAGGTAGCACTATCTCTTTATTTATAGAGATGACTTCACCTCATCTGCTGCAAACAACTTCTTCTATACTCCTAATTCCATATTCTGTGAGCCATAGGATGGATTACAATATTTGTCTGTCTGCGATACTCTTCCTCTAGACATTTTATGTATTAGTACTCTTATAGCATTTACCTCATGTTTTATTTGACAAATAGTTTTAAAATGTAAATAGAAAAAAAACTAACAACGTTTTTCCTGCAGGTGAATAGAACTACAGATCTGATTGTTTCATACACCTATAGGATTAAGCACAATATTCTGTGGAAATGCAATTTACAGAAGCAATAGTTAGAAAGATGAGGGGAGGAGAATGCAATTTGCACCACTACAGCCCCCTGTTGACCAATTCCTATAGAAACATCTAACACCACCAGCAAATATTACAGGATTAGATTCTGAAGTATTTGGCAATGAATGGACATCAGGGCACAAAATCTTCCTTACTTAGAAGGTAAGGAAAAAACCTTGAAGTATCAGATGGGGTATAAAAACTAAAAGCTTGCAATTTCCCCAAGTAATTGGGTAGAGGGAAAATAGCTCTCCCAAACAAACACTGAAGAAAATGAATAGATGTTCAAAACTTCAAAATGATTACGCTCTTCACATTATTTCAGGTATAAAATGAATCTCATTTTTATAATAGCTGAATATTTTAAATAATAGATTACATGTATAATAGTCATAAAAATAACAAATTGATTTAGCTGCATTTGTTACATAGCTTTACTGGGATGTCTAAAGCAAGCATTGCGGAAAGAGCTTAAATTTCTCTCTCTTCCTTTCAATCAATATTTGAGGCAAAGTTTCATCTCTAGGGCCCTTAATGGCAGGAATTCCTGGAGCCAGCAAATGAGTAATGTTAAACCTATGATTAGATGATGAGGCCATCAAAGACACTAGACCCTAATGCTACATTCCACTTTATTCCTGAGAACTGCAGTAAAAACAAAGGCTAGAGAAGAAAGGACTGTAAGTTATTCCTTGCCTCAAGAAAATGTCTCAAAAGCTGCTAAAAAAAGTAAAAAAAAAAAGTTTCATGACATGAACATAGAGCTCAAAAGCCTTAATGGATGTTTTGGAATTTTCCTGGAACCCAGGACTTCACCATTAGGTAACAAATTTTTCAAGTGCCCTGCTGGATAAGGTTTGAAGTTCAAATCCCACTGAGGATTCCTGCCAGGGTTGTATTTTTCTTTTACTTTTCCCTAACCAATATCCACCCTGGCTAAAAGAAGAAGGAAAAAAAGGAAGAGAAGGAAAAAAAAAAAAAGGAAAACAAGATTTAATGATTTCCTTATGACACAAGCTTGAAGAAACGCAACCTATGGACTGGCAAACAGCAGGTAAGTTGGAATCCCCCAAAATCAGTTGTAAATGCTTATTCTTTACAGATAGATTCCTCAAAAGTAGATCTTCAATTACTACTAGAAACTAATTTGTTTTCAGTATACTATTGGTGCATGTTCTCATTATGCAGCAGTAAATGCTAAGTAAAGCTACAAACAAGGGATTTTCCTTGGTAATATTATAACAAGTTAACCTGGGCATTTTATATACTTGGTTTGAGTTTAACTGGTATTATAAATCTGTGGGGAACTTAGTAAATGAAACGCTGTTAATAAGTCTTTAGAGAAGTCTAAAAACCTGTGAAGTTATCTGGAACTGTTAGGCCACTGTATTTTTCTTATATTTTACAAAATGAGAAAAACTCTAAAATGTTGATAACTTACTACTGCAGTTTAAAATAAAAAGTCACATACATGAAATTAGTCAATAACACTTCTGTCAAAACAAGGAAAATTAAAATTGAGATATAAACAATTCAAACACTATGAGGTATTATTTTAGTTTTGAATATTTTACTTGTGAAAGCAATTCAAAATGTTAAATGAGTCAGATTTCTGAAAAACCCATTATTGCTATGCTAAAACCCCGATAGTTTAACTACATTTTAAAAATAGAAATACTATGCTACTGCCACCTAAACCATGTTCTGCTACCTAAACCGTGTTCCTCTGCTTTTTATATACTGACAGCTACATAAGATATCCAATGAGTTATGTCACGTATATCAAAAGTAATAAAGTTAGCACAAAGTAAGCTTTTGAAAAATTACTAACTCAAAGACAGATTTCAACATAGTATTTTGACAACAGTATCTTATTTATATATTCTAAATATGGACTGGCTTGAAAGAGAGTTCATGTACAGAAAAAGTGCATAATGTACATCCATACACTTTTACAAAATGAATACAAATAAACATTGTATAACCTGTGAATATAGACAAACTATGGAAAGTTTGATTAAAAAAAAAAATATCTACAATTTAAATGCAACCAAAAGAGATTAATTTGTATTTTATTATACTGAAATGGAAGAATGAAACAAAGAGCAAGATACAATTCTTAGGCTGGCAATAATCCAGCACTACCAAAGAAACTAATACAATTAAAACCAGAGAATGTCTTACCTGTGAACAAAGTAGCATAACAAGTTCAACCACTGAAGTACTTGATTTCATACAAACCAGACCTGCAATAAATAGTCAAAAATGAATTTAAAAGATTGGTGTTATTTAGTTATTACAGCTCCAAGGCTTCAGAAATTACATAAAATATCTGTAATATATATATATTTATCCTCAAATTCACTGAAACAAGTTTCAAGCACAATTATGTGAGCATTTAAGATTCAAATATATTTAAAAGTTCAGAAAGCATCCAAGAATCACCTAGAATAATCTATACCAAGTTCAGAACATAATATTTTTTAAGTCAGTCTTTTTGACACTTAGCTTAGTTCATTATTTAGCTAAATACCTATCTATATCATACAATGCCATTTAGTACACAGTAAACATAAGAAAACAACATTTGAATATTAAATCCTGTAAATTCTTAAGAATAAACTAATCAGATATTAACATATAAAGAATAAAGCAGCTGCTTAGAAGTTAATTTTTGTTTGGTAATTGATTTTTCTGTAATTGAAAGCTTGAGTATTAAGGAAAGAGGCATATATAAAGTATTATCTTTATTAAAATTATAAGCCATACTTTGCAGGCCACGTTTCTTAAAACAAACCTTTAATTATGCAGTTACTTATTGTTTTTTGCTTACTTTAAATAAACAATACCTAATAACAAAATAAACAATACCTACTAACATTGCCACTATCATCACTACTCATTTGCAGCTTCGCAAATGGAAATTTACTGAGAGAAGGATATCATGTCTAAATATTTAAAAGATGCATTATAAAGAAACAAAGAGGAAATTACACTTCTACTGTTATCTTTATATATGGTAGCTTCTGTTATCTGAAATCATATAGACATTGATATGATGGTTTAGGGCATAGGAAGACTTTGGTTATATTGCAAAAATTATAAATTCACAAATATAAAGCTTACAGCTAAGGACTAAATAGGAAGCTGAAAAGCAAACTGATGTGCTTTAAGTAGGTTTCTACAAACAGCGATTAGAGACAAAAGCACTCCTACACAATAGCATGTATATTTATTGCAGGTAGTGGATAAATACCCTTTTGTGCCCATTTTGCTAACAACCCCATCCTTATTGTATAGTAACACAGAACGAGCTGTAAGAAGCCACTAGGATTCCATTCTATCAGATATATGGGCAGACAGTTAACTAATGAAATAAGAGGCAGATGTGCAGAGCTCATTTAGGGAGACAATTGCTGTAATTGATCAGCTATTCTCATGCTCAAGTGCTAGAGGATCAGAAAGATTAATGGGATACTTATCACCTGCAGGCTACCTCCTCTATTTGAAAGCTGACAAAGAAAATCCAAACAGAAGACTGAACTCTACAGTTAAACCAATACAGGTAGCACAGACGTATCAAATATTTTACCATAGGTTTATTATTAATCCACCTCATATTCTGTAAAACTAAAAAAAATATATTTTTTGTCACACGCTCATTTATCTTTCACTGTCATAGAACAGTTTGGGTTGCTGAAGGTACCTCAGGTGTATTAAAATGTGACCAAGGCAAAATAATGCTCTTAGAAACATATTCCCATGCTACAGTCTTCTAAATTTGTATGTGACTTTAGCGTCTGAGTTTAAATCAAAAGAACAAATATATCCAGAAAAAGCATCACACACCCCTACAAAAAATAAACCAATTAAATTACCTAACAAATGTTTATGCATCAGCAGTAGTTACTTTGTATCTTTACCACGTTTCCAAAAAGAACAGAAAACTCGTTGCAAAACATACACTTTAAAGAGAAACACATAATGAATATTTCCTGGCTTAATTCATTAAATTAGAAGCTCTTAATTTTCAAAGATGGTGGTACTTTTGCCATCTGTGTAGCTTCAAACAATATGAAAAAAAAAAAAAAGTTTGGAGTGTGGACCAAACCGAACATCCTTAAAATGGCACAAAGCTAGGATAAGTACTCATGATTATTATCCAGATAGCAATGATGATCTAGTTCTAATGACACAAATACTACATGCATAATAAAACAGGACACTCTGAAGGAAGTAATAATTACCTTAGTGCAAATCTTTCTGTTTATTTACCATAATAATTTTTATATATTTTATCTAACTTTTTAATAGCCTGATGATTCTACAGGCTTAGGTGGTTGTCTGACCTAAAATCGATGTCTTTATTTGTCTGGACATCACATCTAATCAACTGAAAGCTTAGATGTAGCATTCTAGCATCAGAAAGGAGAATTGAACTGATTTTGGTGAAATTCCCAAAAAGAAAAAGAGGAGGATACAGAACTGACATCTGGTTAGCACATCGGCACACACATCAGTTGTAACCTGTTCTGTAATTGCCTGCTGATGAAACAAGCCACTGATAAGAGCCATTAACACCTCTCATAACCAGTAGTGTTCAAACTTGACATTCTAAGAGGCTGTTTTTCATATTAAAAATAAATAACTAAGAGAATGTAGCACTTTTCACATATGAAAATACAGGGGGAGATAGGAAAGCCTCATAAAAGAAGTTCATGGTGTCAAAGATGAATGCAAGGAATATTCTTTGCAGACTCTACAGTAGAAATTAAGTGTGCAGCACTCTAGTTATAACTGAGCAAAACCAGGAGTAGCCATGACACAGAATGGGGAATCCCATGCATCATGATGGGTGGGAAGAAGGAAACAGAAACAGAACTACTTTCTATTTACATTTAAGTATTCATACTATACATTCTTTGAAGTAAAACAATACAGAAATGTGAAACATTCATAACAGGGCTACAATTTCACGTTGTAAGTTTCTTGCTTATCAGCCTCCTACTCCCACTTCAGGGATTCCTTCCACTCAAATCATATGAGGGAAAGTGTGTGCCCTCCATTACATGCTTCATTTCCTCCTTCCTAGCTGCCAAGGGCTCTATTTTTGTGTCCCTTGTCATTCTTCTCATTTTCACTTATTCCTGATTAAGGAGTTAAGATTTGAAATAAATAAACTTTGTGTGTGTGTGTGTGTGTGGTTTTTTTTGTTGTTGTTGTTTTTTTTTTTAATTTTCAGTTTACTGTCAGAGCTGTTGTGAGTCAATCGTAGAGAATGACAGAAAAAGATCAGACCTAATGGAGGACAGATCCTTGTCTGCCTATTAGAAAAATCTGTCAGAATGTAATCTCTGGTTTATGAAGATCCCACATAATCAAAAGCAAGAATCACTGTCCTTGTCCTGTTTAACTTATCCTACATAGACCAGAAAAAAAAAGGTCTTTTTAATACTCTTTTGGGTTTGAAATTTGCATGATCCTCTGTTCCAGGAAGTCCAACTTGTGTGCATGTCTGGGTACAGACGCTAAAATAATTTCCTTCAACAAACAGTATACAACAGACATAAATAAAAAAGGAGGAAGAAAATATTCTGCTCCCATTTTACAGAAGAGAAGACACAAACTGATTGAGGTATCTTCCTGAAATCAAAAATAGAATTTGTAGCATGAATCAGAATCAATTTCTTAAGTCCCAAATGCACTAACAAGTGCATTTATTCTTCCTCTTTACTGTTCTGCAGGATTTGACAGAGATTTTTAAAGTGTGCAAAGTTTTATTAGCTTTAACACAATGAGAAACAAAAATGGTAACAAGCTTTGGAAAATAATGGCTCCTCTGATTGAAGAGAGCACACAAATCTATTTTGAGTTCTCTTTCCCCTCCCACTTAACTCCAACGAGAAAAAGTATTTGCAATTCAAACTAAAACTGTTGCCTGCATTCTTCAGCTGCAGATAAATTCCTCCTATACCATCTGTATCAAATGCCATTAAGGAAGCTAATGTAATTACTAAAATACAAGTGGTTATTTCCTGCATACAGCAAGGTTAAAAAGGTTACTGTTGAACTGAATGGAGTACGTGCTCTTTATATTTGCTGTTCTTAGTACTTTTCTTCATGGTCTATTTTCAGTCCATTAAATATAGCCATCAAAATTCAGCAATTTGATGGCAACAATGACCACATATATGGACACAAAAACTGGGAGCATCAAGTGCGTGACCTTAGCTAATCTGGAATAAATGATGTATGCCTGGCAATTATCTTAAAATGCTCTGGTTTACTTGACTTCATTTTCAGTGTTCTTCTGTTGGCCCAAAGATATGCTAATTATTTCTTTTCACTATGACTTATTAATGTCTAAAAAAAGATTAATTTCAACTACACTATTTTAGTCATGCCTATGGCATTAATGAAGTCATGGGTTCAAAACCTTGAAGCCACCATGCTGAGCTAGTCAGTGTGAATTTCTATTTTGAAGAAATATAATGTAGGCTGATAAAATCAATTTTTAAAAAATCCTTATGAAATAAGATCATGGTTTTGAACTTCTTTATATTATTATTAATACAGTGTGTGTATGAGTCTAACTGAATACCAACACAATTTCATCTGGTCTTTATCAAGGTTTGCCTGCATTTTCTTTCAATGATTTTACTTTGTGTCAACTTAAACCCTTATTGGAACTGGAATCAATTTTAATATTAGAAAAAAACAAAAGTTAAATGTTTTATATCTTATTTTCAACTTAGAAAAAAAGATGCAATTAACTATACTTTAGAGCCTGAAGAAATCTTTCACTCAATTATAGCTTCTACACATCTGAAGGTCTCAGGTATGGCTAAATAAAAAGCATGAGAGAGTTTAATCCATTTAACACAGTTCACAGAGAAAACTTGGCCTTTGTTACTCCTGTACAGTGTGACAGCATGGCATCAAAAGAACAGGAGCTTTGTATAGAAAAAAAAATACTTATGACAAAATAAAGATGTTATTATATGCATTATTTGTTGATGTATAAAAAATGTATAAAATGCACTTAGAAAGGACTATAAGGTCCTAAAACTAGATCACACCCCACACACACTCCCCCCCAAAAAATACTAGAATTCTCCTTTTAAACTTGTATTTTTGTTAGTTAATCTATTTTCTGTTTCCTACTGATATAGTCTTCCATGTACTGTAAACAAAACTGTATTGTTTCAAATTGTTCACTATAATTACTGGTAACTCATACTGTGGTATCTCTTCCCATAATCCTCACTGACTTCTGTGCCAAGAAACAGAGTAGGAATTTTCCACCAGTAATTACCACTCACAAATTGTGTCTTCATATTTGATAGACTATCCCCTTATATTCTATTCAACATTTGTTAGGAATGGTACAACAAAGTTTGAGTACAGTTCATGCTGATGACAGAAACTAAAGCACGTTTTGGCTGTGACAGTACTAGGAAAAAAAGTGATGGTGATATTTTGGCTTGGTTTCCTTCAAGTTTATTTGTTCTTGCAAAATGTCTTCTGTTAGCAAAATCTTATGGCAATTTTTTTCTTGAAATATTTTGCTGAATCTAACTTGCAGTCAAAGAAATAAATTTAGGATTTTTTTTTTGATCATTAATTAAAATTACTTGGATAGTTTAAATCTACATTATTCCCTCTCTGCCATATGTTGTCATTCAGAGAAACCTAGATTCAAACTGATGTTTAAACCAATTATCAAGTTTGTGGTGAGTTCAGTAGAGCTCTGAAAAGAGATAGTATGAAAATATAGATAGGTGAAAAGTTTGAAAGTAAACGCTAGGTGTGTAAAACTATTAACTGAAATAACAGATGTTGTTATTCCAATCAAAGCAATTATTAGGGGGAAAAAAAAAAAAGTGTTTTAAACAGGATGTAATGTTTTGCAAGATGACACTCAAAATTGGTTTTAGAACCATACATATGTCACATATTTTGTAGGCATTTAAATTACACTAATGGTCTTTATTTATGAAAGCCAAAGGCTGGCAAATATTCAGGAATTGCAGAAAGTCTGCAGGTGGAAATCACAGCCATGTTGCAAAATAATTACAACTTTACTTTTACTAGATGAAAGGAAACACTATTCCAAAGAACGTAACTCACTGAAATAACAGTCAAGGTTATGGATTTTACAATTCCCTTCAGCAGCCCTGATTGGCAGAACACAACATTACCACCAACTCTAGGGACCATGAAGGATGGCTGAATTAGTACTCCAGACCATACTTTGTATGGGTAGATGTCCTTTACAGATCAGAAGAGTGACACAGAAAAACATGATGAATGTGAATTTGGCTCAGTGCTTTTGTAGTTGATCAAGACAGTTACGGGATTTTTGATATGGTGAAAGACACTGCACAACACATGCAATATTATTTATACCTGGTACCTGAAAATCTAGAAGAGCTATCATCTATGTTATCAAATGAAATGCCTTTCAAATATTATCAGAAATCTTTGGAACTCGTATGTTAAGATAAACACCTCAAAATAAACACTGATAGGTCAACATAAAAAAAGACATTTTAATTGGTTCAAACCCAACTCAAACAGTTTGGCCCTTTTAGCCAAATCTGTAAACTAAACCAGATCTTAATAGTAGGATAAAATTTAAAAGAAAAAGAATGTTGTATAAAAGTTTCTTCAATTATTTCATTGAAGTAAGAAAACCTTTATTTCTTTACCACTGCAGTTACTAAAAACGAATCTAAATGAGGACCATAAAATATCCAGATGGAATCACAGAATGGTAAAAACCCTTGAGAGCATACCCACAGAGAGGGGATTTATTACAATGTATACAAGATTTACTTTTTAAAATTACAGACTTTCGTACTGTGATCCCATGAGCTGTAACAATATTGACAAAACTGATGCTGGTGCCACATTACTCCGAAGAGTCTAGCCTTATACCAACATGTAGAATTTTTGTCAATTTTCCATTAATGTTAATGTGATGCACAAATTCTCCTTCATCAAATGAGAAGATCACTTAATCTATAAAATAAAACCCACCACCACTGTTCAGTTTAATATATCACTGAAGATTTTCAAAGCTGATCCAGTTTTTCATTTAGCGCCTGTGGGAAAACGCATGTGTGTTTCTCTGTCCTTCTCTTAAAACAGTCTCTCTTTTCAAATACCTGTTGTGACATAGCGAACTAATATGCTTATCTAATTGCTATCCCAGAAGAGATCTAAAATTTGTATCAATCATATATCGATTAAGAATTTCATCTATTTAGCATTAATAAAACTAAATTATTCTTTTCATATAAAAGAATACAATGCAAATGTTAATTATAAAAAAAAAAATGCCCTGTTAAATTTAAGTGAAGCAGAATTCTTTTGGAACGACATGACACTTACTAGATACTAGAATTTAATTTGGAAATAAAATGTGTTTCCTTCTCTTCTAAAGTCCCCTTCTAAAGAATAGGTCAAACCAACCAAACCAGTGATCACATTACACAGCAGCTGATCAAATTAAAACACCTCTAATCTTGAAATTGTCTATGAAATTGAACTATTGCTTTTCTGTTTAAGTCTACTTCAGTTTCAGATAGACTCGAATAACTTATGCACTTTTTATTTTGGTGGGAGCCTGGAAAAACTGAAAAATAAACTACACTTAGATAGAGGTTCTGGAAAATCAAAACCTGTTATTTATCTAGAAAGAATCTCAATGAAAACCATTCACATTTTTTTCCAAACACCCAACAGTCCACTGTGAAAATTAAAATATGATCCTGAAAGTCTTCTGATTTCCCCCTTTATCCTATGGTGTTACTAAATAAGTGGCTCAGATTTGCGGCTAAATTTCTGCTACAGCTGCTGCCCTGGATATTTTTTTTTTCAATGGATGGAGTAAAAAAAAATAATGAAAAAGCCATTAGAAAATTAGTTTAAATTTGAAAAGTTAAAAGATTTTTCAAGTTTTGTCATGTGATATTTTCTCAAGATCCCATTCATTTCTTGACCAAGTTGCTATTTTTGATTACGTTTGTAGAAAAACTACTAAAGGAAAACAACCAATACCAAACAAATTGCCACATATTCAATAAATCTGAGAAAAGACAAGTATTTTGAGATTTTATGTTCTACTGATCCCTTACATTTTTTTTATTTAAATGAAGAAACATCTATCCCTCTTTTCTCTTTTTTTCCTCAGTCCTTCACCTCCTCTTAAATCCATGTTACAGGAAATACATTTCGGAAGATTTGCCTTTTGTTTCCTTCTTTCTACTACTATGTTTTAGTTCTTTGTTACATTCTTTCCTATTACGAGGGGGAATATTATCATCATGGAATGACACAACTGAAATGTGTGCATGGTGATGACAGAAAAGGAAGGCAAGAAAAGGATAAGCTGCACAGCAGTAAAACCACTTACTTTTTACTGGTCCTCCTTACTTCCTTATATTTCTTCTCTTTGGCAACCCAGAGGCCGTATTAAGAGAACAGGGAGTGAACCAGTGCAGCTGGAAGTATAACAAAACCTCACAAAACTCATGCAGCTTCCTAAATTTCTAAGGCGAAGATGACCATTATTTTAACTAGGTATGATCTCCTAAGTAGCATAACCCACCAGATATTTTTTCTTACTGAGCAAATTGTTGGTGAACTAATATTTTCTTTAGATAGGAATTGTTTTCTGAGAATTTGATAACAAGGAAAAAAAATAAATCTCCATTTCCACACTGGACTTTGCTGACCTTAGTTGGCAGCCATCAGATCTTGTTCCTATCCTGAAACCCTTCTGACAAATGGTAATTATTCTAAACCAGTGTCTCTCAAAACACAGAAGAGTACCACAGTCATAGATCTCTTGAAACAACTTGTATTTCTTGTGTTTCAGTTTTCTTTATTTACTTGACAGTAACATTGTTATGGGCTCTCCCTAGACCTGCTTTGACATCACTTTGCCATCTTAATTTGACATATCACAACTGTCTCTGTTGTCTGACAAGTTTTTCAGCATGAGGGTTTCCCATTGCAAGAAAATCTCCACAGACAACATCACTATTAGTATAAAAAGATTGGATCATAAAATTCCACATACCGACAGACAAAAATAAGACATGATATAAGACAATATATGTTTAGCAGGTTTGGTCTTTTTGGGGGAAGGTAAATTTTAGCATAAAGTTAGACTCAACACTGTAAAGATGCAGGCCTTGCAAAAATAATCCCAGGTCTGTAGGGAGTCTGTTAACATCTAGATAAATCAAATTGATGGTTCATTGATGTTTATGCTATCATTAAAATTTTCTTCTATCAAAAACAAAGAGCTCTATAAATAGTTATATTTTAAGATTCAAGTGTAGTAGTTTCTCAAGTTAATTGATTCAGGAGTTTTTGTGGAATATTATTTTTTTATGCCTTGAAGGAATGGAAACAATCACATCTATATCCAATAAGATGAACTGTAGAAGTGCCTTTAAATCAGGACAAGTAAGGAAGTTTTGTAAAATTGGTCACTGATTAAAAGGTTTCAGTCTGGGTTATAAGAGCAGGTGATAAGTGGACACAGAGTTAAGGAATATAGAAGGAGAAACTGTGACCAGCCCTAATGAGATTAGTTTTGTAACGACCCTGGACGTACAGCTCAGGCTACACGGAAAAGGATTATTAGACTATGTCTCATGAGAAGTACATCTTTCAGTGCAAAATCTGATACAGAGATGTTATTTGCACTCTATAGTTTATCAGTTAGGTAGTTCTCTGGAAAATACTGCTGGGATAATAAAGTAGATTGATTCCGTTTTTAAGATTTTAGAGGACAAAGGGTGGGGCAAATACCAGCCTAACTGTTTCAAGTCCAAAACCAGGCAGAGTCCCCTGCTGAGTTCTGAATGATGAATTAAGTGGAATAAGAACCAGAGAACCTCTGCCTGTGGGGAGCTTCAGTCACAGCATGAACATCCTGTAGATACTGAATACCTTTTTGGCATACCACCTCGTTTTTCTTTGGACCTGGACAGTAGAGAAGAAAATAATAAGGAGGAAAAAGGTAGCTGTTCTAAAAAAAAATAATTGTACAACTTAGTCCAGTGTTACCATGCAGCACTGCTGTATACCTGATATGATGAGTCCACCTACAGGCTATGCTACAGTAGTGCCTGTATGTGTTAAGAACTTTGTCAAGAATCTTTTAAAAGTTATTTCCTTGAAATAATATTAAATAGATCTCTTGCTACTCTTTTTGTAGTAGGAGGAAAACTTAGTAAAAAAAAAAAAAAAAAAAAAAAAAGGAAAAAAAAATTATTTTCCATGAAAGCTGAAAGTTAGAACAAGAATGAAGCCAGAGGGACATCTGACCTGGATGGTGTTAGGACAAAGAACAAGTATGAAGTCATCAGGGAGGGTATTATTCTGGAGTTGTAAGGCAAAACCACCAGTTCTTCAGTTCTTTCTGGACCTTATGGCTTGCAACTATAGGCTACTATGTTCAGTAAAAAGAAACTTGTGAGAAAGTGCCCCATACTGCTGAAGGGCATTGTGACCTGAGGACCACAAATTACTCCTTTTCTCACTCTTTCAGAGCTCCAATATTTTGTGCATTTCTTGATGTACTTTAAAAGAACAACAATTGGTATTGTTTGGTTTCTAATATAATCTTCATAGTAGCACTTTCAACAGTAATTTAGTAACTTCAAACATCTAGTGGCTTCTATATTTTCAAGGATAATTTTCAGACCTTCTTTTCAGCAAACCTGACTACTTTACACTGTGACCAATTTGTTTTCCTGAGGGCATTTATTTATTTATTTATTTTACTGTTTAACACCTTCTGTTGAATATATGTAGTTGGTTCTGAACTTTACAATTAGTCTCACATTTTTCAGTCATTTTTTCTCCACTGGCAAAGCAACAGAACCACCACAATTTCTGCCTAATGGGAACTCCATATATTTTGGATTGTAAAGATATTTTGATTATTAATTAATGTAACAATGATAATATAATCAAAGACCCATAATCTGAGTGCCAACAATTTCTACCCTTAAGTTAAGTTGGGACCATATAAGCCAAAGACAAAGGAAAGGGCATGAGCAGTTAACCTCTGTTACACAGCCTAATACATCTTAGTAAGTGTTCAATTCATTAGACAGGGATAGAGAGGCTCATATGTGTAATTAATTATTGGCAGGTTTACTTTCAAAAAGGTGCCAGATGCTATGTATTTCCTAGTTGCTATCTGGATCTCTGATCTATAATGCTTTCTGCCGTATTAAACATCTGTTCAGAACATACTTCTGCACACAGAAACTTCAGTAATTAAAGAGTTAAATCTTCAAAATCAAATGTATGTCTATCGTCTTCACTTCCTGTTGTTTGTCATTATATCCCTTTCAAAGAATCATAAAAGAATATTATATGAAAGAAAAATGATCTGTAACTGGCATGGGGGTCATTACAGTTCGAAGATTTCACTGTGGATAAATAACAGACTTCTGCTGTGGCACCTGCTCTTCAGTTCCTCCTCTGAATGCCAGTATTGAGATCTGTCTTGTCACTAGTAGCATATTCTGAAAAACAGTGTGGAAGCTGCAAAGCTTTGAACCTTGACTCTGCTGAAGTACATGTAAATAAATAGGCAGATTTGCATATCCCTTTAACCTTTCATCATTTCTTTGTTCTTACCATACAGACTTCTGAAAAACTGTTGTTTTCTGTATCCATGTGTATGTATCTGACTCATCGATGTTTTTTAGTAAGAAACACTTTCAGTCTCAAAGTGTTTGCAGAAACATGAGCATACTGTGGAGCCTTTCCATAAGACACAAAGAGATAATAATAGATAGTTTCTTAAAAAAATTTCTTACCAACCTCTAAATAGCTGTTTGAAATTAATGATTTTTTTTTTTTTTTTTTTTTTTTTTTTTTTTTTTTTTTTTTTTTTTTTTTTTTTTTTTCTGTCTATGAAGAGATTACAACATGTGCAGGCAGGATTTCAAACAACAGCATTTTAAATCCTCTGTTTTCCAGAGGACCGAGTCAGGCAATTCAGTGACTTTAACTGCACTGTGCTAAACCTGCAGCATCACCTCTTAGTAGACATAGAAGAATGTACACTGGGACTCCTAGGGTACATGGAAAGAAAGGAGTGGGAGGTGGCATGGGAGAGAAGAAATATATTATGAATTCCTTAGCCTTAAAAACCAATACATAGTTCCTGTCCCGATACAAAACAAACAATCCATAATATTCCTGACACTGACTGACCAGAGTGATCACGTCCAATGAGACACACACTACAGATGATACTAGCATGATCTCCCCCAGAAAGATTTTTAACATTCACCTTGATGTCTAACAGGGATTCTCTGGTGTCTAGTAGGGTTGAGATCCTACTGCTCTCTCAGTTCTGCTTTATCAATTGTTTTCCTGTTCCTTACGCTGCAATATCGATAGTGCTGTACCAACACTATATTACACAGATGCAAATGAACCAGATGAAATTCTTTGGAGTCACTTTTCAGTTTTCCATTTATTCACTACATGATGATAACATATTCCAAATGATAGTGCTGATTAAGAAATAGACATGTAACTACTGCCTCAGACAAGGCATTATAGTTGTTTTTTTTTTTTTTAAACAGCCAATATTCATTAATATCATGTAAAAATAGTATTTTTAAAATGTTAAAAAGATGCTTTTTAACAGCATCTTTTGTTAAACTGGCTGAAACTGGCCAACACATTGAAAAGCTATCAATAGAGTAAAAGGCTGATCCTCCTCAGCCAGTGTGATCACATAAGTCTCATACCCTTAAGAAATCACATTAAAGTATATGTATGGCTATGCATTCATATGCTTGCAAGGGCTCTCTGAAATCTGGGACCAAACAATAGCTGGAATGTGCCTCATGAGACTTGTCTGAATAGATAAACTTCAGAGAAAAGAGAAGGTGTCTCATACGAAAATGAGCTTCAAGGTAATGATTAAAGAATTTCTTAAATAAAAAATAAAAATAAGTTTTTATATATATACACACACAAAAAACATCTGAAGAAAGGCTTATTTCATGCAGTGAGTTGAACACTGACCATCTTTGATTCCTCAAGGGAAGATGATATATGCTCAACTGCATCTGCAGTTGAGATGCAGTCAACTATAGAACAAGGAAAATCACTTTTTCACTGATCCCTGCAGGTGGTTAGCTGACACTGAAGTACATATATCTATGACCATGTGACCAAACGCTGTGATGGCAATATTAGAGAAAATTAAGGTTAATGCAGACTATCATTCCTTGCAGGGTATTGCACAGACAAAATGGGGATTCACAGGTTCCAAATTCACACAGAATCTCCAAAACCATTCAGCAAATGAGTGACATTTTTCCTCCTGAGAAGCTAGATTGAAGACAACCTTTAGAAAGAATGTATAAAACAGTCATAAAGACTACAAGTAACATATTTTCCAATGTCATTTAACCTCATTAGGCATTCTGTTGGTAGAAAGGCTAAGACATCCTGTAGTATATAACTTCATATCCCTTCTCTTTGGTACATTGAACAAATCAAGCTCCTTACACTGTACTTCACAGAGTTTATCTCCCATCCATCAGTCACTCTTGTGCCCTGTTCTTCTGTTCCCTCTGAAATGTGTGTGTATCATTCTTGAAGTGTTGACTATAGAACCAGATGGTAGGAGTCTTACTGAAGTTGTGCACAGAAATGGAATCGCCTCCTCATCTATTCTTCCGAAGCATCTTTGCTGCCTCAGCACTGAACTGAGAGAGCCCAGCGTACGCTAATTATTACAATAATCCCCATATTCTTTGCGTGGTTTCATCCCTCATTTCCTACCCTCTGGATATAGTCTATATTATTTGTTACTCAGAATTTGTCTGTGTTGAAATTTGGCACTTTTTTTAGGGTTTGGGGTTTTTTTTTAGTTATTCCACACAGTAATTAGATATTTCTTCAGTAGAATGCCTTTGCTTTTCGATTTGTGTTTCTCTTTCTAAGCACTTAGCTTTGCCAGGAATAATTCTGCCCCATAATCAAGACCATTAATAAAAAAATCAAAGTAGGATCAAAAAGTGGCTCATAGAAATTTCAGCAATATGAATAGCTTCAGGTTTTACTTGTATGCTGATAATTTCAGTTAATGTAAATTTTAAAAATAATAACACTTTTTTTTTTTTTTAATTCCCTTTCTCTCTTACTTGCTAATATTTATTCATTTATTGATTTTGTTCAGAACACTGGCTACATGTTGTGCTACAGACTGGTAAGTGATTACCAAAAGTCTGATTAGCTGAAAGAAAACATGCCTGGACACACAAAAATAATTTGGATGTGACAGAGTGAGATAAAAGAATGAGAGAACAATACAAAAAGGAAAATAAAGTTCTGCAAGAGCATGCAATCTCTCCACTTTATAGCACCTATGCTCCTGAGCACAAAAATAATACAGAGGTTCTGAAAAGTTTCTAAGACAAAGCCAAGGGCCATGATAAGCACCGAAAAGTACCTTCTTATCCATAAAGTCTAAGGGATTTCCAGACTTCTATCTCAGCAAAATGGTTACTCTGTTCTTCCTAACACAAAACTAGGTATTGTTTGAGGAAGTCAGAAGCAAATTGTGCTAGCATTGGTACACGCCACAGTGCTGTCACACTTGTCTTTGGGAGGTTTTCACGTAGTGCCATTTAGCAGCCAAGGTCTACCTGTGGTTTCCAGAGGAATGTTTTGGACAATTTTTCAATTGTTTCAAGAAGCCTCCTGTTAAATACCATACAAAACTAGTCCACATCACCACTTCTACTTTCCATAGGGCTATGTGGTGAGTTAATGAGGAGACACAGATTCTACTCATATCAGCAGTTTCATCTGATTTGAATTGTGCATGTATCAGAAACATATCAAATGTACACCACAGCCAGGATACCTGGCTGACCTTCTACCCAGGTACCGACACAGGAAAATTAAAAGCATTGGTAACACTTATTTGGTATCTCACTGGAGAGAAGGGAAAGCATTTTATGTGACTGTGTTTCAATCCTGGACCTATTGTAACAGTTCAGGACACTCCAAAATAGCTGTAGTGAAAATACTCTTACCCATCTGTGCTTGACAAAAAGAGGATGTAACTTTTCTTTTGGATACAGATCAGATTACACTTGCCTGTAACATTTTCACCTAAAAGCTAGAATGTTGCAATGCACTTTACATGGAGGCAATTTGCAGACCATATGGAAACTAGAGTTAGTGAAAACATACCCATGCAAGTGTTAAATGGAACTCCACAATCAGCATTGCTAAGCTTAAGTATGTGACCTACACATATTGCATGTTTGTTTCCAATTAGATCCTATGCGGACAGTTTTAACCTTTGCAACTTCTGTTCTCTGAGGCATTGAAAGAACCTCAGTTGATGAACCACAGTAGTGTTGGGATGGTTTTGGTATATTCTGTTTGAAACTATTTGCATTTGATTGCAAATCAGTCCTTTTTAACCTATCATGGCCACTCTGGGGAGTTGAAATATTTGGAACTTAGAAAGATACTTCTGAAGAAAGAACTGGTTGTGGAAAAGGCGGCAAAACTGACTACTATTTCAGTCAGCAAACAGATTAAGAGTTTTACCTATAAATATGTTCTGCAATGACAGATTACTACTTGATAGAGCTCCTCTGCTACCAGTCACTTTGGAATTTACATAAACAAACATGAAAAATTAACATTTTTGAGTATGAGTGGTCAAGTTTTTGGTCTAGACTGACCAGATGATTGCAGCCAGTTCATTTCAACGCCACTCGAGTCAAGAAGCCACCGCTTAGATGTTAAATACAATTTCCACAAAGAATAAATCAGTCAGTCTTCCATGGGACAGAATGATGCTACAGGCTCATATCATGAGGTGACATGATATGACTGCAAGATTTTTCACTAAAAGTTCCAGACAGCTCAACTACGACAAAAAGGTGAAATCATAAGTAAATCGTATATAGATTTCCAAATATATATTAACAACACATATCTCAAAGCATCAGATATTTTGGAAAGTTTTCATAATTAACCTGTTTTAAAAGTATTAATTTTGGTTGGTGGTTTTGGTGTTGTGGGTTTTTTTTGGGTTTTTTGTTTGTTTGTTTGGTTGGTTGGTTGTTTGGTTGGTTGGTTGGATTTTTTTGTTGGTTTTTTTTTCTGTTCCCATTTCCTTAGTGCTCTCTCTTCAGCACAGAACACCTCAGCTACGAAACTGTGGATTTTCTTACTAAGTCTGAAACGATTTAGTAATTCTTACACACATGAATGCACAAAAGCACTAAGAGAGTGCTTCAAAAAAGCACACACCATCAAGAATGCTTTCAGTTACTCAGATTTTAGCAAAATCTGATAGGGGAAAGGCTTCATACCATATGGAGATTTTGAAAGACAGCAAGAGGAGGGAAGGTATTTTTATGTTTCAAGCTGGAATAGTTAGAAGAAAAGGGCATGCTTTGGAGAATGCAACAGATACTTCTGTGGTAATCAATTCAAAAAACAGACAGCACCTTCAGACTTGATTAAATAAAGTTTATTTGCTCCTTTTTAATTGTTATAACTAAAACTTTTAAACATAAAGCAACAAATGAAACTATTTCATATAAAACTGTCAAGCTAATTACTGTTTGACAGTAAAAATCAAGTTTAAATTATCAAAGCCCCCCAGGAATTCTGCACACTCACATACCTTAAATCATGCCACTAAAACCCTGTTTTGAAGAGTCATTACATGGAGAGTCCTTTCAAGCACTTCAAGGACCACCATTGGCTTCCAGTAAACAATGACAGGAAATTTATCAAAGTAAATCAGGTAATGGACTAGGAGAGAATCTAGAATTCCCATTTAAAGGGAACTTAACTAGGCAAGGATTCAGTTTAGTTGAGATCAAGGGTCTCATACAGGCAATGAAGAAGGAAAAGATGAGAAGTAGTACACAATGACTATAAAAGCAGCTGAGATCTCCATTAAAAAGAAAAAAAGCCCAACTATTTTAGAGGGACAAAACATAAATTCAAGTTCTGAGGCATGCAATGAAAAAATCTAAACTGTGTTTAAATTTTTTTCTTTACAGATTGTATTCTTGGGAAGAAAGGACTAGTTCTTAGAAATCAGAAATGATGCAGTGATTGAAGATAAGGTTAGTCATAACATCAAGGAAAAATGATGGGAAGGACAGCACTTATTTTGAAACTTGGTGTTTGGTTCATAAACAATGACTCTTAAAACTGAATTGGATGGCTGAGTCACAGATGGGACAAAATTTGGAACAGGAGTCCGAGTGGCTATTGGAAGAATTACACAGCCAACAAAACCATGTCTGTCTGGACAGGCAATGAGATAAACCCATACTGCCATATAGTTGTGAGGTTCCTGTGGCCCCTAGCTTTTCAGTCTTTGTCAGATACTGGGTGTCTTGTTCACACCATGAATCTGACCAAAAGACAAAGTCAGAACAGCATCGGTGAAGAACATTTTTTTAATCCATGAAAGAGTTTCAGTGAAACCAAGACAATTTTATTTGTATTGTACAAATCTATAATACAATCAATCACTTGTCAAGCAGAAAATGATAACACTGCTACAAATTTTGATATCAACTTCACTGAAATAAGAGACTTACGAATGGAATCTATCAAATATTTATCTTACAGCCATCTCAATGTTCTCAATGAGAATCTCGGACCATTGATTTCAGGTGTCATTATGTGAGAACTGCAATTTACTCACAGCTATAAAATAAACAGTAGAAAAACCCTGAAGCTTCTGAGAATTACTAAGCTACTACACCACTTTTGGTATTATTAAACAATAATATTAAACAATAATTAGACAAAAAAAGGAAAAGGCTATTTAGAAGACTTCAGTTACAAGGTGCAAACATTTCTAGCATTAAGAATAAAAGAGGGCCAATGTTGTGGTGTATGACAACTAAGACCACAGAAAGACTGTACGCTAATATTTAGATAAAGCACATGCATAATAGAAGGTTTGGAATTTGAACACAAAGCTGTGTTTTCTCTATGTAGAACTTAATACGTTATAAGCTTTGCCTTAATGAGATTTTTTCATAGAATCATAGAATTGTTTAGGTTGGAAAAGACCTTTCAGAACTTCAAGTCCAACCATAAACCTCTCATTAAACAGCAATATTGCGTGTAGAAATGATTCTGGAAAGAAAAAGTTTACTTGACTGAGTGTGTTTCTCTGGATATGTGATGTAGGATCAGTGCATGTTCACACAAATTTACCCATCATTATTTTAACTGCATTAGCACTGATTCATTACTTTCTGCATGAGCTTGCTGCATTTGCAATTTCTGCATAATTTCTCCATTACTTACTGCCTCACTTATGAGGATTAATTATTTTGCCCCAATTTTGTAACTATGAAGTAGTAAAGACAACACATAAACCACCATAAAAATCCTCGAAAGTGTTCAAGGATACTTTACTTTAAAAATCATCACTTTCTATTCCCCTCTAGGGACATTCTTTATCTGCCCATGTGAATCCAACTGACCCACCTGAGCAGATATTGTCCATATCAAATCTAGTTGTACATATCAGTAATATTGGAGCATAGTCTTCAATTTACTTTCTTCCACAGGAATTGATTATACTTCTTAATTATATTTTTCACTAGGTTCTCAGTCAGGCTGAAAAACTTACACTAATACAATTATTCTGACGAGGAAAAAGCAAATTATGACACATTTTTTGCATTCCAAGATGACAGGACATATCCTTTACACAGCACCTCACTTGGGGGGGGTGGGGGGGTGGTGGGGAAGTACAAAAGCTATCACTTTTAATTTCTTTAAATAAAATTAAATGCCAGGAAGTGAAATCACAACATATTAACAACTGATTCATTTATTTATCAAAAATAGTTATATAAAATCTAGTGAAACCAAAAAATTTTTTGTCAAATGACTAATAGCTAAAATAATATAAGAGAAACAGTACCTTCAATCAACAGCTCTTGTCCATGACTGCCCAACAATGTTCGGGACAGGAAGGGGGCAAAATCAACAAAAATTTCTCGCAGGAGAGGGGCCACCTTTTCTAAGGCTCTTTCAAGCTTTGCAGTGATACTGTGAAAAAAAAAGAGACCATGATTAGAAGAATACTTAACAATAGGAGTTTAATGATGTCAAAGCATACCTGTTTTTAAAAGCTGCTGTAAGCTTCTTTAGAAAAGACGATGATCATCATTTGATTATACTTTACAGTGTTTAAATGGCTTTAAGTAAATGCAAATGTCATGTCAGAGACAGTAGTATGGCAGCCTCATAATTTCTACAGTGTTTACAGAATACTCCAGAACATGTAAAATTTTTATTCTCATGTTCAAACATGGTAAGAGGTTCAGATATTCAAGTGTAAGTCTGTTTCACCTACCTCAGCTTATACGCATCTAATAATTTTATATACATTTGAAACCTTAAAACAGAAGTTTTCACCCAAGGCAATCACGAGTAACTTGCTTTTTTGTTTAAGCTTTCAAAAAACAAGACTTGTCATTGCAATGCCAGAAAAGAGAGTGTATGAGGAAACATACTAGTACAGGTATCAAGAAAACCAATATTATTTTCTTCAACTTTGAAGGAACATGATCCCAGATAAATCACTTCACTTTTGCATTTACACTTCGTTGACTGCTGAGACTATTACAGAATCACAGAATCATCACGGTTGGAAAACACCTTGAAAATCATCCAGTCCAAACATTAACCTAACACTGACAGTTCCCAACTACACCATATCCCTCAGCACTAAGTCAACCCAACTCTTAAACACCTCCAGGGATGGGGACTCCACCACCTCCCTTGGGCAGCCCATTCCAACGCCTAACAACCCCTTCTGGAAAGAAATGTTTCCTAATATCTAGTCTAAACCTTCCCTGGTGCAACTTGAGGCCATTCCCTCTTGTCCTATCACTTGTTACTTGGTTAAAGAGACTCATCCCCAGCTCTCTGCACCCTCCTTTCAGGGAGCTGTAGAGGGCGATGAGGTCTCCCCTCAGCCTCCTCTTCTCCAGACTAAACACCCCCAGTTCCCTCAGCCACTCCCCGTACGACCTGTGCTCCAGACCCTGCACCAGCTCCGTTGCCCTTCTCTGGACACGCTGGAGTCATTCAATGTCCTTTTTGTAGTGAGGGGCCCAAAACTGAACACAGGAATCGAGGTGCAGCCTCACCAGTGCCGAGTACAGGGGTCAGATCCCTTCCCTGTCCCTGCTGGCCACGCTATTGCTGACACAAGCCAGGATGCCATTGGCCTTCTTGGCCCCCTGGGCACACTGCTGGCTCCTGTTCAGCCAGCTGTCAATCAACCTCCCCAGGTCCCTCTCTGACTGGCAGCTCTCCAGCCACTCCTCCCCAAGCCTGTAGCGCTGCTGGGGGTTGTTGTGGCCCAAGGGCAGCCCCCGGCATTTGCCCTTATGGAAACTCCCCCAGTTGGCCTCAGCCCATGGCTCCAGCCTGTCCAGGTCTCTCTGCAGAGCCTCCCTGCCCTCGAGCAGATCAACACTCCCACCCAACTTGGGGTCATCTGCAATATACACTCTTTGAAGCATGAAGTGCTCTTTAATTTCTACTTGTACAATGAGAAGAGGTGTTGCGACTTCTGTTTGATTCTTAAATACCAGAAATAATATTCCTTTGCCTGAGGATACAAACCTGGCAATAGAATGCAAAGCTCAGAGTGTGCTAAGGACTGTATCCCTTAGTCCTTCTTCCCTTTTAAAACTTGACAGGGCATAACACTTGTGCCCTTTGAAAATTTTTAACCAAGATTAAAAACCTACAGTGTTATCTTAAAGTTTTGAAATATTACTTAAAAATAGAAATGAAATTATATAGATATTCTGATCTGCCAAGAATTTTTGCTGGTTTTGGCTGATGGTGGCTGGGGGGGTTTTCTTTGTGCTTGAATTATGGCACCAAAATATTCTTAGTATTTAAAAGCACAATTATAGGAAGAAGTTACCTGTATTGATAGAATCTAAGAGAACGAACACTGACATTTAAATTTTACATTGTATCTACTATCTATAAACACTAATTAAATGTTGACTTTTAAATTCAGGTCACATGAAGATCCCTACCTTTAAAAAGAAAGGTGACATTATAAACAAAATGGAAGTTTTCCTCATTAGCTTAAAATCATTTTACTGTCTTCCTATAGCTTATTTCCTTTTAATGTGCTGCTTTCCCATTTCAAACTCATATATTGATTTTCTAATATTCTAAAGGATGGATTCATATCACCAGCATTTTTTTTAGATTATTAGCTGAAATGAATTTCACTGTGGTAAAGCCTCTATTGACTACTTGAAACAGAGACAACTAGCTTAGAGTTGATAATTTGCAACATGAACCTAACCCAAGGTTTTGCTGCTAGAGATAAAAAGCCTACTAGATTAATCCAGACTTTCCTAAACCATGTTTTAAAATATGCTTTCACTGTAAATTGGTTTAAAAGACCTAATTTTAGAGTTCACTGAACTCTGAAATCTATATACAATTGAAAAAATTACAAGTTCAAAAATTTTTAAATTAAGATCAATTTTTATTTAAGAATTAAGTAATACAGGAGGTGTGGATGTACTATTAATCAACACCTTGCATAAGCTATTAATAAACACCTTGTTATCAAATGGATACCTGATAGATCTTGTATATTATAGATTATGGGCAATGGGAATAGTATACTGTGAAAACGTGAAATCCAAGTTTAGCACTGTTTAAAAAAGCACATCAAAGGACTGGAATTAATATTTAAATTGAGAAAAAAAAAAAAAAAAGAAGAAAAATAATCCATTTTACTTCATATAAATCTCTGGTGAATTTATCTGTTGAAAACTGACTGGAATTGTCCTTCAGTTTCAGAAAGAACAAACAGAACTAAGAAAAAAAGCATACATAGAGACATCCTCAAAAATGCATTAGGGAAGCAGGTAGCCCATCCACTGCCTTTCTTGTCCACATACATGCACAAACAGCAGCAAAAGAGACACTGATCTGATTCTACAGTTGCTTCTAACATCCATGATACCTTATAGTGCATCCTGCAATCATTAGGGAACTCCTTGTGGGATTAATGTAATGAGTTTTCATGAGTGAAGTCAGAGGTTTTAGGTTTGTGTTGTTTTGTTTTGTTTTTTAAAGAATGAATACTGTGTTTTTTCCTTTCCATTTGTAGACATTCAAGGAAAATAAATTCTTAATGGCTTTCAAATTCAAGATTATTTATTCTGCATATTGAAGAAAATACACACCAAATTATATATATTATATACATTATATACATTTTCTGTGTTTATAAATGTGATAAACCGGGACAGGAAAGACTGAAGGAGCACAGTAACAACATCAGACTAAAAGAAATACTTTTAAAACTGTGAGCAAAAAAACCCAAATACTCCTGTGACAGTACCACTTACTCCTTGAATTGGTCACAAGACAGAGTGGCACACACTGTCCCAGTTCCAAGTATGCTACCTTCCCACCCTCATTCCAGGCCAAACTTCTACCTCCAAATTAATGATTAAATGTCTAAAAGTCCAAGATCATTCTCTGGCTCAGTCTACAGCCATAAGACTCAGACTTTCCCTCTGCTCAGTCTACACCTGTTTTCAAATGTAGCTGCTACAAGTGAAGGCTTGGATAAGTTAGCTTTCACTTCATCCTCTCCGATCTCACAAGCAACTCTGATTTTTAACCTCATAAAAGCTGAAGCACAATGAATTTGAAGTGATAAAACCAAAAATTATCTATTATCAAAATTAAAAAAGTTTTAGTTGTTTCTTGGGAGGAGGGTACAAGAATGAAAAAAAAGCCCAAAAGACATTTCTTAGGTTGATTAGATTTTAAATTATCGACATTTCTGATACTGTGCTCCACATAACCACATTTTTCAGCCACTAATTTCAGTTACTACTCAGAGTACAACTACTTCTGAGTTCAAATTCTGAAATCAAAATTTGAATTCCAGATTTTGCAACATTAGTTTTTCTTTGACATCAGGACCAAAACTTTCAAAATGTTTGTGAAAAAACCAAGAATATTGCATTGGTTAAAATAAGTGAAAAACAAATGAATTGGTGATCCAGTTTAATTTTTAACATACTTCTGCATCCAAATTTGAAGAAAGATCCCACCCTTAGCAAAGCACTCTCCTAACATATGAAGAAGACAAGAAGTAAAAGAGTAGCTTAAATATGCCACACCTTCTCTCCTTGACCATTTGCACCTTTTTGGAGTAGCGCCAACAGCCCTCACTTTCAGCCTGGGCATGAACCCATTGCACCTGCACCACTCACCTGAGACTTCAGATAGGACTAGCAAAAAAAGGCTTTTTTTGCATGCTGTGTTAAATCACTGAAGCACCAACACTTTTTTTTACAGGTTACCCAGGTCCATTGACTTAAGTTTATTTCCTTTCTAGTTTGTAAGGAAATTAAATCCTCTTGTTTATGAGCCTGGTTGCTGCCTCCACTCCCACTATCTTAAAACCATACCTTGAAGTGGATGGCCAACTAAGGGACACTTGGCAACTCCTTAGTATATCCTGTGTCAGCTTTTTAGGGCAGACGAGTGTTTACCTTGAAAAGGTCAAAAATTTGTCTTTGGAGTGTCCTGAGGCACAACTGAACACCTTTACAAAGGGTGAAGGTACCTATTATACAAAAATATTTAATAGGAATTTCTGAGGACATTTTCCTGGCTGCCAGTCAGTGTAAGAGAGGTATTAGCTATCCCATGGCATGTGTCTCTCGCAACACCAACTCAAATATGGTGCACCATTTACTAGCTGCATGCATACATGTCTGGTTTCATCCTCTCCAGCTTAAATAGGGCTTTCATTTGCTCAGAAGAGGTTATGACTCTCTTTCCACTTGCTAGGTGCTTCATTGCTAAATTGTGCTTGTGTTCCAATTCCTATGATGATTGTGGAGCAATGTAAAAATCCCATCAACTAAAAAATTAATTTTAACGAAACTTTAATGTCTGGCATAGTTTCAACAAGTCAGACATTTCAATGAAGTATTATTTTAGTATATACATTCTTAGTACCAAAAAAATATATAAATATACACTGTATTATATGAATAACTATAACAATGCATTTAAATGAACTAAAATAATTCTTAATATATTTTTCTTTTTACACTATTTTGATGTATGAAGTTATTGTGGGAGGAGGAATGGTAATTAATATTAAAAAATAGAACCTGTGTACCTCATGTTTTCAGCTGAATCCTCTGGCATTGGAGCAACAGTTTGGACAGCTGGGAGATTTTTGCTGGTAGCACCATTTACAAAGCTGGATGACGAAGAGGAAGAAGATGATCCTGAGTCTACTGCACCTGTCCCCCAAAAAATACAGGTCTTAATTCAGTTTGAAGAAACAGAACTTTTAGAGACTTTTAATACAGTCCTTGTCTTATTCATCTACTTTTAAGTAAGGAAATAATATTATTTATTCTAAAACAATTAAAACAATTCCTTATTAATATCATATAAATTAATACCTTATTTTGCTAGTGTAAAAATAAAAAGCTTAAAAAGCTATTGAAAATCAGGCAAAATAAATCCTTACCTCATTTTCATTATTCCCAAATTATATTCCAAAGATGAAAACATTTTTACATCATCCTGTAAAGCAAGATCTTTCTAAAATAAAGGTATATTTAAGAGGAGCTTGAGTGGAGAATAGAAGTTTAACTATTTTTTTTTTAAATATATATACACACAAACTTCTTGGCTGCCCAGTTGCAACTACAGGCAGAAAATAAAATACAAATTTAAAAATGACAGAGAAGATAGAAAAACGTATATTCTTTCAGGAAGTAATGGGGGAAAACCAGTGTCTGTAGAGTATTAAGCCTCTAATTATAGTTTTTCTGTTTCCTTCCTTGAGTCATGGAGAATTTTAAGATCTTAAAAGTAGTGAGGGCAGGCAGGGTATCATTTCAATGGGTTGTGAACAGCTGCCCAGAAAAAAAAGATGCAGACAGAGCATACATTAATACTTTAAGTGATCTGGGTCAGAGCTAAGGGCTAAACTTAGACTCTAAATGCCAATCTATCATGTTTGCTGAAATAGCACCGTGAGCTCAGCCTCTCTGAAGCAAACTAGCAAAGGCTATCTGGCCATGAACAGTAGTGAGAGCACTGTGATAAACGCTGTCCCTGTTGTGCTGCATAGCCCTTGTGCAACACGTCACTCCAAGAGAGGTAGCAAGGAATGGTCTTGTTGAAGTTCAAAGCCTAAGGGACTGCAGTGTTACCAGAGATGAGGGTGACAGGCCAGATTTACCCAGTTAGCCATGAGGGGTGGAGAACCCCAGTTTAGAGATCAATGGCATTACTCTGACAATTTTTTAAAAGGATAACTGGTAACTCCCTGTAGCTGGTCAGATTTAGCAGCTGATACATGACAGTCCTTTGCATTACACAGGTATGTATTGTTTTTCAGTTTCATGCAAAGCTCTACAAAGCATTTTTCTTAACTGCTTAAGCAGCCAGCTGACAGCGAAGTAGAGGTCAATGATGGTAACGATGAAAAATTCTCTGGCAGCAGGGATGATTTTTTTTTTTTTTTTTTTTTTTTTTTTTTTTTTTTAATATGCCTTTAAATAATTTTTACTGATAACAGAATTAAGGTAAGCATCAGAATTTTGACTGGCTCATTTAAGAAATTTTACATTCAAACAGTATCAAAATGCAGAAAGATTTGCTGGGTTTGCTGACACCAGAGTAGGTAGTGAGGTTCAGGATTTAGATTAGGAACTCATTTAGTCTGTTGTTTTAATAATGCAACTGAGAGGTGCATTGCAGCTTACTCTATGGGTTCTGACTTGGACTAAATACAAATAGTAAATATACCCAAACACGCTGAGAAGGAAACACAAAAATGTAAGGCAGGCTATCTTTCCCAACATAGGAATCACAGCAACTTAGCTGGGAACAGGGTAGCTTAAAAAAGATTAAGGTTTCATATGTGTGTGTGTGTGTGTGTGCGTGTGCACGCATGTGTATTTATATTATTTACATATCTATATTCATATATACATAGGTAACACATTTTTATTGCTTCTTCCCTTTTTCTTCCAAAGTAAAATTTTCTTCATTAAGGTTGTTTAACTATGCAGTTGCTAAGTTGTTTAACCAGCTAGGCTCCCAGAAGAGAAGGTCAAACAAACCTAGAACTACTGGATTAACACAGAGGTGAAAATCAGGGTATGAATTACAGATATCCAGTCTAAAAACCTTTATAGGTTTCTTACATAAAAAGATGAAGGAAGAAAACCTATCTCCCAAAAGATACATTCAAAGCACCGAAAGGACTTCAGGAACATACATCTCATTACATGACAGTGACATTGACTATGACAGCGATGGCAGATGGAATGTAAACACTGACTGCAACCCATGAATAACTGAAAAAAACACCTTTTTTCACAAGTCCAGCACAGAATAGAACTCAAAGATAAAACTATATTTCTAAAGTATCTGTGACATACTGTAAAAACAACTGTAAATAGGTTTGGGGGGACATCTAGTGTTTCTAAAAAAAATGTATACTGTATCTTTTTTACTATATTAAAAGAAAAGAAGTTCTGTTCAATGAAACTCTATACACTCATTTAAAATCATTAATAACATAGATAATTTCACAGACTACAAGTATATAAACCAGAAAGTATCTGGATACTTCATGTATATATCTCAAAAACTAACATACATGATCACTGTTTTAACCACTGTAGGCATAACTTAATTAAAAAGGCAAAATTAATATTTTAATCTAATAGATGTTTATATTTTCAATGTGATGCTACTTTTTTTTTACTGTCATTTCTAAGATGTCAGTATAAAATTCAAGTCTTTAAAAAAAGGTTGGGGGAAAGGACTTTTCAAACTATTTCTTAAGAGATTTCATCAATAAAGCCTTTCAGATGAATTCAGGCATAAAAGGCTTTACTAAAGAAGTTCAGTACACATACAGTTCTAATTAAATCTGATACTTGCTGAAATTCTATTGAATCAATACCTTTCCTTTAATCAAGCTAATCCATAGACTAGCAGACAAAAACAGTTGCATTAAAAAAAAAAAAAAAAAAAAGCTGTAAAATCTACAAAAAAAAAAAAAAGCAGTCTTTAATCCACAGTGAGTGTACCATGGTATCTGCAATACTGTCCTCTACTAAGAACAGTATTGGGGAAATGACTGATTTTTAAATGTAATTACTTACAAAGAAGAGCTACTACATTCCAGCCAAAACAGTTCAGATCTTTAATCAGTGAGAAGACTGAAAAGCTTACACTATTCAGTATCATTTGGAAAACAAGGTTTCCAATGTAGGATATTTTTTGCATGACATAAGAGTACCTAAAAGGAAATCCATTCAAGATTAACAGAAATGGCTACACAAATGGAACTGTTCATAGAAGTGATAACATTATTCAGAGCATTCATTCCTCCCATCTGCCTCAGGATAATTAGATTTTAAGATTTTTTTTTTTTTTTTTAGTTATTCTTAGAAAAATCAAAGTTCTATTACCAGGTATTAAAGGTAATCTGCAAAAGGAAAGAAAAAAAAATGAGTGTGTCTTCATATTATTCCATGAATCAGAAGGATGCCAAAAGCTTCCCCTTCCATTTTCTGTAACCCCAGGGAGATTTTCACTTTCTCAGCCCTTGACTGAAGTTGTGATATCCTTGAAGAGAGCTCATTCTCAAGTGCTTTTGCTTAGTTTAGAAAGAAAACAGACCATAGCCAGACATTTCAAAGTTCAAGTAAACAACAGTTGCTCTCAGTAAGGATTCATTTCTGAATGGAAACCACAGTCTCCATGGTCAACAGGCTCCTTTCATGATAGCCCATCCCATTATTACTATTACAATTAATTAAAAAAAAAGAAGGTCTTCTCCCTCTATAGGTCGTAACAAACAACTACTGATAAAACATGACTACGGTTAAATTAGATAGGTTCGTATTGAAAAACCTTCAAAAAATCATAGCATAATTTTCATTGACAAATATTAATTGCCAAAAATATTAACCCTCCACAATCTAAGTTATTTATTAAAGTTAGTTGTCTTTATTTGATGCATAAGGAGGGATTAACTGCTATAGATCATATATACATCCTCTACCGCAGAGCACTGGGGAAATTAGCTCATTTCAACTCTACACTTATAAAACAGTATGAAGGCTATTTATTCACTTACTTAAGGCTGTGCAAGTCCAATGTGCACTATCAAATACTATAAACATACCCTAAAAGAAAACACTGGCTCTAGTAATGGCCAAGATTTAAACTTTCCAGGTTTTTATTTTAGAAGTACAAAAACAGTAACAAAAAAGATGATCAGAAACCAAAACACCACTAAAAGTAACAAAACAAAAAAACAAACAAGAAAAAATGGGGGTCACAAAAATATTTAAGGACAATACCTGTTGTATTAATCATACTTTTTGGTGTAGCTCCTGTTGCAGCAAATATATTAGGTGTACTACCCGGTGGTAGTCCACTCCCAGCAGTGGCAGCTCCAACTGTGGTAACAGCCAGACTACCTGGAGGGGGTTTCTTTACTGGTACAACCACACTCCTGTGGAAAAAAACCCAGCGGATTACTAAAACTGCACAATGGAGTCAGCAAGAGTTTTTGTTTATGATGGGATTATGCTGTGTTATAATGCTGTTGCTGAGGAACACATAATAATGTCAATTTTCCTGACTTTTCTGATACAGGGTAAGACTATGTTAACAGACCTTAAAACCATAACCTGTTGTTTGCAGCTTCATGTGATTCTGAGAAACTTGTCTTTCAGTGCTCACAAAATGAAGATTCCACAACTTCATTGATACGTTGTGAACACCGCTATTGCTGGTGTTCTAGATTTGTAAAGATGAAGTTACCTGTCGGAAATGATGCCAGTACACATGCATACAGTCTTAATGAGTACATTAAATTGTTGATCTTACTGATGTTGTCTAAAATGACAATTAGTACTGTTTAACATCTTTGTTGGTGATATGGACAGTGGGATTGAGTGCACCCTCAGCAAGTTTGCCAGCAACACCAAGCTGTGTTGCAGTCGACGTGCCAGAGGCTTGTCATGCAGGCTTGAGAGGTGGGCCTGTGCAAACCTCATGAGGTTCAAAAAGCTCTAGTGCAAGGTCCTGCACATGGGTCAAAGCAATCCCATCCACAAATACAGGCTGAGCAGTGAGTGGATTGAGAGCAGCCCTGCAGAGGAGGACTTGGGGATATTAGCGGGTAGAAAACTGACTATGAGCCAACCATATCCTGGGCTTCATCAAGAGAAGTGTGGCTAGCAGGTCGAGGGAAGTGATCCTCACTTCTACTCTGCTCTCATGAGAACCCATCTGCAGTACTATGTCCAGCTCTGGGGCCCCCAACATTAGAAGGACATGGACCTGCTTGAGCGGGTCCAGCAAAGAGCCATGAAGATGATCAGGGGGCTGGAACACCTCTCCTATGAGGACAGGCTGAGAGAGTCCAGGATGTTCTGCCTAGAGAAGAGAAGACTCCTGGGAACACTTATAGCAGCCTTACAGTACTTAAAGTGGCCTACAGGAAAGATAGGGAAGGACTCTTTATCAAGGAGTGTAGCAAGAGGAGACAGAGTAACAATTTTAAACTGGAAGAGGGTAGATTCAGCTTAGATATTAGGAAGAAATTCTTTACCGTGAGGGTGGTGAGACACTGGCACAGGTTGCCCAGAGAAGCTGTGGCTGCCCCCTCCCTGGCAGTGTTCAAGGCCAGGTTGGACGGGGCTCTGAGCAACCTGGGCTAGTGGAAGGTGTCCCTGCCTGTGGCAGGGGGTTGGAACTAGATGATGTTTAGGGTCCCTTCCAACCCAAACCATTCTATTATTCTATAATTTTTTTGCCAGTCATCTGAACATTTGAATAAAGTAGTTGATTCTACAGCACCATGCACATACTGGTTGTGCAAGTATAGTTGACTAAAAACGTAATTTTGCACTCAGCCTTCTGGAAAAATGTCATACTTATTTAAATTAACAGCACATGATATAAATCGAACACCTAAAAAGCAACACAGTAAATAAGTGCTTTCAGAATATTGATTATGTCCATTTAAAAACAGGATATAAAAAACAGTCTTGAGAGTTTGAAGCTTTTAAGAAAAGAACAGGGCTTTCATACATAAAATTGGACATCATATCAGATAACAGTGAACTCAGACAAACACATTCTCACGTAAAATTAAACCACTCTATTTTTTTCAAATCTCAAAACTAAAAGACTTGCTCTACATGTTAACAGGGAAGGATAAATAAAATATTACAGAGACATTTAGTTAATATTTTTTCAACACTGGACAGCTGTCATAGGGTAGACAACTATATTTACATTTTTCCATTAAGCATTTCCATTTATCTATAAATAAAATGCTTCTAAAAACTCTACTTCAGTAGAAAACTTGAAACAAATCATATCTGCAGATGTTAAAAAAATACATTTTCATCATCACACATAAGCTTTCTGGTTAAGCAGATACACTTTTCTTTAAAATTCATCATTGTGATCTAATAAAAGAACAAGAAAATGTAACTACTTAGGGTAATCAGGCCACATTTCACTCTAGATGTTCCTTTGGTAATTATTTTGTTACAGTTCTGTGTAAATATGATGGCACATGATGGGTCAAAAGGTATGGAACAATTCTTTACAGTGATGTAGTTTGTTCGTTTATGTCTAAATCCTCAGGCTCCGTGGATTTAAAGACTGGTGATGTAAATTGTATTGATGATGCCATTGTGAGAATTATATAAAGTGTTATTTTTTGTGATCTCTACTTATATGATGACAGTGCACAAAATAATCCATAAACATTTTTTTTTCTCACTCTTTTTACAGGGGTAACAGTGCCAGTTGATGTCTCTGCATTCTGAACAATGGTTTTACCACTACCCTGAAGCATGTACTATTAAAAAGGTAATTCTAGGCATATTGATGGTTTTCTGTCTCCTTCCACTTAGGAGACTATGAGTTTGCACAATGCAATACTTATTAAGATATATGACCCTAAAATAGCTGCTTTTGTCAATAGTTCATAATCTCTTACAAATGTTGCTCATATGAAGTGTTTATATAGCAGCAGCTACAGCTGAATAAAACCAGGTCTACATGGGTTAGATTGCTCTATAACACCATGAAATTTCCTAAAATTAGCTCCTATCCATGCACAAAGATCTCTAGTTCAATTAATACTTCAATCATATATTTGAGTTCTGGTGATTCAGGAATACTAAGTACTCAAAAGCAGAGTCCCTGTTGTGCCATAGAAATGCAAGTAGTTAGGACTTCTTAAGTCTTGTATCTTAAGTGGGAGTATCTCCTGATTATATTAATTTCATGAGGAAATTACTATCACCACCTACAGCATCTTTGTAGAGAACTAGGCTAAGATTGGTGTGAATGAAGAGCGAATGGGAATATTTCGGTGCTGAGGCACAAGAAGACACAGAAGGAAAAGGCATTTTAGACTGGCCTATGCTGATGGCACACAGATTATCAGGTCATCAAGACCACAGGCATGTGGTATTGTTTCACAAGACAACCAGACCCTGAAGACAAGAACAGGGAACAGTGATACTCAGAGAGGTAGGGAAGGACAGAAAGACTGTTGACAGCTCCATAAGATTAAAAAAAGGCTTATCCAAAACCTGAAAATAGTTGCCAGCCTATGAAGAACCAAGGAGATGCGAGGAAGACTTGGCAGCTAGCGTCCCATGCTCTCCATGTCATTGTAGCAGATCCTGGACCTAGGATCTGGAAAGAAGCAGAGTGGGTGCCTGACTGCTGGACAGACTCCTTAGTCATACATCCATTCTAGTGTTTGCAAACGTGAGACAGTGTGAGTGAGAGAGATCTGGTTTTGTCTCAGTTTTAAGTGAAAAAATTTCTCCCTCCTATAAGGTCTGGCATAGGTATCTGCTAAATTGCTGACACAATTGCTGCAAAGGCATTTACTATTTTCCAAAGAAGAAGATGAAGCTAAATTTAAGGTCTTCCTCCTTCTCTTCAGAGAGCTCAGTGGTCTTTCAGAGCATCTAAAAGATCCCCAAACCTTCTGAAGCAAAGACCACGTATGTCAATGTCACTTTTCTAGCGTAATAGATTCATAGAATAGTTTGGGTTGGAAGGGACTTTTAAAGGTCTAGTCCAACCCCCAAATGTACTGGCCTCCTATAAAGGGAAAGACTCTTGCCTTAAGAGTGTTTAAGACAGAGAATCAGCTCCCACAGCAAGAAAGAACAATCCTGCTCAGAAATACTAATGCTCTACATATGGCTGACATACTTTTGAAGGTCTGAATCTGGACATTAAGACAGGTCAGGTCTTATTGAATTACAAATTATCAAGAAACATAAAGAGAAACCTCTCTACCATTCGAATAGGCAAAATCAGTGAGACATTAGCTTCATATCCATACAGTCTGGGATGATTTCTGACATGTCATACATGGTGACCTTGTCAAAATGTCTCATTTCTTCTGATAAAACACAGTGAGCAAATACAGAATGACATCTAGATGAAGGAGACTGAGAAACTGCAAGGACAACACAGAGTGGCCAAAAATGTGCAGAACAATCAGAGGGACAGCAGAACAAGAAAGGTGAAAGAGGGTGACTGACTGCTTTCAAAAAAGCCTTTTAACAACTCAAAACACTCAAACAACACATATGGTGAAAACAGGCAAATCAAAACAAAACAGACTTATGAAAGAAGTATGGGTATTTACCTGAGCATAATATGAATGGAGGAAAGAATTTAATACAATAGATGCTTTACAGGCATTCAGGTATGTATTTCATGGGGGAACAGAAACATACAGACTAGAAGAAAAGGTTATATACACTTCCATCATTTTGTTTTAGGTCTTATTTATACAATGTATTTCAGACTTCCTAAATCTTCCAAACTGGTCCACATTTTTCTGAATCACATCACCACAGTCTCAAATGATCCCAAAGTATTTAGTCCGCAAAAGCTTAGTAGTAATTGGCTGTAGCAACTGTTTTGTTTTTTTTTTTTTTCTCTGTTCATGTGGTTTGCAATTCTAAAAAGAATTGTGACTGCTAATCACTATTCTTTTACTCTATGAGTGTCCTTTTCAAATTGTAAACCTAAGCTTGAAGTCATCATAATTCATATCATGTTTAAGGTAAGTATTGTCGATTGAACCTTTATACCACTTGTGCGTTGCTTGTTCACTAAATAACCTCAGCAAATGGCTACAGGATTCTTTTGGGTTTTAGAAATTTGCATGACATAACTACTTAGAAAATAATACTACGAACAAGTGGAATTAAAAAGAAAAAAAAAGGAAATAAAAAAAAAAAATTCTCAAATTAACTTTCCTTAAAATTTAGCTACCCAGTGTTAGTGACAGACAAATCAGCACTATGTTTTCTCTCTCCTTCTCTATGATCCATATTCCAAATCTCTTATTAATTTTAAAATTTAAAGGCCTTCCAACATAATCACTCTGGTCAATCGAGAGGTCAGAGATAAGCCTCCAGTACTAGATATGTGTGCTACCTATCTCAGCAGTGGCAATTAAATTAGAATCACTTTATGCTCTTCTGGGATATGTGAAATCTCTTAAGGCTGAATTAATACTGTTGCTCCTCCTTTCCTCCCCCACAGCAGCTGAAACCATAATTTTCAAGAAGTGCTCTTCAAAAAGCAGTACAGACTTCAGGCAAATTTTTCACAGAAGCACTCTGTGTCAAACAGCAATTTCTGCCAGATGTTTCAGAAGGCATCACACAGAGATTAAATTAATCTCTGAAAGGAAAGCTTAGTACTTCTTCTCTGAAAATTATTCATATTCTTCATACCTATGTACATGTCCAGTCCTTCATGAAATATGTATCACTCACTGATTACCCACTGTTCTTTCTGATTTCAACTCCAGATTGCAATTTGAGTCTGTAACAAGTGATCGTTAGTACGTATTGACAACACATTTGGAATTCTACTTTAGACAACCTTCTATCGGGCTGACTGCATTAAGATAAAACTCATCTGAAATCAAGGAGAAAAGATATCATAAGTCAGAGTCAACAGCCATGGAGAAGAAAAAACTGGATTAAAAAAATGTGAGGTACACTGAAGATATATAGAAGGCTCACAGAAGGATATAATCTTTGAGACATGTAAATGAAATCCTAGTTGTGAATGTCCAGTTATTATGAATTCTTTCAATCATTTGATACCATACATTAATCAAAACACCCAAACCTTAAAATACATAAAATGATCCTAATCTACTAAAGACAAATTGTCTGTTTCTAAATAGATGAAAGTGAATCATCTCAGGTTGGTTTTAGGGTAAGAACATGAAGATCACTGACCTTCACTCTTAGATCAAGCAGGAGAGTAAGTATTTACCTACCCCCAACAAAATTCCCAGTCACTAGTACCTCCTTTGCATTCAGGATAAATTAGCTGAAGCATCTAAAATGATCTAAAATACTGACAAGAAACAAGGAAAAACTGTAAGAGTTTTAAAAGCTAACAAGAAAGATGTTCTTGGCTGAACAGAGAAATTGGAAATACTAGAAATTTAATAAGTTTGAAGAATGTGAATAGAATATAAGTGAAAATGTCATGTATTAAATGCCAGAAATATAATTCAATAAAGAAAAAAAAAACATGAAGAAACAATCAATATGAGGTATAGACTGGGAATGAGTGAGGAACCTAATCATGTATATATGATGCAAAAAAACCCAAAAAAGCAAGACCTAAAAAGGAGCAGTCCTGTAAGAGTTAATACAGCTTTAATAGTGATTTTAGAGAGGCCTACAGCAGTAAAAAAAGCAAGACAAAAATCCAGTACAATTTTTATCTGCATACCCAGTGAATCATATTTGAGAGTAGAGAGATGCTGGTTTCTTCTGATAAAACATACATAACAGTTCAGTTGAGACATACCTACAGCTCCATGCATATGAATATGAAAAGATGGATATCACACAGGTTATAAAAGAAGTTTTGAAAGAGCTACCTGTGTAGAGATTTCTAAATGATGGACAAGGGGAATAAGATTACAGCTTGATGAAAAAAATTGAGGATTAATATACCCAACTTCAGTTGACTTGAACCTATTCATAAATTTAGGATGAATTTGTTCTAAACATACAGCTGAGGTGGGGCTGCACTTCCATCTTGTCCCCCATTTTATTTAGCAAATGAGTGGCTAAGACACAGTCTAGGAATACAGACAATGCAACTTCAGCTCCCTTCTCCATCTAATAGGATCTGAAACCACATCTCCCATTCCCTGGAGTGTATTTTAACTGCTGTCTTAGAGAGTGTCTCCTTTGGACCACGATCTCCACTGCATAGAGGAAAATTACTTAGAGTGAATTGGAACCCAAGCTGAATCACTTAATTCCCACAGTTCACAAACTACTCTGATACCCTAAGTAATGGGGAATGCAATGACTAAGTACAGACAGCACCTGCAATCATCCTTTCTTGATTCATGGGAAAGGTGGTCTGTTTTCTGCAACTATTTTTCACTATGGTCTTTAAAAAGTAATCTTTTCTGTCGGGAGAAGTCTGAAACATACTTATTCATAAGTCATTAAATTTTCAGGAAAATCAAATCTATTTTTCAGCAATCATCTTTTGGAGGATTGAATGATTCTTAACAGGAACATATCCTCCTAATTTAGCTATTTTATTTAAACATCTGTTGTAGACCAGTGTATATCAATGATCTAAAGGTGGGCAATAATACAACAGATAAATATTGAAACTCTCTATTTGAACCTTCAGTGCATCTTCTCTCATAGTTCCTTTTTTGTATTCTGTCAGTCAGTACCAAAAAAAAAAAAAGAGTTTATTCAGTTTATTCTACTAAAACACATAAATACTATGAGTAGTCCTTCTAAATATAGCTTACATACTAAACATACTTTTTGAACACTTCTTTTTCTTTCTCTTGTACTGACTGTCAGGACACGTATCAGGTCTCACAGGATTTCACAAGATGTCCACCTTTCCTAGCATATAAATACCTTTAAAACTGGCCCCAAGGACCTTCTGGGGAGCGGGGGAGATGACACCAAAACAAAAAACAAGACTAAAATGCTTCAAAAACATGTCCGTCAAAATGCATATAAAGACTTCACTGAATACGTAAACTATGCAAACACATATCATTCCAATTAATGAAGTGATAACAGATTAAAAGGGAATAAGATACTTAATAGTGGCAACAATAAATGATTTTCTAATTTCCAGATACTCTTTACTGCTTATGCAAGCATGCTTCCTATTGAAATGATTCTAAGTACAGAAAATATATGTAAATTACCTCACTTCGAAAAAAACAATAAATGAGACACAAAACCACGAGCAATCTGAATTTCAACAATAGCACCCCTCTAAAAACTCTCTATTAGAAAAAAGAATGGAACAAATGTAAGCTTCAGAACGAAGTACTGGGTAGAATCAGAAATAAATTTGCAAACGTTAATGGTCTAGGTTGTGTCTAGTGGGACAAATGCAAAATGACAAAAAAACAGAAACAAGAAATCCCCAAACCCTAAAAATCAATAACAGGGACTGTTTTTTGTCAGACAAAAGATGAGAAGGCAAAAAGGAATTATTGGTGAGTTATGCTCCATTAGTTGCAAATCTAGGTGAAATAACCCTTTGTGTTTGCTTCTAAAAATGTCATCCTGGATGCCATTTTCAAGGAATTCAGTCTGACGTTAAAAGACATGTCATAACTTTGAGGATTCAGGCTCCAGTGTCCCAGAAATCTGTTTATATAGCCCATAATGTAATTACAGCTACCTTAAGACAGATGAGGCAGAAGGCAGCAATATATTGAAAACTAATTGAAAAATGCAGTTGTCCAGAAGCAGTTGTGGGGAAGAGGTCTCTGAAAAGCTGCTCAAAGCTTCAGAGTTTGAAGTGAAATTTTTGATGTTGTCACTCTCAATCTATTGAAGAGCTGACAGACAATCAAACCCGTCTGGCTGGCTGGCAGCTCATTTTGCTGGCAGGTGGCAAACAATTAGACACACCAATTTGTGCCTCCTGATGACATTAAAGCATGAAACTAAGTTGTATGCAGGGCCTAGTGATTTGTGTGAAAGCATTTCAAAAATAATACTCTTTGCCGTGGCAACTCATTTCAGACTGCCACCTCCCATTACGGCTTTGAGCGGTGAAGACGACAGACTTGAGTTACGTGCGGTGTAAGGCCGCTTCTGTTCAATCCGTCATCAGCGCCCCCCGAGACCTCAATCCCCTCCTTTCATCAATATCACCTCATCATTTACATTCGATAGTACTTGAACTGCTGCATACATTAACAACACACAAGTCCTGTTTGATAAAACATGTTTCTGCTTTTGTATTTCATTTATGACTGCACAAATTCTACAGGAGAATACACCGTAGCCTATTACACAATGACTCTATGAACATATTAGCAATATACCACTAAAAGAACATGCAGAGCAAAACACGTCATATTAAATGATAAAACAGAATTCTAAAGTTTGGTTCTATTTACAGGAGTTTGCTTTATAGGGCGTTTACCTGCATGTAAGATCAGCGATTATAGTTAAAGGAATACCTTTAAAACAACAAAGATAGTGCTGTTTTGCTACTAATTACTTATTACCTCAAGTCTTCTTTTAGAAGGCACTCAGCCGTCCAAATGCAACAATAAAATAAGTCCAGCCTCACAAGGACTAAGAATGTCTTTTGATTAAAGTGAAAAATACATTTCTCAAACCTTGATTTGCTTATAAATATGAAATCACTGTGTGTATTTTATAAAAATTGAAACAAATAAAAGCTGACAAAAGAATACACTCCATTGCTCATGATTCTCCCTAGAGACAATAAACATGACCAATAGCCACATTGCTCAGTGAAGTTCCAAAGGCTGCATAAACTACAGCAACAGAAGGTCCTACAGAAATATGGTCCATAGGCATAGTGTTAGCTTTTAAAAAAATATGCAGCGTATGTTATTTATTTGTTATTTTTTTTTATCAGCAAACACAATTATATATACATGAGCAATTATGGAAAAACAATCATGCTGTAATTTTTTCAGTTGATAATTGGGATACTATAGGCAACATAAAATGTGCATATACCTTCATGAGCTAAAATTCATGTTGCTTTCTCAATATTTTAATTATTTCTAATATTATTTCAATATGCTATTCAAGGTTTTTCTCCCATAACCTTTGTTTCACTCCCCATGAAAAGATATAGGGTCAGGATCTCAATCTCCTCCTCCTCCTTTGTAAGTCGAAAAAGAAAAGCGACATCTTTTGCCTCCAAAGATTGCTACAATGGTCAAGTAAGTACTTTGAACATATGAGCAAACTGCACAGAGTATTTGCTTGAACAGTCGTCATCATTCAGTAAGGCAGCTATGTCATGCAACCAGCCAGTTGAGGTCCTGTGGGCTAGGAACATCAGTATTTTTATCAAAATGCTCCAAGATCAGCAACATCCATTTAGTTGGAGGAAAGAACTTAAAACTTCCCGATCTTCTGGGACCTGCCTGAACCCGCAATTGTCCCTTCATAGTTGCCAATTATATTAAAAAGCATGATTTTTAATTATTTTAATGATTTTAATATAACACACCAAAATCAGATAGCAGGATTATCTATTTAGGAGAAACAAAATATCCCAACAAAACTGATGTAAATGGGTCTTTTGCCTCAACTTCAATTATTACCACTTTTTGGCTGAATTAGTAAACAATGTCAAGGGCTGACATGCTACAACATATGCTACCAAGATACAAACACAGCTGTACTCTTCATACAGGAAATCATGGAATCACAGCTTGGTCAGCAGGGTAGCAGGAGAGGGAAAAAACAAAACATTAAACCCTCTAGCTCCTAAACAAACTTACAAAGTGTGAAATACCTATGAAAATCTGTGGGCTCTAGACATGAAGCACTTCTCAAATAATTCCATAAATCTGTCATAGCAACTACTAATAATGATGTTCAAAATGTACAAGCAGTCATATCGTTGCAAAAAGAATGGAGGCATTCTCACTAAATACAGGTTATGGCCAACCTACTGTAGCCCTTCAGAGTTTAATGCTTTCTTATAAAACTAGAATTTAGAAATGCAGAATAAAACTAATATCTTCAATCAGGTTCCCCTTAACAATGACAAAGGTGTCTCATAAGGTGATACGGTCCATTTAATTTAGGTGTCTAGCATTTTGTGAATTAACAACAACCTTCTGAATGAAGCATTTTTCTTTATTGACCCAGGTAGGAATTTAGCTGAATATTGTTCAGTTGAAGTCACTTTTTGGTGGTTACAGTTGGGTGCTATTAATTGTACAGACAGCACAAATTTTTGTATTGCTTATTGTACAAGAATGCATTCTGGAATATGACAGTTCCTCACAGAAACTAAGGAAAAATTAATAACTGTACAGGAGAAAAAAGATATTTTTCACTTTACATTGATATCACTCTAAACCAAAACATGCAGATTGATGGGAAAAAAAAAATCTTAATGAAATAGTTGCTAAATGAGCTTTGGAATGGCCTTAAGATCTAAAATATTATTATTATCTTATTAGAAAGGGATATATTAATTGAGTCTAAAGCACATTTCACTTTTCCTATCTTGATCCAATCTTCTTTGTTACAACAGATTCTGTTTGTTTATTGAATTATTTCAGAGAAGCAGATTCAGTACTAATATATATACAGACAAAAAGGTATCAGCTTTTCTATGGAATTTATGATTAAAAAATGGCTCTTCACTTTTATTCTAAAATTCTCATGTATCTTCTTGCAATTTACTGTTTACATTACACTGAAAACACTGATTGCATATTGCTTTTCTTCAGACTTTAATGAAGATATTTCTGACATTTTTACAGGTTTTATGTAAATGCAGATGGATTTTTCTTATAAATCACAGCGTAGCCATTTTATTGTTTTATTTATTTCCTCTAGAATTTTAATTCTTGTACCTGCATGAAGAACTTTGTACTTTTTCATGTAGAAATTTGAAGAAATTTCTACAACTTTGCTTAAAATTTTGAGATGTTTTACCATATTTTTGAGTTAAGTCTTTATTCCATTTTTACTTTTAAAAAATTTGTAATGAAGAAGCTGCAGGGATCTTGTCATACTGGAAAATGTAACCACATCAACAGTCGTAAGAGTTAGCTCTTTGCATAGGTTAAGATTGAACCCACAATGGATCAGTTTACCCTTCTGGAAGGATGTTGTCAGTTGCACATCTTATCACAACTTTTATGTTCGGGATAACTAAGATGTACTGGACATTTAAATAAAAGTATATTTGTTAGAAGCTGGGAAGCTACAGCCTAAAAAGAGAAACAAAGGACTCTTTGTGGAAATATTAAGCAGTTATTTTTAAGCACTAACTTTTGAGCTTATTTACTGTTTAAAGACCTAAAGGAAACTGGTTTCCACCATGACCATGCAAACAATTTGCCATGGTCAAAGCATTTCAGTACCAGAAAACAGTGCAGTGATGGATCCAATTAAGACCTAAGCCTTTGAAAGAACAGTTGACTGAATTTCTGCACAGTCTGTTCTATATCAGCAGGTATTACCTCTCCTCCTCACTAAAATGCTGTTTTAAAGGAAGAAAGATCTTATTGGAAAAATATTTCTTTACAACAGGCTTGCTTTCTGAGTACCTTGTAGAGTTTTATTCACTGCTGACAGAGAAAAACAAGGTGAATTACTTTTGTCTGTACTATACAGTCCGTTTTGGTAACACAGAAAGGAGAAGAAATTCAGCTGTTTTTCAACATAGTCTAATACAAACCCACAGAAGAATAACCATGTTAAAAAAAATAAAAAATTCAAACTTCTGAATTACATCAATATAAAATAATTAATCCAGCCATATACCTGTCAAATGAATGAAACTGCATGGGAAGAATAGCCTGAGCTTCTCTCTTCAGTGCAGGATCTGGGTAAGGGATCGGATCCGGACCACATTCTGCAATTTCAACAGGGGCTGCCACAAGACTTTTCAGTATTTCCTTGACATTGATGCCTTTACTTTGGCTGATACTGGATATTGATGATGCAGGTTTCAGGATTTCACTGGGGCTTTCTGTTAAGCTCTCCTGAGATTTCTTCACTTCTGAAGACAAAGTAGACAACAGCTCACTCATAGCATCAGGGCCAGTGCTGTTCTCCAAGTCTGTCCCATTCAAAATATTGGGCATCTGTTCATCTCCAATTCCAGAATCTGTATGAGGAATAGAGCTTTCCAGCTGAATATCTTCAACTGGTGTTGGTGTTTCTTTATCTTTGATATTTTCTGGAAATACAGTTGGTGTCTCTGCAGTGAAATAGAGATTATGATAATATTTATAATTTAGTTTGACTTTTTTCCTAAAAATATGATCGTAAGGTTTTACAAGACATAAATGTGTTAGAAAGCCCACAAATCTTGGTAGTTTAAACCTTAAAACCTCATTTTCTATACACAACATTTTGCTATCAACAGCTGTTTGGCATACATAAAAACTTAGAAGAGGGAGCCCACAGTTAGATTATGCAAACTCAGTGATATTTAGAAATTACAGCCTTCTACTCACACAGTAATCAAAAAGCAAAATACTGCCAGCAAAAAAAAAAATGTTAAAAATTATAGCCTATCGACTGCATATCTATAAAATCTGTGAGACTACTGCAAGAGAAAAATGTAATCACTTATGCTTTAGGATGACAAAACAATTTAGTCTTTTTATTGCTGTCAGCAAATATGCTTGCATTCAAAAGAAAACTGCTAGACCTTTTGTTTGCTCTGCTATTTGTTTAAAATGTGTATTATATACATTGTTATACACATATCATTATATTGAACATAAATTTATTTATACATGAATTAAAAAGTATTATTGTTGATTCTTTAGATAACTCCCCCCTTCCCCATGGAACGTAAAATTCAGTAATTCTTTTAGGCAAATGTTAAGAACAAAATAATCATCTTTATAGAGTTTGGCAAGTAAAATCTGTTATGTCTGGAACATTTCCAGATTGAAACGGACTCTACAACATCTTGTAACCGAGAAAAGTGCACCTCTATTAATTACTTCAGTGAAACAGACACAACAACTATTAAATAAGAATAATTTGCTATGCTTAGTGGAAAGTTACCTAGAACTGTGAATAACTTACACATTCATCTTTTTGGTTAAATTTTTTTTAAAGCAACAGACTGTGGCTATCTTTAATGACAAAAAGCTTGCACTCAAACCGATTTTTAAATTTATTTTCAAATTAATTCATTTCTATTGGATCACTTGTCTTGATTATAAAATTTAGCTGTCCTATGTATGAAATAGGAACACTTGGTTTTTTATTTGCTGGTTTTGATAGCCATAGTTTAGATAATATGGAAAATATTTTACAACAGATTTAGATGAAGGTCTGCCCTTCTGACTACTGCAAACAAAATGTGCTTCAGCAATGTAACTTTAATCAGATAACATATTACCAGTTGTTTGATGCAGTCAGGTGTAAAATATCTACCTACTTACCACATGGGCATATGTGTGTGTGTGTATGCATGTGCACATAAAAAATTCTGTATAAGATTATATATGTGTTCGAATTAATGATAGTGTAAACCTCTTCATGTATACAAGTATTAACAAACAGATATAGATAGAATGGAAGAGTCTTTTAAAAATACAAAGCAGAATGACTCATTATAAGGAGTGACGTGACAAGGAGTATTGTTTTCTTCTTTTAACAGCCATAAATGCTGAAGCCACTTCCTTCTTCTCTTTCTCCTAAGTGCCTTAAACACATCTTATCAAATAGATACGAGCACTGCTTTGTGCAGCAGGAAGTAGAAACTGGATTTATGAGCTGCATAAAATGCACTTAGCATCTGCCAGGTCAGGAAGTAAAAAAATCCGTATCTACTTAGTACTGCCTATATTTGGCACAGAAGGACATCTGATCCACAGAATGATCCTAATGAATTTTCTGCTTGTTTGTATCTTTAAAATTCATCCATACAAAGACAAAACTTTTCAACTGAAGGGAAGAGTAGGATTGGACTGCCAGTCAAGCAGATTGTTGCTCTTGTACTGTGTTGTAAGTAAAATAGCGTAAAGTTCCATTATTATGTAAATGAAAAGAGGACACTGAAAAAAGAAGACGGCCCACTGCATGAACTTAAAGTACACCTAACCTCAATTTTCATTAAGGTCAACAATGATGAACAGAAAATTAAAGACAGGAAAGCTAATAGAAATGCACTTGTGGAAATTTGAATACCCTAAGTAAACCAGAAGCAAGATTTTAATGCATTAAAACCACAGGAATAAACTGACTCCAAGACAACTTTGAAAGAAACTGTCTGTGAAATTACTGGCATAGCAGCAGGTACTTTTGCCAACCAGGTAAGAGGAGACAGCAACATATGACTGGAGAAAACCACATGTGGTTTCTCTTTTTAAAGAAGGGGAAAAAGTGCTTTGGGCAACTACAAGCCTTCAACATTAAGCAAGATTTCAGGAACAGTAGGATTCAGGATTTATTTTGGAGCAAAGAATAGTAATGGAATGACAGATTACAAAATGGTCTGGCTAAAAGAGCTTTTTAATATTTATTGCTCAAAAAAATAAGGGCCATTGTAGCAAAATTCAGTAAAGCTGGGATTGTCACAACAGACAGTAATTTAGTCAGGAGAACCTGAGAATTAGTAGCATGTGGGAAAAGAAACTAGCTAAGAAGGAGCCATCACATAATTTCAAAATTAAAAACACCAGACTGAGAGAAACTACCATGGAAGTTACCTCATTTGAAATATTAATAAAGTTTTCAGGTGACAAAGTAAAAAAAATCTAGTGGAATTTGCTGATGACAAAGTTACAAGGTACAATTGACAGTCACAGGAGGATGATTATAAGTAGGCATTATGACAAAACTGCAAGTTACATTTAATATTGAAAAGCTATGCATCTAGTAACTAATAAAGAAATTACCATTATAACTGGAATTCATCAACTGGAAATGACTGAAGAGAAGGACCTGAATACATCAGCCACTGGGTAAGTATTCAGTTACCAATATAACATTGCCATGGAAAAGGCTAATGTGATTCCAACTTTTCAGAAGAAATAGCTCCTGTAACAGTTAAGTATTAATGACATTAGAGAAGGCTGTAGTAGGGTTCATTATGGAATAGTGTTTATGCTGTTATATTTGTGAAAGATGGAAGTGTCACTGTGGAGATCTATAGTGATGTACTGTTGCAGAAAAAATGAGTTTGGCTGATATAATCTGGCCAAACTAATACTGAGTAGGTATACAACAGCTATCATACATGTATTTTCAGGATGCAAAAGGATTTAAGCTAAATTTAAGGGTTGGCAAGAGAAAAACTGAGTGCAAACTCACCAGGAATAAATTTAGTTTGGGAAGTGACAGCCTTCAATATGGAATTAAGATTCTGGAATAGTTTACCAATCAGAGTAGCAAGTTCAAAAAACAGAACTAATTTCAAGATGTTATAAATAGGACTGTACTTAATTACTCAGCAGGTGCCTTGTAATCCTTTGTTCCCAAATGAGAATAAAATGTCTAGAGGATTGCATCATCTGAAGCTAAAATGGAAAACTAAATTTGTGGATATAGAATTTAGATATATACTACACAATACATAACTCTAATTAAAATGATCTAGGAAAAAAAAAAATCAAGGGAAGTTATTCTATACAGGTAAGCAAAAGAATACTTGATTTCCACAGAAACCAGATTTAGACCTTTTCTTACTGTGTCTCCAGTATCTAATACAAATACATTGCATTAAGCCAATTAAGTTTAGACTGATTTATCATTATGAATAATAATCTCTAAAAACTACTTAAATCCAATGCATTAGCTCTCATTTTAAAAACATCAACCAAGCTAAATGAATAAGGTTTTAAAAGGTGCAATTTGCTTTTTGTAAATCAAAGGAAAATAAACTTAGAAGGGGTAAAACTGCTTAATAACTGACTCTCAACTAAGAATACTGCCAAATTAGTATTTATAAAATTCAGATTAAAATGTCTGAAAGATGTATTATAAGACCTTCTGTGATCAGCATTATTACTAGTACTGTTTTAGGTAAATTATAAACTCCTTAGCATGGGTCACAAAACCCAACCAGTTTTAGTTACAACAGTGCATATCCACAAGCTTTATTCTATGTCCATTTATACTGTGCCATAGCACTTATGTTGCCTTCAGAATTGCAGAATAAAGAATACTCCTTCATAAAGTGATTTAGAAAAATCACAAACTGGTAATGCGTAGGCTTTTATGAAAATCCTAAATACTCAAAACCACTTAGCAAAATGATAAACATGAACAGAAGCAAAAAATATAACTGATTGCATCTGTCTATGTTATAACATTGTGACACTAAGCCTGTAAATTTTCAGCAAACCTCATCAGTTTTCTGCAGCACAAGGCCATGTCAGTAGACAAAGCAGAAACATTACTAGATCTAGCGATCTTAACCCTGTCAGAAATAGGCAGTTGGAAGCCAGATGCCTCCTTCTTACTGTTTTTCATTGTAACTAATGAGTTCATCTACTACATTATGGGAAAAATATGGGCTTAAGTTAACTAAATGACATATTGTATATCTGGTGACCTCATCTGTCACGCTCTTTCCCTACGATATCTTGTTTGCTTGTGATTTATGAAGTATAATTGTTTTAACCTACTGAGTTACCTAAATAGGTCTTGCACTGCTTCCATATGCCTAAAAAAATACAAAACCCCGACCCTTATTTAACTTAATAATGAAACATTTAATATCTGTGGTAAATATGCAAAATTTGCCATTTTAAAAAATGACAAGACAAAATACTCTGCTTTTAATCTTTATTTATTTTTTTTTAATGGAAAAACTGCGTGTATATATGCCTGTGGTCGATTTTTAATTTTGTTAAACCTCCCTACTTGATAAAAATCAGCTGAAAGTTTTCAAAAATAAAAACATATGAAAATTATTATTTTTAACTGCTTACAATATGGCTTAAAATTTATTTGAAAGTCATACTATTCCAAATCATTGCTAGATTTCTGCTGCAAACAATACAGCAACATTTGGCAACAGAAAGTTTGGGGCAATCTTGATATCGGAGCTGTTGTCACCTTTCAGTCTGCAGGTGCATTGGAAAATTTATGAGTTCTTTTCTATGTAGCTATCTTAAGGCATTGACAATAACCATATTAGCTGCCTTTTATATACCCCTCTGTAGTATTCTACAAACTTTCAGGGACAGTACACTACAGGTTGAAAACGCTTTCAATCCAACGAGGCAGTGATATTACAGCTTCCTCATAGCTGGCAGAGTCAACTAATCAATTCCTAAGCTGTAGGCTATAGAGAGTGAAAAAATTCTTCCTAGCCACATTAGACTACTAGTTTTCATGTATGAGAAACAGCACAATTAAACTGAGATGAGAAACTAACTATGGGGACAGAACCAAAGAGTAATATGGGTCTGATATAAAAGTACATTGAAAGGAGTAACCAAGAATAGAGTTGCAATGGAAATGTCCTCAGAGTTTGAGGCACAACAGTGAGAAGAATCACCCTAAAAGAAACATTAAGATGCTAAACTGCTCGATATCTACTCAGGACCTTTTGTCCTGTTGGCACCTCCATTTCTGTGTGAAAGTTATAAAGAGATGAGAGTAAAAATTCCCTGTATAGTGATGCTGCTCATGGCCCAACCACATAATAATAATAATACTCATTTTGGCAGCCTGGGCAGTATTACTCTTCATATAATAACTATGCATTAATAAGAAAATTTGGTCGTGCTCCACCAATGGAGTTCATGGGATTCTGTTATTTCTGAGGCAAGCCTATCTGAGCAACACTGACTTGTTTTGCAGAACACATTTGCTGTTATAAAATCTTTTTAAAGAAGTTTCCTTGTTAAATGAATTATTTTAAAAGTGATGAAAAAAAGCTTGGCTTAGGGTTACTGTTTGTCACTCTTGCACTATCAGGCTTTCATCTAGGAAAAACTCTGATAAACACAACCTGCGTTTAGCCTGGATCTGTTATTTAGCCAAAACGTTTATCCAGGTTTCTGAAATTCCTGCCAGACCAAAAGCTGTCCCTTTGCTTCTGCAAGGATAGCAATGCAACAGTACAGATTCCGTTGTCTGTCTAACAAAGTGCCAGTAATTGTGCACATGAAGAAGTGGAAGTAGAGCGCATGCCATCACAGCATCTGGCTGCGAAGAATGAAAGCCACAAGCAGGGATATCCCAGGGCTCTGACATGGAGTGGTTGAGGGCAGGAGGAACACAGATGAAAACTGGGGGACTGGGGAAGGTCAGATATGAAAGATTCTGGGGTGGGTGGCAACTGGAAGGGTGAAGATCTTGAGACAGGAGAATTAAGACAGAGAGTTGTGCATTACCTTTTAACCAGAGAGGGTTTGTGAGGAGAAAGGATTTAGCTCTGGGCCAAGGAAAATAGAGAAGCTCAGAAATGGGAGAGAAATGGAGCATGAGAGACTTAGTGTGGGAAATCGAGGTTGGGAAGTGATTGAAGATGACAGAGTTATCATCAGCACTTTTTCACAGCTGGACACCTGTAAATGCAGGTCGTTTTTTTTTTTTTTTTTTTTTTTTTTTTTTTTTTTTCTCACTGGAAATTGCTTCTATTTGCTTAAATTCCTCTCAAACTTAAGAAAACTTTAAGTTGTATTAAAGAAAGGTCAACTTCAAAGTATAAAACCAGCTGTTTACATTTGAAACAAAACCCATACAAATTAAGAACATGGTAATATGTATTCTTCCTAGGTGAATTTTCCTAGGTTTTGTCAGGTTTTATTTTTAAAAATTTTAATTTTTGTCTTGTATAAACTCAAAACCACATAATGAAGAAATAGATTAGTTGGCAGTTCTCTATGATAGTATCTGTATTTCTGACCTGTGCTGAGAAAGCTGATGTTTTTGTGATTAGACATTTCTTGCAAAAGAAATAGAAAAAAATTCTGTCACTTAGATCACAGCATCCAGCAACAAAATTTAACAGTGAAGCACTGAGTATGTTCTATACATATGATGAAATTTACACTAAAAATGTTTTAAGCACTACTCTGAAAAGTCAAAAACTTTAAAAACATCTAATTTGTACAAATGAAAATACGTATTGATGTTACTTTAAAAAAAAATCCTTATTACAACTGCTTCGTGCATACACAACTTATCAATTAATAATGAAATATATATATTCAAACCTTTATTCTGATGCCTTAAGTAGTTTGTGAAGGGCAATAAATATTAGATCAAGATGTATGTATTCCTATTTCATGATCTTCAAATGTATGTCCTCTTGGAGGCAGCATATGTTTCATCAGCAAAGCAGTATGATAATTTTGAGCAGCAGATAGAAATTCAGTAGAATTTGAAGTTTATGATTCTCATGATTATCATCCACATCCCTTGTAACCTTTCCCTCAGTTTCTTGAAAACATATGTACAACAAGATTTTGAGGAAGATGGAGCCAGAACTTCTGTCAGGACTTTGTGGAAGCAAAGGATATTTTGACAGGCAATGGAACTTAGTACTTCAGTCCTCTGTGCATAGTTAGATTGTTGCCCTTATGCAAACTAGTTCAAAAATAAGATGGAAATCTCTATGCTGCTACTTTAGGAATACAAACAAGAGTGTAGCAATGTACAATACACAGAGTGCTATGAGATCAGAAATACGTGATGCTTGTCTTCAAAGAAAAAGCTGTTTCTGCAACTTTTTAATACAGTTTGTTCTGTAAAGAAAATAAAATCAATAGCTTCCAGTCCATCTACAGCACATATCTTTAAGAAATCTTTTAATTTACAGTGCTTTGGGAAAAATACAGACAGTGATATCAAGGGAGTTGAAAAGCCAATCCATTTTTGATAAAATGTTGTGATAAGCTGCAATACTGATTTTCTTCGCACAGCATGTTATAAGGTGAATTGCACTGTTGCAATGCTTTCATTTCCAAAACACACCCTAATGATCCTAAATGGAAATAACAGTTTTCAACTGAAAATATATTTCCATTATTTGGTTAACATTAATTGTGTTCTCAGTAATTAATAAGCTGCCAGCTGAAGTGTAAAAAAAAGATTATTTACTATTTTCCACTGCCGGAGATGTGGAAGCGCTGCTGAAAGAAACAGTAGTCCAATAAACCTTCAAGATAAGCAAGGAGAGCTTCAGTAATGACCAGAAATGAGAAAATTCATCTTAAGTGATCCTAACCACCATAGCTAAAACTCCTTCAAATTTGTAGCTGTAATTTGAACAGATTGCTTGGTTTTACATTATAAGGCTAATTAACTTCTGTTAACAGAAAATATGCTCCTCCATTTCTCCTGTGTCTTATTCCAATGACAAGATATTTCTGCTATCAAATACATACTGATTACCCTCTAAGTAATAAGAGAAAGGGCTACTCTCAATTTTTCAGTCTCAACTTCCACACCGCCCAGACATAACAGAGATGTTTTCATACTAATTTTGGGAAAACATCCCTATCTTACTGGAGAAATCATCCAAGAACAAAACATTATTCTCTAAGATATTCCATCATTGTACAAAGGGAACATGCCTGCCAATCATTAGGTTGAAGACATTACATAGTTGTTTAGATAGCTATATACTTCCTACTTTCAAATCATGTAGTGCTCAAAGAAGAATATGTATCTATGAACACATATGTAACAAATTATAACTATCTATGGGATGGGCACATCATTAGACTGAATTAAGTGACTGAGATTAAAGAATTTCGTGCCATCTTTTGTCATAAATGAAGTTTTCTGTCCAGAGTTCAGTTAAGACTAGTCAAAATAGCCAGGATTACTCTGACCAAGGCAGAGGTCTACAGTGATTGAAAAAAGACAGAGATTTCTAGTGTCCAATTTATCTCTCTTTAAGTAGATCTCTAAAGCATGCCAGATGAATTGTACCCTAAATGTGCCCTAACTTCTCTCCACCTATTGTAAAGGGAGACCAGGATGACTAGTTCCAGGCATTGATTCACTACCGATATTCTTCAGAAAGTAGAACTCATGTATGACTGATGATTTTGAGATAAAAACTGAAAATCTAGTGCAGAGCTTTTGGTCTTATTGCAATATCCACAGTTACAATACAAACAGTGAGAATGATAAAGAACGTTTCTATCATCTTTGACTCTCACCTGAAAACAATTCTCCCCTTCCGGCAAAGAAATTTTTAATGCTATTCCCACCTTTACTATACCTCCATATCAATTATTTGATATCACAATCAGCTGACAAAGTCTGATGAACCAAAAGATTTGATCACTTCATAGGCTTTTGCATTTAAATAATTCTGAGTTTAAAGTCTCCATTTTGATATCTTCACAAATGCAGAGAACCTGAGCCATCTGACATCCCCAAAGTCTAACTCGTTCTAATTTTTTAGTGTTGTGAACAGAAAGAAGTCTGGCAACATACTTGTGTCAGACTGTTTCTCAGACATCCCTCAGATGCAAGAGAATAGTTTTGATCTGCTATTTCCGTTGAGACTGTGATAATAAATTACTACAAAGAGTAACACTATATATGATCTAAATTGAAAAAAGAAGGAGCTTTCTTTTCATTTTGCAGGTTATGCTTTGTCTGACTAAGCACAGATTATCTTAGATGTACTGCAGACCCTTTAAAGGTATCAGAAACTAGTAGGAGAAACCCAAGCAGATGCAACAAACTTAAAACAAGGAGTTTTAAATTTATAGATACAGTCAGATTTTCCAGTGGATCAGCTAAAAAGAAAAAATAAAAACATTTTTATCGTTAAATGATAGTCAGGGACACCATTGGTTTATTTTTTCATTCCTGGGTGTGTTCTTTCTCCTTTAAGCACCATAAGATAACATATAGCTTGTAAACAATATTTGATTAACAATAAGAGACAGTAAATCCTTATTTTATAATCTCTGAACATTTGTCAGTAAAGGTAGAATATATTTATCTGCAAAGCATATTTTAAAGTCTTTTATTTCAATACTACATTTTATTTGTATATAATATCATCAGTAAACTAAGCAAAGGTCAACAGTTGGTACGATGAGAACCCCAAAGTTTCCTATCAAGTATAATGATGTTTAAAATTCTTGTAACCTGCACAGGACATCAGCTGTAGTTACTCATAAGGAGCATACACCTATCACATACTGTAATGTCCCGAGACAAGTAGGGTCTCATACAGCCTTAAATATATTTTAACTAAAGATCTTGACCCGTATAAAGAAAAAAAGAGAAGCACCACCTAAGAACAAAATCAGTATCTTAAATACCAGTAATATACCTACTTCTATCTTACCCTTCCCTGGAGACGTTTCCTGGTCAGATGATTAGATTCCATCTACTAAAAGTGGATTTATTTAAGCAGCCAAACCATTTCCCCTAATTCATAGAGATCTGTCCCAAAGAAGTCTTGTACAGTTCTAACAATAATCATACAATTTGCTGCATTGAATTGGACTGACAAAGAATGAATACTTTACATCCATTTAGTGTCATATGGAATTAATAAAATATAGATACTTTACTTCCATGTAACAACTGTTTTTTTATTGTTTTTTTAATAAATATGATTTTGCTTTAAAAATATGTATTTACTTTTTAATGCAACATTAAACCACTCTATAATGTGTTAAAACACCTTGAAATTTAAAATAATATTAAAATATTACATGCTTCCTGCCAACATCTGAAAGATGACAAATCACTAAAGGAAACCAATTGGCTTAGCCAATGAAATTAAAGATTTTTGAAACTACAAAATAGGTTTTGACTTCTAGCCTTTTCTAACTGTGTTGACAATTTTTTTCATTTCACTTTCTGCTAATGTTCAAAACTGAGAAACTGAGTTCAGAATATAAAAAGCAGAAATATTTTTCTTCTCTAACAGGTGAGTTAGGTGCAAGAGGTCAAGACCTCTCAGAGGTAAAACCTTGAAGGATGAGATTATATCAACAAATAAAATAACTAGCTACGGATAACATTTCCTTTATTGAATAATTTGTTTCTAAAGCCAAAGCTTTACTGTTGTATCTTGTTCACACTTTTATTTTAGTTCTGTTTAAATATTTTAAAAACAAACAAGTATTTTACTTGAACTCAGGGTAAAACAAGTACTACAGATAACAGTATAGAATACACAATGATTCAAAAAATGCTTTATCTGAAATATTGGTGAGTTTGTATGACTGACTCCATTTGTTCTTAAACTTTTTTTCTGCTTTCATTACATATATTTTATTGCTGTACTATATATGGATAAGAAGAAAAACTATTTGTTTATCCCCTCCTTTTGCCACCCATTATATCAAATGTCAGGCTTTGTACAAAAAGCAATATAATCTCATTTATGTTGTAGTTAATTTTTATTGTGTTAAATTTAATGAAAATTAAAATGTCAAAATTAAAATGTTAAAATTAAAAATTAAACTGCATATTGAGGCAGTCTAACATTCTAATTTTCAAGCAAAGGTGGTTAAAAATAAAATATCCTATGCCTGACACACTGAAATATGTTCTAAATGGAAATAAAAAGATGAAAAAGCAATAGCTGAAGAAGTTTCAGGGCTTTATTCTGTAGTACCACATAGTATTGCAATAGTCTTCTGAACTAAGAGCAAATGATTCCTTTTTTTATCAGTGATGGATTAAATCATACAAATGCAACTATGACACAACAAAGAATATTACACCAACAATTTGAATGATCCAAAATAATTTTTTGCCAGACAATAGTCTTACTAAGAAAAATCACAAATGCTTGCTTACTAGTTGTTAAAATACAAAGCAATTTATAATACATATATACGCACACACCAAAGTTTAAGAAACGCCAGACTAACAGTGATAGATTAAGCTGATGCAATGAGTATTTTTATATAATGCTCCCAGAACAGCATATGATAAAAAACACAAGTAGCATTATTAATAAAATAGGAGGTTAACTATTTTTGTTCTTTATAAACAGAATGCAATTTAAAATCTCTTAGGCTTTTTATAAATCAATCTTTTTACCCACTGAGATTTTTCAAAATTATACCAAGAACATTTTCATCACATTACATTTTTAACCTATATTTCTGTATACACAGCACAGTGCATGCAAATTAGTGTCGAAATGTACATGCAAACTTTGCTAAAGTTATGTTCAGGCAACCCTTTCTTTTTCAAGTAATGACATCTGAAAAACATATTCCCTGCATTATATAATATCTATTCAAACAAACAAATGAACAAACAAACAAAACAAATCAGGCCCAAAACGTATAATAGTTGCTCTGGTCACAAAAGCAGTTTTCTTCAAGAAAAGCACAGCACATTAACTAACAGGCATAAAATAATTCACAATACATACAATATCAGAGGTTTACATACCATCAAGAAGGTAAGAAAAAAAGCAAGAAAGAAAGGCAAAAGAACGGGAAAAGATATAGGGAATGGGAATACTACAAAAGTACTACATACTTTAGGTGGTATGCAATATTTTTAAAATAGGTCTGATTTTATTTTTATGGACCTAATATTGTAGCAGAATAACCACAAACCAAAAGCACTTAAAATTTTCTACATCCATTCCCTCCTCCTGGCTGCTTTTATTTTTTATTTTATTTTATTTCATAATAAGTAAAGTTAATAAATGGTAGTAAAAGTGGGAAAGAGATTTCCTAGAGAAATGTAGGCAGGAAGTTAAAGTTTTAAAGGTATCATCAGGTCTGATCTCCATGTAACCTGAGGCGTATACTTATTTATCAACAATTACATCACAGTTAGTTCTTGAATTACATGACATTAAATAAGAACACCCAAACAGGTTAGGAGATGATGTTAATATTACCTTTGTAAAATGAGTGGGCAAAGCTCTGTTCAGGAATTAACTTGGCAAGGAATCCATGGTTCAAACTTGGGTGAGGGATAGATGGTATGACCACAACTGTGGAGAAAATCATGGAATCAAATGTGAGCCAGCTAGTATTCATGTGTGGCCTGGTCCACTGTGGATCCATGACAGATATCCTATCTCATTGAAACATGCACATATGGTATTATCAACAAAAAAATGCATTTCTAAAGGAAGAAAACAAGTTCTGTATCAAGAGATAGGAAACAGCGTACCTATTATTTGGGCACTTCAAGAGCAACATTCATGGGGAAAAAAAGATACAGACAGACACAGATATATATACACACACACAGAGGCAAGACAATTACGATGAAATTGTTCACTGAAACCAGCAGTTTCTTAGTGCAGAACCATAACATAAAACCAGGGAGGCACAAAAAAATTATGACTTCTCATAACTAACTACATTCATGTATATTTAAAATGGAAAGCCTACAAGCACATGGACTTTAAAAATTATGTGTAAGTAGTAAATTAAAACATCATGATGAATGAGAAACTAATGACTATATGTAAATATGACATGAATTGGAAGATAAATTCTATGAAGAATGAAAATTAGCAACTCCATAAATGAAAAAAGTAAATAAAAATCAATACAAGGAGAAAAATATACATAGCTTCATGGACAAATTCAGTTACTGTTTTCAACTCTTTTAACACAGAAGGTAGAGTTATAATCAATCCAATCTGACTTGAAAAATCCTACTGAACTGTGTAAAATATTTGAAACAAAGTGGAGTAAAGTTTGGATCTCTAATTTCTGACAGGTTCTGCAAGCTAACAGACTCCTTCCCTCTCATGCTGAAGAACACATGCTAGTATAAACCACTTACTACTAATAAAAATCATGAACAGTTCAGACAAAGAAGGCAACAGAAATGTTTCCTTTTTATTATATTGTTTCCATAGGCTTTTAAATGCGGCCACCAACACAGCAGGACCCCAAGAAAGCACTCAGTCCTCCACTACCCTTTCACAAACCTTCTCACTCAAACAAAGGGAGTTCACATGGGCAAACAGCTGTGTTTGCTGTTTATACATTTCTTGGTATAAAGATATCTGTTGTTCTTAACAAATAACAGATTCAGAAAGTTGTGTGATCAACTATCTTGTACTTTACATCTTTAACTCCATGAGGCACCCCGTTTCATTTTAGTTCTTTCCAAATTAAAGAAAAAAAGGCATAAAAAAGCAATATGTAAATGAAAATTAGTTATGCCCTAAAAGCAAATACACAGAATAACTGAAATCTGTCAATGTATGTTAAAGAACAAAATGACTATACAGGAAGAAAGTAGCAAACAATTTATTAGAATTTTAAGTTACTCACTAAAAATACTTTGCAGCAAAATAATTACAGTCCTAAAAAAAAAAATCAAATAACATTTGAAGAAAACAAATGTACCTGTACTTGTTGGCGAATTTATTTCTTGTCTGATATTTCTACCTGCTTGGCTCCCAGACCTTGCAGTTTCTCGTTGCGGTTCTAGTATATCACGGTACTTGGAAACCATCAGAACAGAAATAAAGTAGACTACTGCCAAAGCTAAGAACTGAGCTTGTTTGCTGTCATCCTGTGTTGGAGAAAAGGGAATAGTTCTATAATATCAGACATTTTCACAGAATTTTCACACAAGATCATCACAAGGCTTAATAAATAATAGCTTTCTGAAATGTATCTGTTCGTAGTAGCAAACGGATTATGTAGAAGATTTAATGTATTTTCAGGTGAATACTATGCACACAGCATGTATTAAGTACTGAATTTTACAGGTAATTTGGCAACTTCACAAATCTCCTGGACTGTGGAGTCAGCGGGCTTTTCAGAACAGAGGCCTGACTGCTCTGAGAGTGCTTTCGAGGCTTCTCAACAGCAAGGGCAACTGACTTTTGCTGCCCCAAGGATGAGACCTCCTGCCACAAGAAGGCAAGGAGTATTACCACTGAGAGAGAAAACTAAACTCGCTGATGCCTTTCTAGCTAACACTGGATGTATAAGAAGGTACAACAGATTTTGCTAACAAGTAAAAGCAGGAGGGATATGACAGTTGTTTTTCTCCCAGCAATAAATCGCAGTTTGGACATTTCGCTGGGTAAAAAACTGTCTGGATGGCTGGGCCCAAAGAGCTGTGGTGAATGGAGTTAAATCCAGTTGGCGGCCGGTCACGAGTGGTGTCCCCCAGGGCTCGGTTTTGGGGCCACTCCTGTTCAACATCTTTATTGATGATCTAGACGAGGGGATCGAGTGCACCCTCAGTCAGTTTGCAGATGACCCCAAGTTGGGTGGGAGTGTTGATCTGCTCGAGGGCAGGGAGGCTCTGCAGAGAGACCTGGACAGGCTGGAGCCATGGGCTGAGCCCAACTGGGGGAGTTTCAATAAGGCCAAATGCCGGGGGCTGCCCTTGGGCCACAACATAATAATAACTGCTAGTGTACTACTTTCAAAAACAAATTATCTTGTAGTGATGTTTTATGCTAAAAACAGTTGCAGACAAATCAGAAAAAAAAAAAGTATATACTTGTATATATTTAGCAGAAGAAAAAATTGTCTTTATAAATCAGTTTGGTGCAGTTCTGTAATACATATAATAGTTCTTCCTCCTACACTGCTTGGACAAATAGCTGACACCTTTAGCAATTCACTTTTAATCCAACATAGGCCATAGCTGATTTATTCTGACTGTGATTATTTCACTAATATAAGTTCAAGTCTGATTTTTAAACACAGTTAGTTACTAGTCTCAAATAGCTTACCAGTATGATTTAAAGTGAATGAAGTGGCTGGTAGTTACAAAGCCACAAGCAGATGGTTTGCAGATAATATATGAAGTGCAACATGTGAAGGATATTTTTAATTTCAGTACAATCAAAATGTCTTTCAAAATATAAGTGATGATTTTGCAAAATAAAGAATTACAACACATATTACTCACCACATCACGAAAAACAACTGCTCGTAGCCGATTAATATCAACATCCTGAAGGAGCCTATCAGGGTCTTTTATAGGAGAAAGATTGCCAGGGACATTTTCAAGGGGAGTCTAAAAACAAAAAGTATTGAGATTTTCCCCCCCCCCGCAAATATCAAAGCATTTCTGTTAGAACCTTAATTTAACACCTTTTAAAAATATTGCATCAATCTTAAATGCTTTTTTACTACCAATATACTTCCAACATAATATCCAGACAAGGTTTCTAGAAATAAAGCAATATTTTGAATTATTGTCTTAATACTATTTAGATATAAGTAGTTATATCTTCCCAGTACCTCAGAACAACTGTACCTCTTCTCAGAGTTAAAATAATAGTTTACACATAAATGGTTTTTTTTCAGATTACAGTTGTTTCACAGCACTACAATAAATTATTTCTAATACATGTGTTAAATTTAAAAATTATGAGTAGAAAAGCTTTTAAAAATTAGTTTATGTTCATTTTACTGAGAATTATTACAGACTACTTAGAGAATAACTTCTATTATTACAAAAGCATTGAGTAGTATGCTTCCTTTAAAAAATTATTATGTGTTACAAATGATGCCTAAACACCTAAAATTGCACTGAAAGTGCTAACATGGAGATATGTAATGTTTTTGTGAGATTTAAGGAAATAATATTGTGAAAGGAGCTGAGCTTTAAATGCTGTCTGAAAAAGCCTTTAGGGAAGACAAGCTACAGAATTTAGTAATGAAAATATAGTAGCAAAAAAATAAATCATTTGCATCATACAAAGTGTTGCATTTTAGTCATGGGCTGTGCTAAATTCTTTGAGATTTTAGTCTCAGGACTCCCAAAGTCTTAAAGCTGTTTAACAAGTTTAAAAAAAAGGATGAACAGTGATTAATGAAAGTGGAAAAACTAAGCTGTAATCGAATATTAATCAAGTTTCATTCCAAAAATCAGATAGAAAATACTGATGTGTAATATGCATGCGAGGGTCTGTTGAAGTTACCAGACTCAGATGTTCCACCAATAAAGATGTGATTGCAGGGTTTCATCAAAACTGCAAGTGTCCTGACAGATTAAAAAAGCTATGCAGGTACATATGACAGAAGTGAGTAAGGGGACTTGCTCTTTGAAGTAGACCAAGCAAGAAGAAAAAAAGCTGTTTAAAATCACGCAAGTCATACTACTGAATTAACATCCTCTTGTTTCAAATAAATCCTCCCACATTATTTTACTTTACACCACAATAGCAAAAGCATAAGATTTTGCCAAATATTTGAGAAGGCAGTCACAATTATTTTCTGATCCTATAAAGCAGTGGTACAGACTTGTCACTGCTGCTGGTAACTGAAGACTGGGTTACCTTGGTCGCTGCTGACGCAGTTACACCCTGAAGAGCCTCTTGAGTTTTACTGCTGATTAATGATGTCTTGGTCACTCTCTCTCTCTGCCTCTGCCGACATTCTAAGCAGTTTCTCACAGCCACACAACAAACTAATAAGTTATGAAAATGCTACGAATTAGAATATTTCCTCATTATATTCAGAACATCAATCAGCAGACTGTATGTCTAGTTTCATATGTCAATAACCATGTCCAAATAGGAAAAGCAACATAATTCTCACATTAGACTGTCAGTACTAAGAAAGCATTACGGTGACTTACTCATTTAATTCTTTAGTTGAAAAACTAAATGTTTCAAGTAACCGCTATATCACTGTATTAAAATTTGAAAACTATTAGTCCTTGACTGGAGCTCTCATATGTTATTGATCGGTTATCAACACTTAAAATCTGGAAGTACTTATGTACAGCTAGAATAGAAAAAAATAGTAGGCAGGAACTTAGAATTTGATGAAAATTGATCATTTAGAATAAACTACAAGTTTTATACCAGGAGCAGTATAATTATCAATAACTTAAGAAATCATAAAAACAATAACAGCACAAAATCTGAGTACGAAAATTATTCATCATTTGAGAGATGAAAAAGTATGTGGGATATACATAACATCAGCAAAACAGTGTCATGACAGATGACAGTCAAAATTTAATGCTTACAAGGATAAATCGATATAGTTTGCACAGAACAGCTTGAATTATTAATAAATTTTTAAATTTCCTAAATTAATTCTAACTAAATATAGCAAATACTAAATAGTGAAGAGAGGTGCCAGACTGTTGCAACATATATTAAGGTCTACAGAGTCTGCACACGCATCCCATACTTTTATTCTTATATAGCCTATAAGTAGTCTTCAAAATCCATGGAGACTTGTATAAGGAGATCTGCCACACACAGGTAGCAAAGTAGTTTTAAGAAAAAAAATAATTCTCTATTTACTTATTTATATTTTTACTCCCTGAAAATACATACAGCTTGAAATACATAAGAAAGAACAATTTCAGTCATGTCATTTTAATTTATTCTTGTGTCTAAATCAACCTTAAAACTGTATCAAATCAACAATAAACAGGATATTTATTCTATCACATCATAGTCAGTACAAGTCCTTTCCTACATGTGTCACCAGTTGATCCATCTGTAGCTCATTGATCTGTAAGTAATTATTTAATACATACTGTCTGCCGACTTACCAAGCCTTAGGCACTGTCGCATTAGACCTCCAGAAGACATGTTTTTTTCAGCTTCAATCTCACTAAAATTTAGAGAACTGGCAAATACTAGTACATCAACCATTGCCATCAGACGGCTGAGAAAAGTTACTGCTGTCTCTGCTGACATTCCTTGTGTCACTTCAATATTTTCCAATTCAGTCTTTAAAAGGAGATAATTGAATTAAACAGTTTGAACACAACTGAAATATAAAGACAGCACATACACGTACAAATCTAAATTGTTATGCTTAATGGTAAATATGTTGAAAAGTTATTTAAAAATCCCCTATTACCATTAATATAAACTGTGAGTGAAATTCATAGTAAGACAGCATGAAGAGTGAGAAAATTATTTACATTTACATGCTGTAGTAGACGCCAAAAAAGTTTAATATAAATGAGAAAGTTATCAGTGTTTACATAAAGACAGAGTGTGGCCAGACAGTAAAACAATGCGTGGTCTATAAGGGTGCAGCATACTCTTACATTCTTCCATAGGCTAAGCAAACTGACAGGTAACAGATGAAAGTCATTACTGTCTGTACGGCTTTTACATTCCTTTAAATAAACAAATAAATGTGAGGACTGGAGCGGGAAAAATCAGACAGTTTTGCCCTGTTTCCACGAATTGCTTCTCCCTGGGAATGCCTGTACCATACAGAAACCTCACAGAGTGCAATTTTCCTGGAGATCAGAAGACAGTATGTCTACTCTCTCACAACAGCAATGGGAGGAAGCAAAAATGTGCCAAGTTACATGGCGTGCAGCTCGTATTTCCCAAAGGCCGTTTCTTTCCTAATGCAGTGTTGGACTATCCTTAATGGGAAACCACAGAAAAAAGCTGAATGAGGTCAATATTTCTGAAATCTAAATGGGGATCATGTTTTTCTTCAAAAAGATAGTTAAATGTCAAGAGTCATGTTTTCAAATGCATTCAGGTGTCTAACAGTGCAGATGAGAAAACAGTAAATTTAATTTAAAAAAAAATCTGTTTAAATATTTTACCTCTGGAGCTATGAAAAACTGGAAGCAGGATTTAGTACTTGATGGGGCCACATTTATATACCTAAATACTATTTTTAAAATTGTTTACAGATGGCTGATTCTTATGGATTGTCAAGATCTCAGACTGCAGGGCTCTTCTGAACACAGAGTTCAGTTCTTTTCAAAATTATTACTTCTTTTGTGTTTGTTTATTTGTATTCATTTACTAAGAAGAATCTAAAAAAAAAAAAATCAAAATATATTTTGTGCTCTTAAGACTATTCCAAAGAAAAAGAAATATAAAAAAATTTCAAAAATCCTTTATTTCCATAGTTTAAAAAATTACTATCTTCACTCATGAGTCACTTTTTAGAATATTTTACATCCAAAATTATAAACCTGTGCCAAACAGGAAACAAATGCTTTGAAAATTGGATACAATGTGGCATGTGTCACCACTTTAATTTCTCTTAAGGATGTAACATGTCGGTTACGAGTGATTTGGGAAAGGCTGTCATCTCTCTGATCTGCTCAATATCAGAAAAATGGTAAAATGACAAAGCTCAGAAGAATGATTTCCAGTCTATCTTCTTTAGCCAGGTCTCCCCTGCTTAGTGTGTGCTGTGGGTTTTTTTTTTTGAAAAATAAACTGCTGGTTTTTTATGAGACTGGAACATAATTTCTGAAACCATTCATCCAAAGAAAATGTATTTGCTAAAATCTATAGCCATAAGAGTCTGCTAGAAAAACTCACAGGTGGTTATAGAAACCTGAACTTAAAACTCATGCTTGAAATAACATCAGGCTTGCTAGAAGCCAACTGACTGCTTGATGGTGATTTTTCTCAAGCTTCAACTGTATTGCATCAATCATAGTATTAAACCTTCTCAGACTATCTATTTTTTTATTTTGTCTGCAAGTTATGTAATGAATTCATTTTATATAATATTTTAGTATATTTCATCAAGATTTTTGCAAACTTTGAATTGAAAAAAAAAATAATCATTTTTTACAAATCTTCTTAAAATTCTGCTGGATAGAAAAAAAAAAAAAAAGTGTGTTGGTTTTTACAGCAAAACTTACCATCATTTCTACCTGTTAACTACAGCACACTGATATTCTAATAACATTTAACATAAACTCCATTGTTGATCAAGTTGCCTTCTGGTATTAGCAATATTTTAGATAGGTGTAGCTCAAAAATTCTTTAAAAAGTGACCTAATCACCATTTCATGACTACTCGGCATACTTTAAGAGCAGCAAGTCTCCCATACAATTAACATGTTCAGCGCCTAAAGAGCTTTTCTATTGACAACCACATTTATAACTTAAATGTCTACGTTCAGTCCAGTAGCTGAGTTATCATCATACTTGACAATGCATTAAGTTACTCAAGGGAAACATATTAGGAAAAATTAATGATTACACCCAATACATTCCTATTCACATCCTACTATATGATATAGGAAAATAATAATAAAAAAAGCCAAAATATTAAATGATCAAAAATAAGGTATTTTTGAAAATGCAAAAAACTGAAACTTACAGCAGCAATACTAACCTTAGAACCCTGGACATGCAACAGACAAAACAGACAACAGATCACAACAATAAAAGAAAAAGAAAATTATTTAAGTTAACTAAAAATACAATGTAAAATTGAAACAAATTAGTATCTTGGAATTATACATTTGTTTAATTTATAATTAGAACAGCAAAACATTTCAGCTCAGGATGAACATTTGAAAATAAAGACTTCTAAGATATAGCTATGCACAAGGAAATCCGTAAATCTTGTATTATTATGGAGTTCATGTAAACACTGATTCTTCCAAACCAATGTACATCTTTTATATAGTACATAGAGCAATTTTCTGAAGCAGTGTAAACCAAAGTAATGTTTTCACTGATTATACAGAAATAAAATGAGAATTTTACAACAAGCCATTCAACTGAAATGTAATAAAGTAATTAATCCTTGTATGACGAGGCAAATATGTTTAAAATGCTTTGAAAAAACAAATATAAATCACAAAAAGCAAGCTGGTTCTTCATGCATAATGCTCCTTCCTTTGAAGCAACACAAGATAGCTCAATATATATCTATTATTGTGGGTGTGATTTCTTCAACCTGAACCAATATCATAGTGGATATCTGAATACTTTGGAACCATAGGGGGAAAAAAAAAACAAAACAAAACCAAAGATTCACTAAGGCCCTAGGACTGAGTTAGTCTTCAAATTCCCATGTTCACAATTAAATAGAGGTGTTAAATTTTGATGGTTTAGTTTTAGGTAGATGCACTTTTTCTCTTATCACAATGGGCTAGGAACTAATCCTTAAAGAATTCACTGGTTATGTTTTTAAAAGAGAAAAAAACTGAATTTTCAACAGTATGACAGTATTTTTGTCATTTAAATAGTGGAAAACCTAATCTATCAGAAAGAAAAAAAAGTTGAAACAAACTGTTTGTTTCCTTTCGGAACAGAAAACACCATGTTTGGCCATTTTTAAAATACATGTGTTTTCCTGTTTTCTAGCTGGATGCACCTCGAGAATTAACCTGTGGCTATTATACCTCGGTTACTAGCTGACAATTTTTATATCAGCGTGCCACTGATGATTCTCAGAATTGTAATAGATCACACAGCACCTCATGTGGAATCACATGAGTCATGAACATGATAATGCTAACACTATATACAGGACATACAGAAGAATATCTCATCTTGGCTTTTAATAGATAGACCTAATAAAGACTGTCTTTAAATGTTTAATTGAGCTTTGTAGACAGCCGTTCATATAACACTGGCAATTCTCAGATCACAATTTGAGAGCTGCTGTTTTAAATGTTGCAAGCAAGAATTAGAATTATAGACTTCACAGAGTAAGCTGAGAAACAAACTAATTGCAAGGGGTCTGGAAATTTACTCTCAATTGTCTACACATATTTCAACTCCTCAGATTTCTACTGCCTTACTCTATGTCCTCAAGCCCTTGTCACAGCTGCTATGCTTGTAGTAAGCAATGATTACTTCAAATTCCTAGCTTGTACACAAAGTGTTTTATCTGGCAACCAGCTGCTATTAACAGAAAGCATCTTCTGCAAACCTTTTTCCTTACAGCTCTCCACTTGTCCACCATCTTAAAAATGTCTTCCTTAGAGCTGTAATTAAAAAGCCTCAAAGAACTCCCACACAGAAAGAAAAAAAAAAAAAGTATTTTATATTTTATGACCTCCCTATAATATTGGCAGTTACTTAATATGCCCAATTTAATAAGCAAGACATCACAATCAATAGTGAAACACACTCCAGCTTATACTGTAAAACAACAAAATTGATTATATTTTTTTGTAAATATTTTCTTCAGTTTCAAATTGTTTCATATATACAATTGACAGCCCTTTCAAAACACCAGCATTTTAAGTAAGTCCTTGTACAGACCCTGAGACAGAGGTGGTATAGAATTGAAATCAAGGGAAATATTAAAATGTGAGAATAGATTACTGTGAATTACAGTAAACTTCCCCCTGTATTTCATACAAATTTATAACCTCCACTGTATTCTTGAGTCAGAGATTTGTGAGTGGTTTGTTTTTACACGGAATGCATTTTTTTTTTTATTTTTTTTTTCTATTCATACATAAAGGCTCCTGTTCATAGCACTATTCAGAACACCCTAGTCGGGATTCAAAAAAGCAAGGCAAACTGCAGATTTCTATTACAAGAATTTAACAGTGAAGAAATTCCATAATTAAGATTTCCTGTTCCACAGCAGACAAGGGATCATGGAGTGATCTTCCACCCAGCCCAGAAAAATGCCATTTCACTCCAAATCCTAATATGCAAAGGAAAAAATCTTCCTGAAATGGGAAATTCCCCAAACATTAATCTTTTTAAAGAAACTGTGACAGTACTGCTTTTTCAGCAAGGGAGGGAACACAATACAGAATCTTTTGCACAAAAGAAAAAAAAAATCTGCAATCCCTCCAATATTCTGATAGTCATTTTGCTAAATTTATCTCTTGGTTCTTTTCTGCATATAGCCTTAATTAATTCAAGCATCCAATATTCAGCATCTGTTCTATTGATGAGAAATAGGTGAAATGCCTTTAAAAAATGAAAGACAATAGGGCACATGTAATAACTAACTCTATAGCAGACTGTTGAGATGAGTTTTGTAAGAGACATTTATGACTCTCTATGAATGAACAGTCCAGGATGAGGCATTGTTTGAACTCAGACCGACACACTGAAGTCAAGGAACTGTGAATAGGTAGGACTGTGAGATCAATGAAGGAACTATGTGTTTCTCTCTGTCATTTTCAACATTAGAAAACAAGCTACATCATAAAAAGAGGCTGGATTCAGCTCTAGGTTAACAATAATTGCAGTCAATGGACCCTACAGGGGTCTGGCTCACCAGACACTACTAGATGTTTGCATTAGAGATAGCTGAATCATTCACTTCTACTGAGTAGATCTCCATTGGCTAGAAATTTAGTCCACATGTAAGTACTTTAAGTGGATACCTAAATTTACCCTAATCTTTTCCTAAATTCCATACTGTTTTATCATCCCGAAGTAAACAGGTGGAATGACCTTTATTTACTGTCTGTTCTAGAGCCTTTTTGCTCTCATATTTCCTTATTCCAGACCAAAGAGTAAATTAATTTTTATAAGTAGATGCAAATCCACGTCCTATGCCACAAATACAACACTCTAGGAGGAAAGAAGTAAGAACTATTACTTTAAAATTTCAAAATTTTTAAAGCCAAAAGGCCTTCAGTGGGAATATTTGAGAGTCACCATTCACGAAAGTGAGAAAGGAAGAAATGTAGAAAAATGAGCTCTTACTTGCTGGTAAACTGAATATACATACTCTACAGGATCTACAAAATGTGAGGATTTTGACACCTAGAAAAGCTCCACAGAATATACATATGGAGGATCAGAGGCTCCAAAGACAGACACACTAAACAAGATGAAGACTATGAATTCAAACAGGCACACCAGGAGATATGACTCAAGCCTACAAAGTCATAAGTGATACGGAGATAAATAAAGACATGATTAACTGCTACTTTCACAGCATAAATAGTAAGGCACATAGTGATTTTATACATTTAAACAGGTATTTAAAAAAAAAAAAAGACAAAAAGTGCTTCAAAGATTATATAATTACTTTGTCAGGCTCAATGCAATAGGAATATTATGGAAGCTAAAAGTGTAAGTAGCTTCAAGAAAGATTAGATAAAGTCTAGAAGGATAAATTCCTCAGTAGTTATTAAACATGACAGCCTGGACACCCTCTTGGGCTGTTAAAATCCTAAATGCTGAAAAGAAGTATCATTAGAGCAATCAATACGCTTGCTCAGACTTCTGTATGTTGATGTAAGCTGCAGTCGCTGTTGGAGGCAGAATGCTAAACCAGCCAGGCCCTTGGGCTGACCCAGTAAAGCAGCTTACGTAACACAGGAACAGCTTGCTTCTGTAAGAGTAATGCAGTATAGCTTGACTGGACTTCTAATACCATGCCCAATTTAAATTACAGAATCACAAAATCACACAAAAACACAGAATGGTTGAGGTTGGAAAGAATTCATGAGATGCACCACAAAATTTGGACTGCATACCTTATGGAAAAAGTATTCATTAATGTCATTAACTACCACACAGCAGGTTCGATCTGAAAATCAAGAAACACTTTTTCACTGTAAGGGTGACTGAGCACTGGCACAGGTTGCCCAGGGAGGTGGTGGAGTCTCCATCCTCGGAGATACTCAAAAGTCATCTGAACACAGTCCTGGATAAACTGTCTCTAGGTGGCCCTGCTTGCACAGGGGCACTGAACCAGATGACTTCGAGAGGTCCCTTCCAGCCTCAACCATTCTGTGATTCTTTGAATTGGTGAGGGAGAAAGCATATTGGCTCTTTCCTCCCTTGAGAGTTACTCTGGCAGAAAGTATCACTAGAAGGCCTGCTATAAGTGTTTTTATGCAGTGGAGACATCATATAAATCTTCCAGTTTCAGACCTCCTTACTTTTCCAATTAGCAGCTCTTAGAAGGATGAGAGTGAGAAAGAGCCTTTTGTAACTGACTATAAGCACTGGACTACTTTGCCCTTTCAAGACTGGGAAGAAATATATTCCTAAGCAGCAATCCATCCACCATCTCCACAGCAGTTCAAGGATGCAAAAGTATTAGCAGTCTAAGAATCACTGTGAAACTTCTTTTCATTTATCACATGACGGATATTCAGAATTGGTCTGATGCTCAACAGGGGCATCAGGTCCCTTCATAACTGTGATCCAGAACAATATCAAAGGAGGAGGAAGGATACACTGGGATTTTTGTATCTGTCACAGAAGAATAAATCCACCTTCCTGCTAATGTTTATGGATAGGCAATGACGGAACAGGGATGGCGTTGAATGGGAGGGAAGAAGCTCTCTGCTAGGTGGAAGTGATTATGAAATCATCATTTAGATGGTAACAGTTATTTCCAGGTGAAGGTAATTTGTGATTTTATTAATTACTTCTCCCCACATTCCCTGTACATCTGGGACAAAATTAATCCCTTTTTTTTTTTTTTTTTTAATTTCACAGAATAGGATTAATTCGGTTTGAAGCCAGCTACTGATCTTTCAGCAAATTAGCTTATTTCACAATTTATTTTTACTTTATTATCCTAAACAGATGGCAAAATTGATCATTTAAGTAATATACACAGTCCCCACGTAGTGGAGAAATGCATATATAATACACAAATTTGAAAACGTAGTCTTTTGTATCAATGCATGAAAATCACTGCTATTGTAGCAAGGCAGTATCAACACACAGTATTTTAACAAATGGATGTGTAATTTATAATGCTGTATCAGCTAGCTATCTATACACACACACACACACACACACACACACACATATATATATTTGTTATCCATAATAAATAGAGAGAAATGGTGAACTGCAAAATTATTATTCTATAGTAAGAATCTGCAGGGTCATAAACCAGGATAAGAGCTAAAAACCACAAAGAACATTCAATGGAATTGCAGCCTTATTAATGCTGTTCCTGGTTTATATTTTTATATAAAAAATGGTAAAGAAAACATCTTCATTTATAAGTGATGCTTGGTACGTTTGTTTTAAAAAATATCTCCCACTATCCTTTTATCTAGACTGATAGTACAGCCTGCATCTTAAGATGGCTTGGTGTGCACTCTCTCATACTTGTCGATATTTGCAATAAAGCACTTGCAAAATCTTTTGTTCAGAAACCCTGACGTCATTCTTGTGACTACAGACAACTGAAGTCTTTCCTGTGAATCTTGCACCTTTACTTATGTCAAATATTTTCTCAGTTAAAACCGTGAGAGTTGTAAAGACAAAGCATTTTACCATTAATGGCCTCGCTGAAATTTATGTTAATGTTTATACAATTGCTAGTCCATACATTCATATCTTTCAAATAAAATCATGCAAAGCAAGATTTTTGCTAGCTAACTAGAAGTAATAGTAGAGGCAAAGTAATCTCAGTTGCTGAATGGCTAGAACAAGGAATTAAGCTTTTATTGCCAAAATAAATTTGTAGCCCTCAGTACTTACTAACCACATTACCTCAGCAAAGCCTCTTTGTCCCTCCTGGGACTTATTTTCTCCCATTTCAAGGGCCAATAATAACTTGTTTAAGGGACTAATATGCTTAAGGGATGCTCAAGATAACAGATATGATATGAAAGAAATAGTCACAAATATTATATGCACAAAAAGGCATCACATTCAAATACTGTAATTACTATTGACAATGATGCAACATTTACAAAATATTTCTCCATTTTTCATGAAGTATTCTATTAGGCTACTCAGCTTGCCTGAGCTGTGATCACCTAAGAACTTAAAACTTCTTAAGAACATTGGAGTGGATAAAAATATCAGCCTATTTCAATACAAGATTAAAGAAAAAAAAAAATAAGGGAACATAGGCCAGAACCTACTGAAGGAAAAAGTAAACAGAGTAGTGAGGGGATGACTTGGTATCATTTGGCATGCAAACAAATGGTGGCCATGCAAAAAAAAAAAAAAATAAAATAAAATTTATGAATATCAGTGACTAGCCTTCATAAATCAGGTAATTTTGTTACAGGAATCACGATTTGTAAACATGGTCCTAATGGTCTTGTATTTCAAAAGAAATATTAAATACCTATGAAATATTACCCTTACTTAGTAAATACTTATGAAATATTATCCTTATTTAGTATTACTTCTCTAATAAGATTAGCATTTCAAATGCAAAATGTTATAAACACTCTGTATATCAGAGCTTAATGGCTTCAACTATACACTTTCATTTTTTGAGGGAATTAGCAGAGAGTGGACATGAGTCCCTAAAGAAGAAAAGTCAGCTGCAAATATTGTATTATTAGCAACATTTTCTAATATAACCACTAGGTGGAAATATTGTACTTACAGTTGGGGATGTGGCTGCTGACAGCAATGGTAAAATTCCTCCACAAGCAATAATAATATTGTCTACCATCTGGGAAATGAGGTGTATTGTGTTGTGTACAAAAATAATATTTTCATTGCTATTGACAAAGTCCATCACAGACTTTGTGGAGTGACTGCAAGAACAGAAGAAAGAATGAATTAAAAACAGTGAAAATAAAAGTTTAGATCAAATTTATTCTTTACAACCAGACTGTGAATGTTTCTTTGATATAAAGGCAGAATCTGGTCTACAAAACTTTGCATGTAAATTGTCTAAAAATATGAACAGGACTAGTCTAACGAACAAACTGATTGGTATCTATTTTCACACCAGGAATAGTTTCAGATACCCAGTTGAGAACAATGGCTTGTAACCTTTTATTCCCATCAACCAGTACTTCACAAGCAGTTCTGCTGATAGCAGCAGGGTTTTTTCTTCAGCACAAACATTCTTACTTAATATTAACAGTTCATCATAATGCACTACTGACATTTGAAGCACCCTTGATAACACCTAATGATAACACCTGCTAGTGTTTTAAAGGGGAAATTTGATAACATGGTGATATCTTGATCTAACATAAATTTTATTAATTAAAATTTCAGCAACAGCTTTGCAAGCCACAGAAGCTAATAAGATTAGCTGAAATCTCAGCAACTCTTAATTTTTGAGAAATTGTCCCATGAAACACTCACTCCCCAAAATAAGAAACTGTGAAAATACTGAGGAATACTCGGTCTATAAGTATGTTCTTTTCCCGAAACACTGTTGCCAGCCAGCTAAGAAAAATGAAAGGTTTCAGTTGAAAATGTACAAACTGAACTTTAATCTCCAAGAATTACCTAAACAAAAAGTACAAACCCCTCCCCACATGTGGCCTAAAATAAAATAAAATAAAATAAAATAAAATAAAATAAAATAAAATAAAATAAAATAAAATAAAATAATTTTCTATTTCTTCGTGACTACCACAGAACAGTTCACCAAACTGGAAATGAAATGCAATGTAGATTGGTCCTCAGATATAACTCTGCTCACGTTTTCTGAAAATGAACTATTGTGTCCTGGAAATCAGATTAAATAGTGTCTGTTATACCTAAGGGCTCTGATAACAATAAGTTATTGAGCATCTCTGTTAAAGTGTACAAAAATCCTAGGAAATCCCGTTGCTGTCATTAAATATAACCACAAAGACTAACCACAACCAGGAGCTGGCATACAAAAAACCCCTGTCAATTAGAAAGAGTGATTCCTTAGAAAATGTTATAAGAAAGAGGTTTTATTTATAAGGTTTGCAGGTAGAGAAGCTCTTTTAATTGATCATTTGGAGAAAATAGCAATTAGGAGACACATAAGTATTCCTCATGTCTGAAACAGAAGCAGCAGATACTAATGCTAAACATAAGCTAAAAGAACAGCTCAGTTTAGTTAGATACGTATGAGTTACAAAATACCTCGCGGAAACAAAATTGTTACCTGTGAAATAGAGCTGTTACAGGCTGGGAAGGGGTGAAAAGAGAAGATACAAGATTCAGAGGGCCACTTCAGCCAACACTAACTCTTTCCCTTCCCACTATCCCAGTAAGATCCTCTAAAACACATATATTTTTCCCTTGTTGATGGAAACACAAATCAGGATTTAAAGAAGAAACAACCACCTACCTTCTCCAAACATGTACATCTGTTTCTAGTGCAAAAAGCAAGTCTGTCAGGAGCCGCTGGTGCATGGGAGACCATTTAAACTCTGGGATACGAAACATAGTTGTGCGTGGACCTGGACTAAACTGTCGTCGTTGCTCTTCTGTCATTGGCATTCCTCGAAATCCCAAGTCAACACGTAAATCCCGGTCTTGCTGGGTAACAGATCGACCCTGTACCGCCTACATCAACAAGAGGTTCAAAAATCACGTTAACTTTTTGTAATGTGTTTTTGAATAGATGACAGAATCTGAGAAAGGATGGGCTAAAACCAGACTCAAGCAAAAACTACAGGAGACACTGATATTACAAGGCAGGCACTATCCTTCAGTAAAGGAGCTGCTCCAATTCAAATCAATCAGCACTGAGAGGCTATGACTGGCTTTCCTCTCAGCTATTCACCAATGTTTTACACTCAGGTTCTTCACTTGAAGTATTACAGAAAAGACCAAAGGCAGCCATGTACAAGGTCATCAGTGACAAGACTTTAATTATAGGAAACAACTATTCTTTTGTGCTGAAAACACAATTTTCTTTGAATAATTGACTCAAAACATGGACAAACTACACACTGATGGCTTCAAGGAATTAGTGTACTTTTACACAGCTCATCATTTTCCAAAAACAATTTATTTATGCCATCTTTTTATCAGGATCATTAGATAATCAAGTCTCAAATCTCATTTTGCCAGTTTCATTACACTTTGGTTAACAGTTTTATGCATCCTTAGGATATTCTTTAGATTCTCCCAACAGGTGGTTGATGTGAATTTTATTCCCTTTCAATACCTACATCCTCATATCTATCTCCACTTGGTGATTAAAGACAAAAGTAAAAGATATGCATAGAGGATATGATGGAGAATACCGTGAAGGAAAAGGTAATAAAGAACAAACATTTTGGCTGAATTTAAGGCAAATACTTATCAAAATTACTTATAATACGCAACATCTCTGAAAGGAAGAAATACAAAGTTGGACCCCTGAAATTATTTTAAAGTGACATTATATTAGTTTAAAACTGGCAAATATACTATAGAAAATATACTTGATTCGCTCATATATTCATTTCCTGATTTAAATCTGGACATTTAAAGAAAAAAAGACTTTTACAAAATATTTGTGCTAGCAGTGTTAAAAAGGACATGGCACAGGAGTTGAACTGGGAAGATTCTTGGATCTTTACTCTCATTTTGATCTGCTATAGCAAGCATTTTGAGAGCAGGGCAGGTTCTCTTTTGGGTACAACTACAGTTAGTTGTCATTTCAGCAGCACTAATGGTATCATAAATGTACCATAATAGAAGAGTTTTTATCTAGCCAATAATACTTTATTTGCAAGAACAGGCTTTGACATGCATTGCATAACCCCCCCTGCAAACCACAACTATCTACACTTGGGTGGCCAGTCTTTCAGTCATTTTCAGTGGTCTCAAAGAGATCAAATCTAACATGGCAGTTCCCACACATGCTGCAATCAAAACTTCAACCTCTGGCTCCACTGCAGGCATGTTAAAATTAACATTGCTCTTTACTCATGAAAACAATAATGCTTATGTTTTATATATATTTCTATGTATTTTTATTAAAGTTAATTTAATTTAAACAGAAAAGGTTTAACTATGGACAGCTTACAGTTCACAGGGAATTTCTCAACACTCAAATAAGATATTGGAAGATAACAACAATTCTGGTGGTTAGACAGTTGATAATTGTTTTTAAGAAAATTATTTAAGAGAGATATTAATGGCTACAGATTTAAACCAATTCAATGGAGTTTATCATTGATTTTTGTCGGAGAGGACTATAATTTAAGTAGTATATGGAGAATCAAGGGAGGTAAATAACTTGTAGAGTCAGACCCTTGAAGAATACACAGTTTACAGATAATCTGCAGATCCAAATAATATGTTAGAAATTTTGTGAGTAGCTAGGAGTAAAACATTTGGAAAACATTTTGTTTCTCCTAATTTACTATGATCTGATAACAGTTCATTAAGTTTTATGTATAATTTTAAACCTAACAAATAATTATAGGCTTGATAAATTTACATTTTTATAATTCAAGTGTTACAACTGAAATTCATCAAGAAAAGAGGTAAAGGAACAGAAAAGTCCCGAAGTCACACTGACAGGCTTTTCTACAGTAGCTAGTACAAAGTCATATTATATTTTTCATTAAAGATTTATCTTACAAATTCACTGTGTTTATGGGTGCATATAGGTACATAGCAAATGAATACTAGTATTTTGCTGAGTACAAATTTTGAGAATGCTATGGTTCTCACAAAACCACCAATTTCTCAGAGTTTTTCAGAGGGAGACCTAGATAAGAAAGGATCTCCAAGAAGAAAGTACATACTACTTCTTTCATTAATCATCTCTGATCTAGAAATCAAATCACAGTTTTTCTTCTATTATCCCGAAACTACTCCTTTTCCAGTGTTATGATCAAATGTCGAGATTACTTATGCCAGCATTCCTGTACAGGAAGAAAGACAGCGTACAAACATGATGTAAGACTACACTCTGAGAAAGGTAGAGTAAGAGTAAAAAACACTTCTGTGTGTATTTCATAATAAAGTATAGATATTTCTAATCTTAAAACATACTACAAGAAAGTCTAAAGCAAAATTCTAAAAGTATCAGTTAATCTGTCCAGAAGAACTAAGGAAAAATGTATGAGAGAATCACTTAGCAAGGTGTTTTTTTTTAAAAACCAAAGCATCTACAATTGCAATACATATTTTCTATAAAGACATGAAAGACTTCACAATCCTTACATGTTACAGCATTTTCAAAGTACATATGCTTGGAGGACGGACACCTTTCATATAATTAAAGAAATATAGTTCAAATGTCTCTCAGACCTCATACTATCAATTTATCAATGAACAGCAATTACATCAGACATATATATGGCTACAGCACTTGAAACTTACCTGGGTTGTGGTAGTTGTCTGGATCTTCCGTATCTCCTTTCCTGCTTCCTTACCATCATCAGATCTTTCTGTATCTGATATTATACTTCCTGCATCAACACTAGGTACAGTTTTGCTACCAGAAGACTCTGTCTCAAGAGTTGTGGCAGTCATTTCAGCATATTCTAATCCTTTAGATGACGAAGCCAAGTCCCTCTCAGAAATGCTACTCATTCCATCTGAAGTTGTATGAATCTTGAACTCCTTGTCCTCTATTATACTTGAAGCACATGTTATATCTACACTACCTGTCATATGTGCAAGCAATCCCAAATCATCGTTTACACCAAGATGCATCTGCGTCTCTTGCACATTTGGAATAGAAATGTGATTACTTGAAAGTTCAGGTAGAAGTTTCTCCTCCTGACTAGGTATTTTATCAAAGAGAAATGAGGTACTGTTATTAGAAGGTTCATCTTTCTCATCAGCCAGAGTTATTAATGGACCATTATCTTTTTCTTCATTCTTCTTAATAATACCCACACTTCCATGAACATTATTTTGGAGCTTCTCAACAGCAGCACTATATACATTATCTAGAAGTGATTCGACTTCTACAAGTGCACCATTTTCTCCAGTTACCAGTGTTTCTGGTGATAAATCCATATCATCCAGTTTTACTTCAGTAGCTTCTACCTTTTCAGCTTTTATATCAACTAAAAGGTCATGAACTTCCACATGCACTCCTCCTCCTGGTCTCTCAGCACTTCCAAGCACATCATCTGACACCTTTGTAGCCATAAGTAAGTCCCTCGTATCTGTACTGACAGGGTAATCTGTTTCACTTTCTGGACTTTGACTTTGTGAAAGGTCTTCTATCTCTCGAATTTCCATTCCACCTTTTGCTCCTGTTGTCTGAGAGGAAAGACCTGAGATAGTGCTCACATTCCCCTTCTTCCCCTTTTTGATGTTTTCTTCCTCTTGCCTTTGATACTCTTCATACATTTTTGCTAGATACTCCTTGTGAGCCTCATATGTGACCTTAAAAAGAAAACAACAGATGGACAAATACTAATAAGAATCTTAATAACATATTACATACAGCTTACAAATTGTTTCACAGCAAAGGACCAACGATGACGAAAAAATGCCACCTTGACATGTATGGAGATAGCCACCAGATGGCACTAAATCACTTTACATCTTACTATACTGCTATAGTCCCTTTGCGAGAGATAACCAGTATTAAAAAAAACATCCACGAGCCATTTCTTACCTTGGAATGAGCTATAGAAAGAGTATCCACCCACACTCTCCATCCTCCCCATTCATATTTTATTGCATGATACAAGAGAATACGGAAAATGTTGTAAACCATCTCTGTGATCTTCTGCTCTTCAGAGTTCTTAGGGTTAATGTATCCCAGAGAAAACATCCAGTCCTGCCACACTGAACACTGAAGTAAACATCTAAAGTGAAATAATTAGGTCAAAATATATCCAAAAAAAGCTTCTTTATTTTAACATTATGATGGCTAAAACGGGAGGAACATCTCCTCTGAAAATCAATCTAATGGTAGGAAGAAAATTAAAAACACTTCAGAATGAATAAAAATTTGAAGTATATTCTAAACAGAAGAACCCAATATTAGTCGCTGAAGTAAGAAAAGTGACCACAAACCTATTCCATTTATTTTTTTATATTCCATTTAACATACAGTATAAAACCACAGAGTGTATAAACAGAACGCTATTACCCACAAATCAAGGATGAGAAAATACTGATTGTAGTGACATACCTTCTGTTTTCACGGCTATTACTAAAGAGTTTTATCATATCAGATAAGAATAAACGTCGAACTTCCATCAGCTCTGCACTTGGCGTGGAGTTTTTTAACAGCGTTGCCACCACCTTAAGAATCACTTTGAAAGAACAAATTAGTTATGTAACACATTTTAACAACATTTTTAAAAGTTGCTGACAGCAACTAATGTAAGCAGTAATTGAAACTCATATGTATCTGAGATACCCTAATGAATTGTTCTAGATTCCTGAATCATATTCTCTCAAAGACCCCCCACAACCTCTAGGCAATACATTTATCATAAAAACATAATATATTTTCCTTACTTGGATTCTGTATTTTCACTGTAGAATCTGGCTCTGGATGCGGTTTATGAACAACTTGAGTGCATACTTGTTCTGTCAAAATCTAAAACAGAATATTAAGTTTCTTTTACCATTTTAAATTAAATGCTACAGCATTTCTTTGTTTGTTTTTAAATTTGCTAAGAACATTTACCATGGTCACACTGTAACTTCATATAAAACATTTTGGTAAAACATTATTATTCCTGAAGAATGGAAACGAGCAATTCCTCTACACGAGAATCAAGATTTTCATGGTTGTACAGTGGCTGCTTAACTAAGTTTTTACTTAGATGACTAAACATATAATATTGGTGTTTTAAAGATATTTCATTCATATTCCTCATAGTGTTATACATTTACAGATCAAACTTCTTTCACGAGCACTGTACATCAAAAGATATTCTCATACATTCCATCCATATCCAAATTAAATAATTCTTAAAAATGGGTTTATTTTTCTCCAGCTAGGAAAGAGGAACAGTCACAGGCAACATTCCATAGGAATAATCCTGGGGCTTCACATAATGAGCAAGACAGATCATTCTGTTTCATGAATTGTACCTGACAAACTAATTAATCTGTACTGAGGCAACACCACAGACCTTTCATGCTGGGATACCTGTCACTGGTTCTATGCATGCAACTTTATTTCTCAGAACAAGCTATAAATTTAAGAATATTAACACACGAATCTCAATACGTATATTCAAGCAAATGTATTTCAAAATAGAAAAATTTCACTAGTAATTCTTAGTTAGTTTAAAGCAGAACTTTAGCTCATACATTAATCAATAGTCAAAATAAAGTTGCAAACACGGTATCTTTGAATAGGTTTTCATATATTAGTATTTAAAATAGAATGTAAATATGCCTTAGCTTTTTCTGAGAGAACATGGAAAATATCTGCATCAGTTCCTTGGAAAATCTTTTGTACTTATGGTATTAACTCCTTTTTCTCCTGCTCTGTATATTTTTTCAAATGTAAAGGTCTGTGGATGCTGGACTCCATGAGGACTTTAAATTTGTCACTGAGTTATCTGTTTTCTGAGGATACCAGTCACAGAAGCTCTCAGAAATCTGAATGCAGAGACATGTAAGACTGCGAGACCCAAGTGGTCAAACCACACAGGGTAAGCTTAGATGTGTGCAATGAAAAAGAACTTGATGTCTGAATAAGTCATTGGCAAATAGATGACGTTTAGGTTTTTACAATCATAGGAGAGCAGTTTCTACATCACTCAGACACAGAATCCTAAATACCGAGCGCTCCTTTAGTCTTCTGTGTCTTTTCTGGAACCAGTCCTGAGTGTCTTGTCATTACACCTATTTGTGACGTAAAAAATCCCCTAAACAACAACAACAAAAAAAACCCCAAAACTTTCTAGTCCATCAGATCATCAGAATTTGAAAGAAATTCAATTCTAAGTCACCATTTTAAAAATAATTTAAGATTGGACATGATATTTATGCATTTGCAGGTATGAGGACATCGGTTTCGCCCAACGATGTTGACAAAATTTTGCTTTAACAAAACTACTCATCATCAAAACAAAGTTTGTATCAGAGCCTGATAGAACAGTTGAATGCTTCGAGGTCATATTCACTCAGCTCAAGTAGTATCTGTTACATAAAAGTGGCTGTGCTCAGATATCATTTTGGCATACTATCAGCATTACTAGTTAAGAAAGAAAAAGAGCAGTTTTCAAAATTTTGTAAACTTGAAAGGAATGGCACAAAAAAGAAAGAAAAAAAAGGCATATCTGGCTCCAGACTTTCCATTGTAATGAAAACAAACTCCTTCAAACAATGGACAATGGAGGAGTAAGAGCAATTGGAGGTCTGCAATAACTTTTTTTTTTTTTTTTGTGGAAAGTGCTGAACATCTTAAATATCAGGATCTCTTCCATCACCCTTTGTAATGCTATACGTGGAAATTTTTATAAAGACTATGTAAAAATTATGACATTGTAATAAAAATATCCAAAGCATGGCAAAATACATTCTGAACCAAGAAATCCTTTCTTAAAATTTCTGTCTAAAATTTTCTCAAAAGTCTTGTGAATTGGGATATTGTAAAGCACAGAGTCACAACAATATAATTAAGTTATAAATTTTACAACATAGATGACAATCTCTATGTTTAATAATTTGTACCTCATAAAGCGTGTTGTATGTGGTAACGGTCACTGTGTTTGTATGCAGCATCAATCTTTCTCCAAGAAGTGTGAAAAGACTGTGAGTATGCATGATTTCAACCTTTCGCCTGGAAGAGAAAAAAAAAAAAAATTAGAAAAAATGCCAAGCAAGTTGAACATTTTAAATAAATGCAAAAAACCCAAAAGTCAAATATATATTGTACTAAAACGTTCTCAAAATTGTAATTCTCTAAATATTACGAAATAAACATAATTTAAGACCTTTCTCAATATGAATGCAATTGTAGTAATACACAAACATTCTCAGAAAGTAATGTTGCATTTGGGGTGAACTTTTTGCGTAAAACAAATCACACACCGTTCTCACCCTCCCTGATTTTCACTGTGGAAAAAGACATGGCATCCCATTCTATCTTACTCAGGCTGAGAGAGTTCAAGATGTTCACAGTCTGGCTAAAATGTGATCACTGCAGAACACATCTTTTGTTGCTTTCTTAGGGACTCAGGACAATCCAACCCCAGATCTTCCAACAAAATATGAACACATTACAGACTTATCAGTACTGCCACTCTCTTATATAGCATTCTGTCATGTAGCCAAAATAATTATATCCTGGAATAACATAAGTTAAAATGCAAAGGAAACAAAATCCTGATAACTTATGAAATGCCAAATGGTTGAAGTGTATTTTATAGCTAGGATCAAAAACTACTCAAATCTTAAAAAGTGGAGAAAAAATCAGCTCATATCAGTGAATTCCATCTGTCCCAAAACATTACTCTTTTAAACCAGACATAACATCATAAATAGAGTACTTGTCATAAATGACATCATTAAATTTATCTACTACTATAATGAATATGAAACACAAAACATTACTCAAAATAATTAATAATCCATATTACAGAAGCATAAAATATTAAATAAGAAAATACAGCAAAGTTTCTGTAAAATTCAAATGCTAAGAAACTCCCTTACCATTATTATTGCTGATAATAACACAGGTTTAAATTACATAGATTAATTCTAAACTTTTGAAACAAATATATTGTATTATAATTTTCAAATAACCACAAAGGACAGTGGCAACAACTTATAACAGTGTGTACTCTTCACGAACATGGTTCATGAGTTATTTATGAGAAAAACTACAGCTATTTACGTTGTGTGATGTGATGTAGCACATGGAAGAGAAATTTCATTGAAAGGTTTAAATGTGCAGATAAAAAACAAAAGTAAATAATGGACTATGATTTCAGTGGTGGCATAGAAAGAATGAAAGATGGCAGAGAAGGAAAAGAACAGGATTTTGCCAGCTGTTAAGGTTAGAGAAAGTCGTCTGTCATCACAGATCACAACGAAAAATCAATTAAGTTATTCAGGCTCTCATCTACTGGTCACTTCTGAGAATCAATTACCTCCACTTATAGCTTAATCTGTGATGAATATATATGAACTACAGCAATGGTAATTGGATTTGGTACCTATACATTTGTTAATAATATAGTATTGGTTCAGATTTCATAAATCACATTATAACATCTCTGTATGTAATTTTGCTTTACTGTATTAAAATACAATGTCCATTTTCTGTACTGTGAAACAAAAATTTTAGTACTTCATAATTTTATATATTTTACAATTCTATAGTCACTTAAAATTTCCTGTAGTTGACTATAATTTTATAAAAGCATGCATATACACACATACGTATGTGCACAAATAGGCACAACTCAAATGCTAGCTGCAAGATATGAAAAGGGGGGGGGCATTTTTAATTGTTGAAATTACATAAAATGTGAACATTTAAAGATGTTTGGAGGTCTGAAAATTTTTAAAAAAACTTTGAAAGTTGAACAATACTAAGTGGATTTAATTGACTTAAATTACATGAAAAATAAAATTAATTTTGTGCTAAGTACTTTCACTCAACAATGGAAACTACAGATACATCCATAATTACAAGTAGATGCTAAAGACAAGGAAATTAAATTTCAGCTTCTGAAAAATCTCACTTTTCTTTTTCTGTAATGTTCTACTGACAGAGTCTGCTACTTGACTTACTGGACAAGGAATAAATATTTTAAAGAAATGTACTTATTTGGACACAACCAGACTTCTGCACACATCAAAGCGTCATCTGGTGTATTTGACTTAATCCAACTCCTATCAATGTGAATGAATTTAGTAAGTAATGTTTGAAAAGCCCTTGGAGATTCTTGAGTGGACTGTCAATTTGCTTTATTAATTCCCAGAATACTATTTGGCTTGCTGGATCCCAAAAGAAAAATCCCATTTGGAGGCATATTCTCAGCTAACTGTCTCTCAATTATACAATCATATTTTATCGATCTTACTGAGAAAAACGTGTCTAGCAATACTGCACTCTGGCTGGACTCCTAGCTCTGTTACCTTCTAATGAGGTTTTACACGAAGTTGTCTCTTGTGAAGCACATGGCTAATTCTTATACTGCAGTCTCCTACTGGAATAACATTTTTGGTTAATCCTAGCAGGATCTAAACACCGCATATATGTAAGGGGAAAAGTGAGCAGCAGCAGGTTATGCAAAACTGCATGCTTTTAATTCTTTCAACATCAAAATATGGAAGTTGAGCCTAAGTATCTCTGTTTCATGACACCAGTTCTTTCTAAATGTGAATGTTTATTGCATAAAGGTACATCCTTAGCTCCTTTTATAAGACTAATTACTTAGTCTGTTTGCTTTTCCATCTGAAACTTTCTCATGTGAAAACGTGTTTTTCTATTCCATTCTTCCCATCATTTTAAAGCTATTTTAGAAGTACTGCCCCGAAACTTTTATTGCAATGACACTGAAAATTCCAGGAACAAACATTTCCTGACACTCATATGTTTCCTGATATTCTTAGCTGAACATGTAATACACATTTATAAAATATATTTTTGAAAATGTTTTTCAATCATTTTAAGACTTGAATTTCAGCATATCATATATTTGGCAGACAATTCTGTATCTTTTCAAAAGTGACAGTAGTAACAAGTTAACTGAAAAATTTATTTTATCCCAATATATAAAAGTAATGTAGTATGTAAATTATTAATCAGAAAACCTAAAAATTTTATTTTAAGTCATTTCTAAAGACTATCAAAGAATATACAGTAATCATGACAAAAAGACAATAAGAATTGTTAACTTAAATATATCACTACAAAAATTTTAAAACTCCACTTACTTATGACCCAAGTGTTTAAGAAAATATCCAAGAACCTTCAAAGCTTGCACCCATATACTCTCACTTTTGGAAGCCAATAACTTATATATTACTCTAAAAAGAAAAAAAAAAAATCAACCAGTCCTTCAGTTTATTATGAAACACCATATATACATAGATTGTATTTCACTGAATAGGGATATTTCTTAATAAATAAAACTATAAAAATAGCAATTTACACAAAATGTAAGGATATACTAAAAGCACCATGTATAGCGTAAGGATTTGATTATGAATTCTTTAGGTTAGAGACATGGTACCATTTTGTTGAGTTCAATGTTTTATAACAGAAAATGACAACCATATCTTATACTTCTATCTTGAAACAACCGAACAAAAGACAGTCTGAGCATTTGTAGCTTCAGACAAGGGAAGCAGACTGAAGCACATTAGGTGCTTCATCCTGGAGTATCTTGGAGAACTTGGATGCTACTAAAAATTTCTTTTCATTCTTAAAACCCCTACTCAATAATATCTTTTCTACAGAGGATACTCTACCTGCATTTAGTCACAGGATGTTTATAATGAAATTTCATTTAACAAAAGTAAAATATGGCAATATGTTACACAAAATCCCATATACACCTATAAAGCCGCATCCTCACTACATCTACAGTTATTAATTTTATTGTCAAACAGATAAATATGAATTCCACACACAGTGTTTTAATCTTTTCAGAGAGAATTTGAGAGGTTAGGGCATGATTTCTCTTGTTTCCTCTTCTTCACTCCAGATTGTTAAACATCTGAAGACAGAATATTCAAAATTATTCTGAGATAGATACTTGGCTTTTTGATTCATATTTGTTAATTACATATTCTATCTGAGATTGAGAAGTAAGAACAGTACATTTACCTTCAAATATAATGATAACCTTAAGTTGAAAATTTTTCCTCTGAAATATCAAAACCACTCTGTAAGATCAACAAGTGTGATATTTAGGTGAAAAGGAAGCAATCTGGAGAGTGATGATACTGGAACTACTTTTAAGATATTTTCTCACTTCACTGTCTTACCGTATCCCATTTCTCTGATCAAAGGCAGGTATCATGGATGCTGGATGTTCGGACATTAGTGCCACTAGCAGCTGCAGCACATCGTGAATATTTTCATCCTGTATGACAAGCATCAATGTTATTCTACAAACTAACCTCAACAGCAGGCTTCCCATAGAGCTGTTGTAATTGTTTACAGTAAAAGACAGGTAATTACAAAAATGTACCTCATGCATTGTTAATAAGTAGTTTAATATGCTCTGCAGTTCATCTTCTTTCACTCCTCGATCCTAAAAAAAAAAAAAAAGGGGCATTATCCAGAGAAAATACATTCTTTAAGTTTGGCTCAAGAAAAAAAAAAATTGGAACATGTCAAATAATCCTACTTTTTCTTTCTACTCAAAAGACTAATTTATGTCTTTCATTCAATTGCTTTTCCTTATCACACTGACAATTTAAAACAGTACGAAGTCAGCTCTCTATTCCTGCTAGAAAGGATTATTAGTGTGAGCCCTCAGATACTACAAACTATATGACATAGAGCTGAGGGATATGGTGTAGTTGGGAACTGTCAATGTTAGGTAAATGGTTGGACTGGATGATCTTAAAGGTCTTTTCCAACCTAGATGATTTGTGATTACTGTCATTCCTCCAATCCCTGAGACAGAATCGAGGAATAAACCAGGCCAGAAAATACTGGTTTCAGTCTAGTCTCAAATGGCAGACAATACCTCAAAGACTAATGTTCAGCTGTAACAGGGAGAAACAGTCCTACACCATTTCAACCAGAGGTAGAACCAAAAAAAAAAAAGGATGAAGCAATAACTAACTTAACTGTCATTACCTTTTTCATTTGATGAATCAAGCAACTAACTACTATCACCCCCAAAAAGCGCCCAAATGCCTGAAGGTTCTGTAGTCTCATATACTACTTCTGCAAGTACATATAATTAAATATATATGGCATAACATGGTGAGGTTAATAAGAAATACTATGCAAATTTACTACCTTTATGTTGTTTAGAAGTATGTGCATAAACATTAGAACTAACCAGAAACACATACAATATCTGACAGGTATACATATGAAAGATCCTACTACATGCACATAACACCTCAAATATTTTCTAACTGGAATAGACTTACCTTCAATATAAGTTGTTTCAAAAACAGAAGCATAAATGCCCTTAGTGATATGATTTCTTTCTGTGAGGGCCGAGGACCATCTGGAAGAAGCAAAATATACCACTTTTAAATACAAACAAATTGCTTTAATGAGTGCAGCTTCTTAAGGAAATCACAGCTCCTACATCAGATTTAGTATTCTATTCATTACATCAAAGTTCATATTTACAAATTATATCATTTATAACTTCTCAGAATCACATTTTACAACACCAATATACTAAGTGATGTTTCATTTGGAATTAAAGAAATCCATATTTATGTTTTGTTTTTTTAAACAAAGAGACAGGAAGATTAAAGTTATCAGGTCTATACACGTACAACTAGATTGTGTATGTTCTGTAGGTGTCTTCATATGAACTAGGAGTTTCAAATCCCAGTATGAGCACCTACTCTCTTAGTTGAGTAGATCTACTCAACTAACCCAATGTCAGTGCCCAATTCAGGATAAAAATTATTAGTTCTATTGACTACATTGAGTTGAATTCCACTGCAAACAATGGGAATTTAAACACCTGGCACAGGCTGCGCTGTGGACATGTAAACTTAAAGGGGTCTGAATATAAAGTTGAATATTGCCTAAAATTTGTGGTAACAACTTGGGATAACTAAGCCACTATGTTAATACCACCTGAATGAAAAACAACAGAGAAAGAACTAACAAAATATTACTGTTGGCCATTACCTGTAGCAGAAGCTGAAGTTATTTAACCAAAGCGAAACTACCATCTACAGAAAATATTAAAGTTAGATCAGCAAAAAAAATAAAGAACCTGTAATTCATAATACTTTAAATAAGTGTGCTTGCGGAAATATATTAGGAAAACAGAAACATAAAAAAATAAACAGAGCTTGAAAATCTATATTCACTTGAAAGCTGCTCTACTGTATTTTCAATTCTCCCCTTTTGTAAATAGTTAAGGTTGAACTGGAGATTCCTTTGTTAAATTCCTACTTTTCAAACAATGACTGCCAGAGACAGTCTTAAATTTTGCACAGTAAAAATAAACGTAGCCTAATTTATTTTTTCATCAACCATTTCATCTTATGCTGATAAACACATATCAAAGCTTAATAACACTCTGTATTTCAGTATTATTTCCAACCCAGATGAACGCAATTTATGAAGACTTTTTTATAGTCTCCAGTGCCACTTTTTGAAGTGAAGCCACTGATGTACACACCGTAATTCAAGTTTTCAACAGCAGCAAACCTGAAGGGAAGTTATATTTGTTTGACTAGCAGGAACAAGAAGAGTGGTTAATTGTCTCTGTCCTGTCTAGAACTGGTGAGTGGAGAATTAGGTACTTTTCAGAAAGAAGAAAATAAATCTCAACCTCTCCCCACCACCATGTGTAAAAACAGTACAGATACAGTTGTAAGAAAACTATGATATAAGTTTTAAAGATATTGAAACAGGTTTATAACCATACATTCTAACAGCACCACAAAACATCTATTTCCCATTGTAGAAACAGAAGTAAACACTAGCTGCAACTACATTAAATACAATTTTATGGCAGTGATGTGTTTCTAGCCAAAAGCTATCTTTTTTCCCTAATTCAAATACAGATTCAACTTCACTAACTGCATCACAGAAATCTGTTTCTTTGCACACCCTCTTCCCTCCGACATCTTATTGGGATTCAATATTGGGCAATATCTGAAAACCAGGGTTAATAACTGAGTCATTTTGTCTTTGCTGAAAGACTGTATTTCCAGAAATATAACACAGAACACTAAGCCAATGAGGAGCTCTGCAAAGCATTTCTGTAACAGAAATTTTAAGGAGGGATTAAAAAGGAGATATCCCAAAGTAACTGGGAACCTGGTCAAAGATATCCGGGTTTCATACTTCATATTCATACAGCCACTAGTTTCTCTGAGAGCCCTGAAAAGGGTTCTTCAAACATGCAAATGATACCGAAGGAGGTGTTGCTTGCAGGTTATATACCAAGCAGGCAAAACAGTGCTTCCTCCTTCAGTCCTCCAGTATTTGGTTGTCCTCGTGTATTTTGGTTCTGTCTTGAAGCTTCACGGCATTAGAATCAGAAAAAAAGGGGACAGCCTCTACTCAGAAGACTACATTAGTTTGAAAAATCAAGAGGACCAGTAGAGAAAAATAAGACATTGGAGAAACTGGAGGCTATGTAATCAGTAGGCAGCTACAAAAAGTGGAAGAAAGGACTGCAGCAATAGTAAGAGAACAGTCATATGATACAGATTGAATGGAATTAAATAATCGGGAAAATTTTAAAGCTACATAAAATGGCTTTGCCACTGTTATGTCACCATACTTTTTGGCTTTATTACTAGTTGAAAAACTTCATTATTAGTTGAAGATTTATTTTTTTTTTTAAATGAATTATTGATCAAACAATGGTATAATTTATGCTGTAATTAAAAAATATCCATTATACTTAGGTATAAGGAGTATTCATTGTACTGAGGTAGAGACACGTAGATCTTGTTTTTCAACCCAAACATTAAAAAGTTTTCTTTATTAATCTTTGTACCCATCACTAGATATAGACAATTCAGTGTAACTACCATTCAGAAACTGATAAACAGTACAGCTAAAGACTAAAACCAAACCCAAACTAAATCAACAAAGATAATCCTTTTAAAATTTGGTACAGCAACCATAAACCCCTAAACCAAAATAGCTACATTCTTGTTAATTGGCAAAGAGAAAGGATGCTTCCCTTATCTCACACCAGGATGACTCACTAAATCATTTCCAGCTTTTAGACTCTTTATGCATGTATTTATTGCAGATAGCACATGCTTTGCATCAGATTTTTTTTTAAATATACACTCATGATGAGAGTTAGCCAGCTTTATGTAGACAAAAATAAATGAAAAAAAATTATCCAATTCATCTTTGCAGCACAGAGCAATTATAGGGGCATAAACCAGAACTAATTAAGAGGGAATAAGTAAACATATTCAGAGTAAAGTACAATCAGTAATGGCGTAAAAAAATGATTGGGAAATTTGAATAAAAAATAATGATTTCTAATCCTGTCTTTGGAAATAAAACTGTGTTACCAGCAACAAAACACAGAATTCTCCCATCTGGCTTCTTTATATGTAAAAAGCATGATTTTTCTACCCTTAAATTAATAAAACATGATACAGATATCAGTATCTGATCTCCATGCATGCATAAATAACATTGCATGTTATGTGGATCACAGAATGAACTACTTTTTCTAACTGTTGCAAAGCTAATGAGAACTGAGTTCCACTCTAACTCAGCTCTCGAAATAACTCTGCAACTTTTTCTATCCACAAAAAGAAAAATTATAGTTACTTTCTCCTTATAATAAATTTCACAATTCCCACTATTCTAGCTCATCTTCAAAAACACTGGACATTTAAAATGTTCTTGAAAACTCTATTTAACATAACTTAGCTTGGACATTAACAACCATACATTCTCTAGCAGGAGGTAAGATGGATCTCATAAAACTCCATTCAGAGTAAGAGTTGGGAAGCACACAGGAAACACTACTGGAGAAAAATAAATGCTTGGCCAACAGCTCAAGAATTAACTACACTACTCAGTAGTCCGGAACTTAAATGAACATTTCTCTCATACAACAATGACCTTGCAAGTATTTCATAGCGATGCTCCACAACAAGGTCCAAAATATATTTACTGCAATAAATTTCTGAGAGTTGTTAACAGTAAGCATTCTGTTATTTTGTCTTAGGAAAAAAACCTCCACAATATTTAGTTTATTTTTCTGTTACTGCCTTCATTTTATGCTTTCTTATTACTGCACCGCTGCCAGTCCATCAGTATTTCCAAAGAATGCAGTTGGTAAGTAATTCCAATAAAGATATTTCAAGGCATAAATAACCTGGTGGAGTCTAATAAGTTCTTTCTTAAATTTACAGAAATTGTACATGAAATTAATTCAGCAACATAAATAATTTAAGTGTATAAATGTTTTATTTTTAATTAAAAAGGTTAGTAAAGAAATTAATGTATCCAACAGTTAGTAAACATCCAAAGATGAAAATAAAAAAGCATGTTTAATTTTTTTTCTATTGCTTTGATATTAAATATATGTGTGTTTTGCCCTTTCTGAAAGACAAGCACAGCTTGGCTTTTCTTTAAATATAAGCCTAGTATGTATTTTTAAAAGATGAAATATCAAAGGAGAACAAAGACTGGCAATATAACATTAAGATGTCTCTGGAAGTTTGAAGTATTATCATTGAAATGTACCATCTACCACAGCAAGATACAGAGTTAAATCTCTCCCCATTTATCTTTTATTCATTCCCAAAACCCACAAAATGAAATAATTATGGAAAAAAAGTGATGTAATTTCAAATAATTTTTACTCAATTGCCTGCTTCACTGTGTCTTTAGATGCTGCAAATGTTGGGCAACGCTATCATCTTCTCCTGACTTCACATCTCATTCTGTATGAGTCAAAGGCATGAACATGGCAATTCAAGAGAATACCTATAACTATAGTTCAAGTGTAAAATGTAAAATATAATATTGTTTAAGAGATTCTTTCCTCTGGAAATTGATTTGATTTTTTCTGCTCTTTCTGACAGATGAATTATTTCAGAAATTTACTTTTATATGGTCTTAATAAAACAAAAGTCACTTTTCTCCTTCCACTTATTTATAACTGGTAATTTAATTTAAAAAAAAAACCCTACAAACACAACAACCAAAAAAAAAGGTAAAGCTTACAATTTTAAACAGAAAACTTTCCTCTACTATGTGGATCTATATCTAAAATTTAAAAACTATTAAGAATAATCATCAAGCAAGCTGATAAGTATACTTTCTTAAAGAGTGTTTCTAGTGCTTCAGAAGGAAACAAAACAATACAAATTTAGTATACTGAATCCAAGAAGATAAACCACCTTAAAACAGGAAAAAGCAATAATGGAAGAGAAGATACAAAACCACATTTGAAACAAATATTTTAGCCTTTCAAATACTTTCAAACATTTACGCCTCCTATTTTATAAGCTGAATACCAGGAGACATGAGAGGGTAAGTTTAATTTTTTTTAATAAAACAGCATTAGCCAAATGGAAAACTTCAATATTGAGCCCCTTTGGCTTAAACAAGGTATACAAAATTGTCAGTACAGAAAACTCACACACTGTGTATTATTATGTCACGGGAAAGCAATAAAACCGTGAAGCAGAGTAACTGTCTGCAAGTAATAGTAAATCGAACTACTAATGTTAAAAAGTGTTTCAGTATCCCGCATAACAAATGATATGCCTAGAAGACAAAAAAAAATCACACTATTAAAATGTCTGCATGAATAAGCTTACTTTCTAAAATGACAGCAAATTATTTGAAGGCACTGTAACACATGCAGTCAAATTTCAGATATCATCAAGATTTCCATTAAAGTCTTCTTTGGATCTGAAAAGTCTGATGTCAAGTTAGCTTAGAGTTTCAGTGGCCTCTGATAAGAGAACATGATCTGCCATTTCCTCACACTACGACATTTTTCTGTTTCTTACAGTAAAATTAGTGTTCAAAGACAATGGGTCTTGTTCTTTTACCAAATGCTACTTAAAATGCAGTGTGTCTTACTTTTACAAACTTCTTTTTACACATTTTTCTGTGTTTTAACAGATTATAAACTTGCCAGCTACATGTGGCTGTATGAATGCTAATAAAAACAGAAATTCGTGAATGCTAATAAAAACAGAAATCCAAAATCCTGGAACAGTTAACTTTTTTAAAATATTGAGATTGGTGAAGTTATGAGTTACTGAAAACAGAGGTGGAAAGAAAAAAGCACTAAGCATATTAACTACAGCTACTTCTAATATTGTAATTGTATGAACCTGAATCAGGAGGCATGCATATCACATTGGCAAACTGCATTTAATGTTAAAAGAAAGCGCATCTGGTGAAGAAAAGTGATTTAATAAGCAGGTGATTAAACATTTTGAAAAGTTTTCAGGAATTTTATCAATTGGAAGTAATTAATGTGATTTTGATAAAAATATGAAAATGAGCCAAATAAGGAGGACTATGAAGGTCCACCAAGGTCGGGTTGCCCTAGACCATGTATTAAAACCAAATCTGAAAAGAACCCCAAAATAGTCATTGTAGTGGTTGACTATATTCTGAGCAGTGTTGAAGGCCCAATATGTAGACTGGACCCAAGCAGGCCTGCTGCCTTTCTGGGACCCAGGTGAAGGACCTCACCATAAAACTCCCCACTCTAGTGAGACCTAAGGACTACTACCCCTTCTTGGTTTTTCAGGTGAGTAGTGATGATATTACCATCCCTTCGGTTGTAGGGATGGATGAGGAAGATTACAGGAGAACCCAACACAATGAACTTGTGGCTCCGAGACTAGTGTTGCCATCAGGGTTTTTGATTTTTTGATTACGGGTTGGTATACAGGGCACCAGATCTTTGGGCAAAAGACAGGATGCACCTGTCCCAGAGGGGAACGGATCTTGGGGCTGGAGATAGCTGGGCTCATTGACAGAGCTTTAAAGTAGATTTGAAGGGGTAAGAACACAAAACTGGAACTCCCTGATATAAGACCCAGGGAAGATTACCACAGTTTCTGGCCTGTTGTGCCAGAAACAACCCTCACCTGGCCATCTCAGTGGAGGCAAGGAATGGAAACACGCAGCACAACAAAGATACAAGGGATATTGATGGATCAGTAACTGTGGTAACATTTGTGAAAGGTCAGGCTGGAATTAAGACCTCTAAATGTAAAAAGGTGTTGGGGACATCAGCCCAGTTGAAGTGCATCTATACCAATGCACACAGCATGGATAAAAAATAGGAGGACCTTGAAGCCATGATGCAACAGGAAAATTACGATGTGGTGGCTTATGTAGTAGTAGAAACAGGGTGGGATGTCTCCCATGACTGGAGTGTGCCAATTGATGGCTACAAGCTCTTTAGAAGGGATAGACAAGGAAAGAGAAGTGGTGGGGTGGTGCTGTAAGTTAGCGACTGTTATGATTACTTCAAGCACAAGTGCAGTGAAGACAGGGTGGAGTGTCTTTGCATTAGAATCAGGGGGAAGGCAAACAGGGCAGATGTTGCAGTGAGAGTCTACTATAGGCCACCCACCCAGGACAGAGAGGTGGATGAAATATTCTATAGGCACTTAGGTGAAATCTCACAATTGCTTGCTCTTGTTCTTGTGGGAGACTTTAACTTCCCAGATATCTTATGGAAATACTGCAGAGCAGGACAAGTCCCGGAGATTGCTGCCATGTGTGGAAGATAGCTTCCTGACACAGCTGGTGAGTGAACCAACCAGAGAAGGTGCCCTGCTGGACCTCCTCTTTGTGAACAGAGAAGGACTGGTTGATGATGTGGCGATTGGAGGCTGACTAGGGCACAGAGATCATGAAATAATACAGTTCTCTATTCTTAGAGAGGGGGAAGCAGAACTGCCATCCTGGACTTCCAAAGGGCTGACTTTGACTTCTTTAGGCAACTGCTTGACAGGATCCCTTGGGAGACTGTCCTGAAGGGTATAGGGGTCCAAGAAGATGGGACACTCTTTAAGAAGGGTTAATGGCTCAGGAGCAGGCAGTCCCCAGGTGCTGCAAGAGAAGCTGGTGGCAAGAGAAGACCACCCAGCCTGAACAGGGAGCTTTGGCTGCATCTCAGGGAAAAAAGGAGAGTTTACAGCCTTTGGAAGAAGGGGCTAGCCACTCACAGTGATTACAAAGATGCTGTGAGGCTATGCAGGGTGGAAATCAAGAGATCTAAAGCCCATCTGGAAATTAATCTGGCATCAGCAATCAAGGATAACAAGAAATGTTTCTATAAGTATGTCAACAGCAAAAGAAAGACCAGGGAGAGCTTCCATCCCCTGCAAGATGCAGGAGGAAACATGGCAATGAGTGACGAGGAAAAGGCTGAGGTGCTTAATGCCTTCTTTGCTTCAGTCTTTAATAACACAACTATTTGTACTGAGGTAATCCAGCCTCCTCGGCCAGAAGACAGAGACTGGGAGAACGACCCCCCCACAATTCAGGAGGAGACAGTCAGTGACCTACTAATTCACACAGACACACACAAGTCTATGAGACCAGATGGGATACATCCGAGGGTGCTGAAGGAGCTGGCTGGGGTGCTCGCCAAGCTGCTTTCCATCATTTACCAGCAGGCCTGGCTGACCGGGGAGGTCCTGACAGATTGGAAATCACCCAAAGTGACACCCATATATAAGAAGGGTCAGAAGGATGATCCAGGAAATTACAGGCCTGTCAGACTGACTTTGGTGACTGGGAAGATGATGGGGCACCTCCTCCTGACACTCCTCTGGTTGTCCCACATGATGCTCAGGCCCAAACAGCATGGGATTATGAAAGACAGGTCCTGCCTGACAAACCTGATTTCCTTCTACAATAGGGTGACCTGCTTATTGGATTAGGATCAGATTGGATTGGATGAGGCTGTGGATGTTGTCTACCTTGACTTTAGTAAGGCTTTTCCCACAGCATTCTCCTGGCAAAACTAGCTGATCATGGCTTGGATGGGCACACACTTCACTGGGTAAAAAACTGTCTGGATGGCCGGGCCCAAAGATTTGTGGTGAACGGAGTTAAATCCAGTTGGCAGCTGGTCATGAGTGGTGTCCCCCAGGGCTCGGTTTTGGGGCCACTCCTGTTTAACATCTTTATTGATGATCTAGACGAGGGGATCGAGTGCACCCTCAGTCAGTTGGCAGATGACCCCAAGTTGGGTGGGAGTGTTGATCTGCTCGAGGGCAGGGAGGCTCTGCAGAGAGACCTGGACAGGCTGGAGCCATGGGCTGAGGCCAACTGCAGGAGTTTCCATAAGGGCAAATGCCGGGGGCTGCCCTTGGGCCACAACAACCCCCAGCAGCGCTACAGGCTTGGGGAGGAGTGGCTGGAGAGCTGCCAGTCAGAGAGGGACCTGGGGGGGTTGATTGACAGCCGGCTGAACAGGAGCCAGCAGTGTGCCCAGGGGGCCAAGAAGGCCAATGGCATCCTGGCTTGTGTCAGCAATAGCGTGGCCAGCAGGGACAGGGAAGGGATCTGACCCCTGTACTCTGCACCGGTGAGGCCGCCCCTCGATTCCTGTGTTCAGTTTTGGGCCCCTCACTACAAAAAGGACATTGAATTACTCCAGCGTGTCCAGAGAAGGGCAACGAAACTGGTGCAGGGTCTGGAGCACAGGTCGTACGGGGAGCGGCTGAGGGAACTGGGGGTGTTTAGTCTGGAGAAGAGGAGGCTGAGGGGAGACCTCATCGCCCTCTACAGCTCCCTGAAAGGAGGTTGCAGAGAGCTGGGGATGAGTCTCTTTAACAAAGTAACAAGTGATAGGACAAGAGGGAATGGCCTCAAGTTGCTCCAGGGAAGGTTTAGACTGGATGTCAGGAAGCATTTCTTTCCAGAAGGGGTTGTTGGGCATTGGAATGGGCTGCCCAGGGAGGTGGTGGAGTCCCCATCCCTGGAGGTGTTTAAGAGTCGGGTTGACATAGCGCTGAGGGATATGGTGTAGTTGAGAATGGTCAGTGTTAGGTTAATGGTTGGACTGGTTGGTTTTCAAGGTCTTTTGCAACCTAGATGATCCTGTGATTCTGTGAAATTAAGTTAAAATGAAATTAAAATTTAGCAACCCATCACCTCAGCAATTTTTATATTTCCACAGTCATTTGCTTGCAAATCATCACAGTTATTACAGCTGTATTAATCAGAAGCAGAAGCTACCTGTGAAACAATAGCAAAAATAGTCCTAGCGCTGATTTGCATGGAGAAAACTTCATAGCTATGCTGGATTTGCACATCCATTTCTATGTCACTGATCTTCCTCCCAGATATGCCAACATTCTTAAACTCAACATAAGGAAATCCATTTTTACAGACAGGAAAGAATACTACAAAATACTTTCTTATAGTTCTATCAGTTACATGGGACTTTCTGCAGTCTAGCAACAGGGAGGAAGGAAGAGGAGAAGGAACAAGGAAGAAAGTTGGTATTATCCTTTAAAAAATTCAAGTTTATCTATAAATCTAGCAAGAAAAATTGGAGAAAATTCAAATATAGTGAATAATAATATGTATTTTGAAAATCTTCATGGGCTCACAGTTTTTCAAACACCTTCCCAGCTACTGTATGAAGACTTTAGTAATTGTGATTTTTGTTGTCATACTGCTACAACAAACAACCAGTAGTTTTCACTATCTGATTACCTTTCAGGGACCTACATAGTTGCCTTCCTGAGAAAAACAGAATATTGTCTGGAATTGACAGAAATAAGAAGAGAATTTACGATATCCTTAAAGTAGGTAAGAATGAAAGAAAGGGTAGGGAAGTAAAACAGCCAATATATGCTAATTTAGACTTAACTGATTCATTTATCATTCCTAATTTTGTGTCCTAGTGTACCTTCTGTTCAGAATTTGATAAATACATCATATATTTTTTTGTAGCTATTCAACTAACATTACACATACAAATACTCCAAAAATACAGCTAACTGCAGAGGCAGATCTGGGCAGATAAAAACAAGCCATACCTCCTACAGAAAGAAATGTCACACTGTTTCCACAAAAGAGCAAGCCTAGCCAGAGGGAAGTCTGTAATATGCAATACATTTTCAAACTGTTGTTAGGTACTAGTATCATGACACAGAAGTACAGGAATTCTTTAATTTAAAAAAAAAAAAAAAAATCAAAACCTCAAAAAAACCCTTGCTAAAAACCCAAAACTTGAAAAGAATTACAGCAATAACAAGTAGATAATATTATCAGACTTGTAGTGTCAAACTAGTTGAGCAATTTTCCAGGTCTCTTTGGGTGTAAATATGGCTGACACCTGAAAACTTTACCTCCCAACTGCTGGTCATTCAACAGTTAGAAATATAATGCACATATAAGCTGATCAGTTGAGTTTTTAACATTCTAATTCCTCACTGAGCTCAGATATGGTTAACATGTCTGATGGTAAAATTGTGTCTATGCAGCACCATGGTGTAACCCTCAGTGGAGTAGAGCTCTGAAAGCATGAAGCTGGATAAGGTCAGTCCTAGGGTAGAATTCAGCTCATACCCTAATTTCAGACATCTACAATGTAGTTGCCATCACGTGAGACCAGCTTCTAACCTTCCACTGAAGTCAATGGAGGTCTAATCAATAGAGCCAACAGAGTCTAGAGAGCAACTACCTTTCAAACTAAATAGCTCTTGAGGCTCTGTTGACTAGGGGTAGGACACAACTTCCAAAACATACTTATCAGTGTGATTTGACATGCCATAGGATATCAAAAATATCTACACAGAACAAGCAGATTTAATGCAGAATGCACAAGACACCAGCATCCTTCTGAAAGGAAGGTGGGATGCTCGAGAGAGACTAAAATGATGCTAGAAACCCATATTCAAGGTTTACAAGGACTCCTGTATTCTACTGTCTATAATCAGCATATGTCTAGCTGAAGATGAAGACACCTCCACTGTGGGTACTAAAAAGGAACTTCTATTTTGGCAGAGAGAATCCGGAACCTGTGTAAGTGGAAAATATATTTTATCACTGACAAAAATTTCAAGCTAATTAAGTAACCAGCACAGTTAATTTTCATAATCTGATATTACAAACTTTTCATTCAAATGAACAGGGAACAGTGTGGTTTTGTTACTTTTAAAAAGCAAATTTTAATAATTTTATTAAGAGTATCATTCATCTAATATTATGAGAGAACTACTAATGAGGTCCCAGCTCCAACAGCAGCTCTTTCTGTAAGCCTCAATAAATTACAGTTTCACTGCCTATTGGCATACCTAATCGAGGATAAGAATTGTTTTAATTTATTTAAAAAAAAAATATTGAAGAAAAAAACCTATGCATACAGCCCACAAATGGAGAATTATCCAATAACTTACATGTTATATATGTCACATTCTTAAATATTTGGATATGTGAGTAAAATATTCCCCAATTATCCAATTTCTCAGCATGACAGTAATAGTTACAGAATAAAGATAATTAATAAGGTCTCGTATCAATTAATTTTTTAAGAGACTTTCAGACAAATCCTCCCTGCTTTACACAACTAGTCAGCTAAATGTAATGACAGTATTACAGATGGAGTGTATAGGATTAGGATGATTTGATGGTCTGGTTAATACACATCTGTTACATGCAGTGTTTAGCCAATATGTATTACTGCGTTTTGTCGTTGCTGTCATTCAGTGCTTCCTGAGCTAAGCAAAGTGCATGACAATAAGCAAAGTTAAATCAATACCTATTTTATAAGGGCAGAAAAAAAAGTATTATTAAACTAGAAGTACAGCTTCAGAGATCTCAGCAATGAGATCTAGAAGTTTTCACTCTGTTTTCGAGGTCACTTAACACTACCAATCATTCAAACCCTACAAAGCTTTCTTTGGCATATGAAATACACTTAACATTTCCTCTTCTCTATAGAAGAAGAAAACCCAGTGATTTAAATACATTTCCTAATGTATATGCTATGCAAGTGACAACCAGAGCTGGAATCTTCTGGGAATACATATAAGGAATTACCATCAGAGGTTTATGATACACCAGTAGTACTTGCATAGTCCTGCTTTTGACTACTGGTACTGACTATTGCCATTTACTTACCTCCTCATCTACAGATCCAAGGAGCTTTCACAAATTTACATCATAAATCTTCCTATACAAGAAATGCATATATTTTCTTTCTTATGCAGTGTACTTACCTAATCCTTTAGGAGTAATTCCACTGCTATCAGCAGGATTAACCACCCAGTAGTAGTATTTCAGCGTGTGCATTAACTGCAGTACTGTTCCTACTCTGCGTATAGTGTTATAGATTGTAGCAGTTCCAATGAATTCAGCTGACAAGTAGGTATACAAAGACAGCTGCACCTGAAGAATGAAATAGTTATCCACACAAACTTAAATTCTGTATTAGTATTCTTAATTTGTAAGGGTTTTTAGGATTACTTTGGACATGACATAAAAAGCTAAAAAATAATTACAACTTTAGTTAGGGCAGGCACTGGACTTTTATGCTTCATCTTTAAGAAAACAATATAATGCAACCACTGAAAAAGGGACTGGGTTTCTAGAAACAGTCTTTTAGTAGAATTATCCAGAACCTTAAGCAAGAAAGTAACTGCTGTTAGAAACTTATAAAAGACATTGGAGAATATAGTTAAGCAGGCTTAATGATCTAAAAAATCTTTACTATTACCATGTTTTAAAACAAAAAAATTAAAAACCTAAGTATTGTGGCATAAAAGAACATTAGTATTTCACTTCATTGTAGGAGAGTCATAACATCATTCAAGTGTACAATTACCTTTGCAGGGGTATGTATCCAGATAGCAGGATTAAAAAGGATGTGATCACATAATTGCTTCAGTAGAGGTGCTCCATGAGACAATCCATCCAAATATTTTGCAAATGACAAAAATTGTTCCAGAACTGCTCTGGTTATATGAACTCTAGATGACTGGGAAAAAATAATCAGAAGAACAAAGATAAACCTTCTTCCTTAATATACTTATAGGAGAAATATGAAGTTATATTTTCACCAGGCTCATCGTTACTAAATACATGCAACTTTATATGTTTTTATGTCACTGAATATGACAGTAAGAAAAAATTATCAGCAACTTATTCTTTCTAATATTATTAATTTCTAATCGTTACATTTAACAGGTTAAAAATAATCATAATCATCAATAACTGAGGTTAAATATATTTTTTTTTCTTTCTTTCTTTGTTTTTATTTTATTATAAACCAGCCAGGATACTACATTTTATAGCACAGTGCCTTGAGAATTTAATCTGAATTCCTTAACTCATTCTTCAGTTAATTATGTGTCTTACTGAAACTGGGTGTTTCAGTATGTGAACACACATTACAGGTAGACTTGCTTTTGCTTCATAAACATAAGTAGGTATTTGAAAGATTTGAGTTCAAGGTTTCCTCAAATCTCAAGACAGTCCTTCAGTTTCATAGCATATGCTGTAAAATCACACCTGAGACCTGCTCCTAACAGGAGTTACCTGCAGTAACATGACATGTGGACTCTGACTTCTTTATATATTAAGTTAACAAAAGTTAATAGGAAAAACCACTAAACATCCTTTCCCTTGCATTCTCTACAAAACGTTCCAATCACTTTTAATGCTGTAAGTACAGTCTGGGACTATGCAGATTTGTTATTTTTAGAAGTGAAGTCCATTTGTCAGTAATACAAGTTCAGCCTGGATGCTGAGTTTCCTTTGGCTTGTACATCACAATTCACAATAAATAGTCTGCAACTAATAAGAACAAAAATGTTATTTTGAAGTCCAAGTCAGAAAAAAAAAAAAGCAAAGGAAAAAAAAAAAAAAAAGCGCCTTTTGTCCTCTCCGAAGTATTTGATCACATGAAAATGAACAACAGATAATTTCCAAATAATATAATTGAGCCTGGCTAGGAATCAAAAGGATTTTTTCCTGCCATGTGTGCCAATTGAATATAAGCATATACTGAAAAAACAAAATGCATCTTTTTGAAAAACTGCAGCTTAGGAGAATATAGCATAAAACCCCCAGAAAACGGCATATGCTGTAAGAATTATGTTGTGACAGAAATCAATCAAAATCCTTTAAATATTCACATACTCTGAGTTTAATGATTGCAGCAGGTGTTAATTAGAATAGTATGCAAACTTTTTTTGAAATTCTATGTACTACATTCTAAATTAATGTATTCAATGTGCATAAACCATAGTGCTCTATTCAAGGGAAAGGGGTGCATACTCAAGAGAAAGTGAGCCCCCATGAGGGCTCACCAGTTTGCCTGTATATAACTTACAGAACTAGAGCTAACAGCTTTGTAAATTCATTCTAGTTATGTCACAGGAAAACAAACAAACAAACAAACAAACAAAAGCCACCTTAGACTAGTTCTCTGACATTCTAAATCACACTTGCTTAGTACAGAAAACACAGAAACAATCAATCTGCTTTTAGGTATTACTTCCGTGAAGGTAAAGCCTTTCTACTATAAGAATTTATTTCCTTCACACAAAATAACGTAGGGAGCAGAATGAGATAAATTATTTATCATTCTTCTTCAAAATTCAGTACATTTTTAAAGGTGAGATTATCATAACTTAATTTTACCATTGGACAACACAAAGCTCTGGTCATAAATTCTTCTCAAATGATTGTTATACTGACCACATGCTAATGAAAAATACAGTAGCAGACATTCAAGAACGTCAAAGACATAAGATTCAATCGTAAGAGTATTACTATTTCAGTACAGCTGACAGTAGTTGGTTTTCAGATTATTAAATCACAGTAACAGGGTTTTGTGAGGGCTTTGGGCCAGGAGGTAGGTAATGTTCCTCAGACAAGCATGTGAACTGAACCTCAGTTTTGTTATAACTGCTCATCATGTCTGAAAACAAGCAAGTAAAAGGAATGCCCCTTGAAACTGTTTCTTTCAGAAATGAATTATTTTAGTGTTTAGCTTGATACAGAGAAATGATTACTTGTTCAAATTGTGGAGTCTTTTTTTCCTTGAATCATGCTTCTTCAAAACACAGAGCAACTACTTCAAAAATTTCAGAACTGAGCCACAGAGGATTAACTTAATTTTTATTAATGTACACAAAAAAAGAAATTTAAACCTGAATTATGATATGACTGTGATGTGCTTGTATAAACTGGGAACAAGTGAACTTTCCTAAATGACAGTTTGGGGGACAGAGAGTGGAGAAACACAAATAAAAATACATTCAAGTACAAGCAGATCTATAGTAAAAACATAAATTAGACAAATAGGATCAATTGTAGAAAAAAAAATTCTTTGAATATTGGCATATAATAAGGAAGATGAAAAGACTCCTGTAGACGATCTGTAAGTTTTTATATCAGAAATATACTTTATTCCAACAGTCCTCTGAATTAAGTGATGGAAAATATGACGACAGTTAAAATACTAAGAACAAAGATAAAAAAAACCCTCCAAACATACCTTTTCAAGGAGGTAGCCAATGACTAGAAAGCCTTTTCCACCAAGCATTTGTTCTTGCATGGCTACTGAACTCTTAAGAAGCTCAACCAAGAAAGCCAATAGGGTAGCACTGCACATAAAAAACAAGCATTTTTTCAGATAACAAATGTAAAAAGTCTGTTACATTATGAATATCCACCAGCTATTAAGCGAACAGAAACAGCCTTAAAGTGGTGACTAATTCCTTGAAATAACGCAAATCTTACTTTTTCTGTTGACAAATTTCTTTAATGATTATTCACATATTACAACTGCAGGAGCGGGAATTCATATTCAAACAGAAGTGAAAAACCATTTTGTCAGCTCTCATGATTTGAACAGGGCTATCCCAGGTTTTAAATATCCAGTCCTGCAGCTTATAGTTCTAGCCAAAGATTTTGCAGTTGGAAGAGGCAGGAGATGATGAGTGGGATACAGCTGATAGTGCTAGAATGATGTAGGAAAGGGCCACGTCAACCATTTTACCATCCAGCCTATCTATGCTAAACAGCAAAATTTGAAGCAACTAGGTATATCATCATTACACACTTTCAGTCCCTAGAGTTACTACTACCACTGAAATGAGGTATAATATGGCTGAACATGCATGTGGGAAATGATGCCCACCACAAACCACAGTGGAACAGCAGAGTGGAGAGCTTCCTTCATACTTTCTCCAAACCCAATATGAGAATAATATCTAGGCCTGACCAAACAAAGGTTGAGAAACACTTTCATCCAGTTAGGAAAGCACAGAGACTCCAGAGGCCACCCAGAAATCACCCAGCAGCACATACCAGCAGTATCTGTAAGTGAGGTGTTCAGAAGGCACAGGAAAGGGGGGGGGAGAAAAGGCTACAGTTTAGAAACAGAAGGTATATGAAAGACTTCAGTGGACAGACTTGGCAAGAAAATGAAACTATGTTATGAAAATCACCAGTGGAAACGTACAACAGATCAGTGCACCAAAGCAAAACCAAAAGTCACAATCGACTCTTGGGTGGTAAGAGAGAAACAAAAATACGCTCATCTGTTGCTGAAAAACCCAGAAGAAAGGCAGAAAGAAAAAATCCCATCACATTTATGACAGAAAGGAAATATATAAAATGATTTTTCAAATATCTCCACAAGGTAGATGACAGAATGCATTATACTACATATAAAAAAAATACATAAAGTCACTGTTCCTTTTCTAAAAATAAAATAGGTGTAACAGTTCCTAGATCTATAGAAAAATATCTTCAACCATGAAAGTTCTCACACAGGTGGTGGGCACAGGCAAGGGTGAAAACTGTGGCTTTTGCAGCTATCAAAAAATGAATTAAAGGAAACGTCCAACCTGCATTTTATAAATTTGAACTTTATTTACAGTATCTAATCAGCTAAAGGTTCACTTGCTCTCCAACTACAATCTTTTACTTTGAAATAAATGTTGAGATTGGTTAATCCATGCCAGCACCAAAAAATAATCAGTGTGCTGAGGGAAACAAGATTTATGCAATTTGGTGAGCAAGGCTGCCATGCGAAAAGTACACAGTGTAGGCAAAGTACATGCTGTGAACATGAAATAGTGCCTTGTCTTGCTTCATTGTTGAATGGTCACAATAATCAGTCTCAAATCACAAAGAGAATGCTTCACAGAGTGTCAGCAGTAAAAGAACACAGATAATATCCATTTATAGTACTCCAAAGCTTTTATCAAAACAGCCTGTCAAGCTGTCACATCAATTTCAAACCAGGTTATATGCATCAATTTTTTCTTACCCTGACTGAAAGTTTCTATTGTATTTGTCATCTAAAATAAGATACTCATCATTTTTGCTACACGACAATCCATAAGAATCTGATGTAAAGGATTGAAGATTTAAATTTAAAAACTTTGGGGTTTTTTTAATTGATTAGGTCCAAGAAAATTCCATATAAATACCCTCTCTGAGTAACCTTATGACTTAGGAGGACAATCAATTATGCATAAGTTAAGAAACAGCATACATCTTTGCAGGATTAGGACCTAAATGACAATAATAAATACTATTAATATTATATTGAAAAGTCAAAAAACATTCTTAAAATGGATTTTAAAAAATTGTTGTACCATGAACATGGCACTAGACTTAAGTTTAAAAGGTTCTACTTCCACTTCTGACAGTGATTTATCAAAAGCCCTTTTCTTTGTATTGCAGTTTATTTGTCCATTCTATAAACTCAGACATAAACTCATGTGCTGGAGTTATTCTTATCTCATATTAATACAACCTCTATGCAATTGTTAGAAATTCTGATAGGACTCTGGATATTAGTTATGAGACATGATGACATCATAACAATAAAGCCTTTTTTCTCCTTTTTAAGAACACATAAAGCACACCAGCCAACTCAGAAATAATCAGTGGCTAGTTAATATTTAACCATGCCACAGAAACAGAAACATACAAGCTGGTTCTATGCAAGAAAGACTGAATCAACAAAGTACTAATTCAGATCCAGATAGAGCCCAAATATCACTTTATAGATATTAATCATCTTTACGTGGGGTATAGTTGAACTAAATAATCCTGTCTGCCCCCATTAGCTCTGCACAGATCTACCTCTGCTGTCACTGCAAAGTAAGGCCAATGTTTCTAGTTCCAGAAAAACATATTAATTCAGCCAGTGACTTTGTGAATGAGCTATGCCTTTTCCTAAATCCAAAATAGCTTTTAGCATCTATCGAACCAGACACAAAGACACCACAAGTCAGCTCTGCAAAGTCAGCTCAGGTCTGCAAACTAACTGTAGCTTCTAATCCTTTTGCATTATCCAAGATTGACACCATAAATAACAGAGTTGACTGTAGCATACAGTAATTCAAATCTCGGGATAGCACACATGAATGCATCATTACACTTTACACCTTCAAACACATAAAAAATTCGAAGTACCAGAAAAAGCAGCAGTTAAGGAGAACCACCTGGCAGTCACATAGAGATACAATGAAGTTTGATGTGAATCTGTATAGGACCACAGTATTAATAGAAATTAGCACCAAAATTAAAAGTTAACTAGCAGTTTGTCCACATCATTGTGCAGGAAATGAAGTAATTAAAACATCTGTAATATTTTAACTGATAGAAAAATTGTAAAATTAAAATAGAAGTCTTTTTAAACATCTCACTGCATGTACAGTACTGAAGCTATTACTACCTGAAGATCAGAGACAGTTTAAAAACAGATTACACGCTTCATCTGATTTTTTTCCAGAAATATTGCTTACACCTCTTTGAGGTAAAACTTTTTTGGAGGAGGAAGGACAGAATGAAACTGCACTAAATAACACAGTGTTGCACAAAACACTGTTTTTACAAGTTGGTCTTACACAATTAATTTATGCTAGAGAGCATTCAACCTGCCTGAAAAGACCCAATAGTTTACAATTCTCAAGTAAGTTTTCTCAACCTCTTCAACTTCTCTTTCCCCACATGTTCAGACTGACCTCAAGCAAACATTTAAAAGTGTGTGTGTACACATATATACAAAAATCCATACTGACATAATGCATCTTTTCACCTTAATATAACATTCTAAGAATTTAGTCTTCTAGGCAACTGACTAATTTAGAGGACTGTATCCAGAATTTTTAACATAATTCTGAGGATAATCAATTTATGTCATTATTTTGGCAGCTGAAAATAAATTAAATCTGAAGATTTTAATATAAATTTTTTTTATCAGCAGAACCAGGTTGCCAAAATTATGCTTTTAAAAAGGTTGCTGTTCAAACAGGGGAAATAATATTGATTAAAAGACTGTCTTCCAAGATGAACAATTTTTCAAACAGAATTTAACAAACTTACCAGTAACTAAAATGCATCGGATTGCTGTAGAGCTCACATTAAACTTGCAAAATTCTGTGCACTGCCATACAAAATTTCTCTCCATTCTTGCCTATTTTCAACTCCCCTAGATACAAAGGCAAATATAAAGGATACTTCAGCCCATTCCTACATCTCCTCTATACCACACCCTGCCTAGAACAGATCAGTCTGTCTGCAGTGCAGCTAAGATACAGATACAAAATGGAAGTATGTATGTCAACCAACACTAAATTAGACAGAATTAGGATTTCTACTGAAAATAGAATTAGTTTCAGGACAAAATTTTTCCAGCAGTTTTCCATTATTGAGAAGTAAAAGAAAAAAGGCTGCAGACCAAAAAATAATGTATTGCCAATGGTTATGATACTCCTTATTCTATAATTAGTATATTGTACAGACAGTAAGTCTCTGGGATACTGTTATGTAAAAAACCTGAAGATCAATTACATTGTTACAGCATCGCCTGATTTTCCTCTTAAACACACATGTCCCTTGTGAAGACTTTTAAGACTTTTTTTTTCTTTTTTTTTTTTTTTTTTTTTTTTTTTTTTTTTTTTTTTTTTTTTTTAATAAATAAAACAGAAACACAGAATTGGTGTTCACAGCATACACTGTCTGACTGGAAGATGTCCTTAAGTATGCTTTCAGGTCTATAAATAATTATTATATTTGTGAAGTTCCTACCTTTATAATACAGACAGTTATTCTTATGACATACACTGTGTTATAAGTTATAAATACCATCTAGCTTATTTAATTCATCTAAATATATAAACAGAACTATTATGTTTCAGTAATGCATCATTATGTTTCAACATTACATTTCGACGTCACAATCTTTGGTCAACACTCATGCAATGTTACTCCTTAAATAAAAAATATACTACAAATATTCACAAAACCAAGGGCTTCTGTAGATAAGTCTTTAAAATTCCAAAACATGACACTTCCTTCTTCATTAAAAATAAGAATAATCACACACATATATAGATACTTCATTTTCCTCGCCCATTTATATCTATGGTAACTTCAAAGAATCTTTTCATATTACGCATAAAAAGAAGCTCACAGTGGAAATCCCAGGATTATAAAGTCTATACGCTATGACAATCATTGAACAAGAAAAAGCCACCTCTGTCAACTTCCAAATTGACTGGAAGTTCCCACTAAGTGAACAATTATTACTGTTTTGTGGAGCTAAAATATAGGACAATTTAGATAAACTCTACTCTTATGAAATGTGTTTCAATGACTTCACTCACAAATGAAGCATCCTATGAGGAACATTAGTCATTTATTCAAATAAAGTCAGACAACAAATGCTTTGGAGGAATAAAGAAAACCCTAAAAGTCAGGAATTTTCACCACTAGGATACAAGTGAAATTTATCTTGGTCTTTTTTTGTTATTTATTAAAAAAAAAAATAAAATCACTACATAGATCAACTTCTCTAGTCTGTTTCCCATGATAATTTTATCTGAAAAATTTCCCGTAACTACTTAAATTTCATCTTGGATTGTATATTACAAAGTTATCTGGACTGTGCTTTATAAAAGGCACCTTTAATTACAGTAGGCATGTAGCTATAAAGATCTAAGCATGTTGATTAATAACAGATGATTTAACTTGAAGAGGCTATGTAAAAGAGAATGATATAGGTATTTGTTCTGTCTGATTATCTTTGGGAAGGATCCTTTATAAACTAATTTAATTTGTATTTCCAGCTTCTCCATAACAAGACAAAAGGACTGTATGATTAACTCCATCACAGGCTGTTAATATGACAACTTTTGACAAATCAATCTTAGCATAAACAGATAAAATGGTATTAAGCAAAATCATATAACAACAATAAATTTTTTTGTTTTTAAACAAAAATTTCCTAAGGTACTTGTCCCTTAACTCAAATTCAAAAAGCAACAGTGGCTGTACTGAGATAAATAACAATAATTATTAGTATTAGTATTACTATTACTTCTCTTCATCTGCTGGCTGCCCATTACATCTCATTGTTAGCAAACAGTTTTAAATGAGTTTAGGTAATTCATTAAGTAATTTGTTATTTCATTAGAATATTGACAAAATGTTTCATACTATGGACTTAGAAATCCTCAGAGAGAAGCACTAGCAATATATTAACAAGATATTTTGATTCACAGAATATGAGAGATGATATCAAATTCCTTACTTCATTCCTTCAGGAAGAAAATCAAAGAGCAAGAGGTAAACATGGATTTCAGAAACTGTTTTGACTGCACTTATGATACAGGTTGGGAGTGCAAAAAGGGATTTTTATCAAGATTTATTCACTGCTAAAGCATGAAATCAAACATTTGTGCATGTTTTAATGCAATCAATTGCTCTGCTGCTACATTACTAATTACTCATATTCATTCATTCATTCATTAATTCATTAATTCATTCATTCGTATTTATGTAGTCATGGCTGCTAAAGCCTGTGTGTCACAAAGCTAAGAAGGGTTCCCCTAACCAGGCTGGAGGTAATATAAATTCAGAGCAGAAGAGACATGGACAGATGGTGAGGATGGAGAGGAAGCTCCCATGAGCTACAGCAGCTCTCTAAAGTGCTACCTTAACTTCCAGTTTAACTAACTTTTTTTTTTTTTTTTTTTTCCCCCTGTAACCTTGTTGGAGAGAAAGGGGAAACTACTTCCTTCTGTTCCCTTTTCTACTTCTTCTTCTCATGTGATGAGGACAGTAAGACTTAAACACGTTTCAACCAAACTGACGCCACTAAACATGAGTTAGATGAATAGGTATTGCGCGGGAGAACTAGAGGCAAGTCATTAAACATGTCTGCTTACAGACATAACATTTTTGGATGTTGACTCCAGTCATAAATTAGCCACCCTTAATAGTTCCTGGATCTTCTGGAGTATGTAGAGGTATCACAGTTTGGAAGTTTACAAAGGATTTCAACCACATGACACAGTGACTGTATTTTTATTATAAACTATTGCCCAGACAGTCTGATTTGGCAAGTCACATTCCTGCTGTCACAGTTTGGGAAGATTCCAGTACAACTGATTTCATCTGAGCACAGCTAGGTTATATTAGAGATATGAAATTTCAATGTGATATTCAGCCTTCTTCCCTTCAAAATGCATGAGGGTTATCAGCACCCAACTCTGCAAACTCTAAATTGTAGACTGGAGGCAGCAATGGACTGGGACATTAGCCCTCCATTACAGGCATGAAAGGAAATGCAATGACCTTGGAAAGGATGACTTTTGTACTTACTCTCAATTTTAAATACCTGCACTACCTGTGGCAAACAAGAAAATTCTTGAAAGACAGAAGGAGAGGACAGGTTAGGTAGGTAGGATACCACTTGGCATTCATCTTATTTGCTACCATGATATTAAGTTCAATTAAACCAATGAAATTATCAAGAATTATTGGAAACTCACAGATTTTTCATATAAAGCTAATAAAAACTTGAGACATCAAATTTAATTTCCTAAGAAGCTGTGTTATTTGCTATCTGTGGAAACAAACTATTAATCTATCAAGAAATAGATGCAGCAACACTACTACTTACAGACAGGAACCCAAAAAGTCATCATCTCAATATAAAAAATACAAATGAGTACAAGATATTAACTGATCAAAGCAAAACACACAAAACATTTATAGGAAAAGATGACAAACAGGAGTTGAAATATTATTCTCACCAATGTTTCCCTTTCACAGACTTAATAGGTGGGCAATATACTCTGTAACAGGGCTACCTATATTAAAGAGTGAAAATAATACCTACTGAATAATAATAAACTGGCTGAAAAGATGCCTATGTTTACTTTGCTACAAATTTTAGGTGGGTATATATATCACCTTAAAGAAAGTTAAAGTGGACTTAGGCATTGCATTTATTTAGTATGATAAACAGTAAAAGTATTTTTAATCTTTATTGTATGTGTATGTGATCTAGCAAATCCAGTTAGTAATTTAAAGAATAAGTATATAAAATAATTTTTTTAATTATTTCATCTATTTAAGCAAACAGCTACAACTCCTTCTACTTTCAACTATTTTCCCAATATGGTAAAATCCCAAAGGAATTCAAGACCATACACAAGAGACTGCAAATGAACAAATCAAGTCCTTCCTATCATGTCACCCATATAGTATAATCAAAGGTAACAACAACAGTATCATAACAGAAAAAAAAAACATGTACAGGCTTTCCATGGCAACGTTTTGGTAGCGAGGGGCCTATAGGGATGGCTTCTGTGAGAAGCTGCTAAAAGCTACTATGTCTGACCGAATCAATGCCAGCCGGGTCCAAGATAGACCTGCAGCTGGCCAAGGCTTAGCCCATCAGCAATGGTGGTAGTGCCTCTGGGATAACATATTTAAGAAATAGGGACCAAAAAAAAATGCACAACAGCAATTGCAGCCAAAGAGAAGAGTGAGAATATGTGAGAGAAACAACTCTGCAGACACCAAGATTCACTACTCAGATGGAGGAGTTGGAGAAAATTGGGAGTGAAGCTAAGCCCAGGAAGAAGGGAGGGGTGGGGGGAAGGTGGTTTTAAGATTTGGTTTTATTTTCTCATTATCCTACTCTGATTTGATTGGTAATACATTAAACTAATTTCCCCAAGTCAAGTCTGTTTGCCTGTGATGGTAACTGCTGAACAGTCTTGTCCTTAACTCATGAGCCTTTTGTTCTATTTTCTCTCCCTTGTCCAGCTGAGGAGGGGGAGTGATAGAATGGCTTTGGTGGGTACTTGGCATCCAGTCAGGGCACCACAAGCACTCTATTTTTTTTTTAATTACATAAACATCTTATTGACCTAAACTGCTAAATTTTCCATACTAAAAGGAGTACTGAAAAGAAGGATGAAGAGTAACAGTCTTGGCAGGTGAGGGACCACACACCTGAATAGCAGGTATATCACTTAATCTAAGAAAACATAGTTTTTTGCCTCAGTCTTTACTGGAAAGTGCTCCAGCCACACTGCCCAAGACACAGAAGGCAAAGGCAGGGACTGGGGAATGAAGAACCGTCCACTGTAGAAGAAGATCATGTTCAAGGCCATCTATGGAACCTGAAGGTGCATAAATCCATGGGACCTGATGAGATGCATCCGCAGGTCCTGTGGGAACTGGCAGATGAAGTGGCTAAGACACTATCCATCATATTTGAGAAGTTGTAGCAGTCTGGTGAAGTTCCCACAGACTGGATAAGGGGAAACATTACCCCCATTTTTAAAAAGGGAAATAAAGAGGACCCAGGGAACTACAGGCCAGCCAGTCTCTCCTCTGTGCCCTGCAAGATCATGGAGTGGATCCTCCTGGAAACTACGCTAAGGCACATGAAAAATAAGGAGGTGATTGGTGACATTCAACATGGCTTCACTAAGGGCAAATTATGTCTGACAAATTTGGTGGCCTTCTACAATGGTGTTACAGCATTGGTGGATAAAGAGCAACTGATGTCATCTACCTGGACTTGTGCAAAGCATTTACCACTGTCCTGCACAATGTCCTTGTCTCCAAGTTGGAGAGACATGGATATGATGGAGGGACTACTCAGTGGGTAAGGAGTTGGCTGGATGGTTGCACTCAGAGACTTACAGTCAACAGCCTGATGTCCAAGTGGAGAGAAGTGATGAGTGGCATTCCTCAGGGGTCATTATTGGGACTGGCTGTGTTTAACATCTTTGGGATTCAGTGCACCTTCAGCAAGTTTGCTGATGACACCAAGCTGTGTTGTGTGGTTAACATGCTGGAGGGAAGGGATGCCATCCACAGTGACCTTGACAGGCTTGAGAGGTGGGCCTGTGCAAACCTCATGAAGTTCAACATGGCCAAGTGCAATGTCCTGCACATGAGTCAAGGCAATCCCAAGCACAAGTACAAGCTGGGCAGTGAATGGATTGAGAGCAGCCCTATGGAGAAAGACCTGGGGGTATTAGTGGATGGAAAACAATTCGAGCCAGCAATGTGTGCTTGCAGCCCAGAAAGCCAGTCATATCCTGGGCTGCATCAAGAGAAGTGTGGCCAAACGGTTGAGGGGGGTGATTCTTCCCCTCTACTCTGCTCTCGTGAGACCCAACCTGGAGTGCTGTGTTCAGGCCCCCAACATGACATGGACCTGCTCGAGCAAACCACAGGAGGGCCGTAAACATGATCAGGGGGCTGGAGCATCTGCCTTATGACAACAGGTTCAATGAGTTCAGGTTGTTCAGTCTGGAAAAGAGAAGTCTCCAAGGAGACCCTATAGCAGCCTTCCAGTACTTAAAGGAGGCCTACAGGAAAGGCGGGGAGGGAATTTTTATCAGGGCATGTAGTGATAGGACAAGGGGTAACAGCTTTAAGCTGAAAGAGTATACATTTAGATTAGGTATTAAGTAGAAATTATTTGCAGTGAGGGTGCTGAGGCACTGGAGCAGGTTGCTCAGAGATGTGGCTGCCCCCTCCCTGGCAGTGCTCAAGGCCAGGTTGGACGGGGCTTTGAGCAACCCGGGCTAGTGGAAGGTGTCCCTGCGCATGGCAGGGGGGTTGGAACTAGATGATCTTGAAGGTCCCTTCCAACCCAAACCATTCTGTAATGATTCTATTAATTTAGAAGATTAAAATTTTAAGTGGAACAAGACATTTAAAAACCAAAGTGCTTTCTCATGGTCCTGTTAACAAACCCCTTCTAATATTAAAAAAAAAAAAACAAAAACAAAAAACAACCCAAACCAAAACACAAACCTAAATAATTGAGACCCTTGATTTGGGAACGTGCAGGAATGAATGAGGTGAGAAGGATTGAGAAAAGTAGTCTGGATATCTAGGACACTTATACTGTGGTAATCAAGCTATTTATACTTCCCAGATCTCAAAAAACTCATTAAAACAAAAGACAGCACAGCTATTCAAGGGGCAACTTCTTAGTGCCCCCAGTTTGGCTATCAGAAAGAAATAAATTCTATAGGCATAGTAATCCTTTAGAAACAAAACTGTCTATGGTCTTCAAGCATCAACTGGACTTTTTGTTTCTTTGTTTGTTTTGGCAAAATGATATAAACATTAACTTCTTACAAAAATACATATATTGTAATGGCTGAATGCAGCCTTTGTGGCTGTTGTAGATATATTTCATAGGTAAGAAGGGTATAAACAAGTATCAGATACAATTCAACATCTGCATTTTGGAAAGGTACAATTAGAGAGAGAATAGTCTGAAAAACAAGTGGAAAGAAGGGAAGGACTCAGTAAGTATACTTCTTCCTTTACTCCACTCCACAAAAGAATTTAAATTTACCCCTGTTTTTCAAGTTTAGCCCCCTTTCCCCATTATCTCCTTTCTTTGCCTGAAGAAATCTTTTATTCCTTTATTTGACTACTTCCTTTCTAACTTAAACTATTATTTTTCTCAGTATCTACATTCTATTAAATTAAATATAAGAAAAATAATGCACATACACCAAAACCATGGAAATCCAACATTTAAGTTATATCTCACCAAGCAGACGCAGGCTTGAAAATCTTTTGAATATGTTTTTCAGTTAGGATCACATCCTCTATTACACATTTGTACAATCATATAGCATAATTAATTACAAATCTCTTTTTAGAATATAATCTAATTATAGGAAAAGATCATTGATTTATTCAAGAACAACTTTCTTCTCCTTACTTAGAGTTCAACTAACTCCAGAAATGTTCTGTACATTTTAAATTGAACTTTATGAATGTTCTCACTCACTGAAAAGACCACACACTTGGGAAGAATTAGTCTTTATCTTGATTTATAAAACTTACATTACATTAGCTCTCCATTTTTAAACAGACCTAGTTACAGCTTTATCACTTATTACAGACTCATCTCATTCATGAATTTAACATGTATTTTATTCATATGTATGGACACATACACACATAATCTTCCTTAAATTTGAATAGAGCATTTTTGCCTACTGTGACAGTAAATAAAAACGTACAGGTTGGTTTTTTTGTTGTTTTTTTTTTTTTTCTAAAATTATTTCAAACTAGCATTGTTTTTTCTATTTTCCTTACTTCACAATACTTCAATGCAAAGTAAATACTGGAAAACAGACTGTAAAAAAGTAAGTATCCCACATGAGCCAATACCCAACCAGCTTTTCTGTCTTTACTATGGAATGAAATAATTTGTATCACTCTACTGCTTGGAAGTAAAACTCATTATTCTTAAGACTGGTATTGCTTCTAACATTTTACTAAAATACTCTTATGAAATACATTAACTTTTCACACTATAGAAACAAATAAAAACCAGCAGCCATTTTAACTACATATATTTGGGTGACCTAAGCGAGAAAAAAACACAACTGACAAAATTTCACCGAATGGATTAATTTTTTTAATTAGATTGAGACAAGTGATCTTTCATGAGAAATTATACCATTGTATCACTTTCAGTTATTTTTTTCAAAATTGTAAGCAATTTAATTATTTTTCAGTTAACTAATTTATTACTGAACTATCTAATTCAACAGGAAATATCGAAAATTATAGCAGAGTTTTCTAAGCAGGAAAATAATCCATGTACTGTGAATGAAGCACCTATTTTATAAATTTCTTCAAACACCAAAGTCAGTTTATGCTGCCCCTAAACGCTGTCTACTAGCAGGTTTTGGTTAAATACCATCCTACAGGGAAACACCATACCAGTTCTTCAGCATCACCTTTTCAGTTTTGTAACTTCAAAAGGTTTAGGCTACACACTTTGTTCTGACAAGTTTAGACACTTTCTGTTGCCACTAGAATAGGAGACTGCCCTGACAAGCAGGTGGCAAGAAGTCTTTGCAAAAATAACTGCAGCTGAACTTTGAACGTGTCAGTGTGGGTACTGACAGACTCCTAAGCAGTCCTTTGCAGGCTACACCTGGAAGCATTCATCTAACTTCTGCGCAGGTTTTTCAACCTAGGCATTACTTCCCTAATATCAGAGCAAAGACTTCATGTGTCCTTGTTTAAAGCTCTCTTAGTGTGTACCCAGTCACTGTTGAAACTGTAATATGGCCACATACCTCTACGACTTTCTGACCATGTATTAACATGGAAGGAGCTATCTGCACTTAAATTTTTAATGTTATTAAATAGGAATATAACACAGACTTTGAGAAAGCAAACAACATTGCATTGTCAAGTAAAAGCACATTGGTGTCTTTCAGAACTTGCAAGAACCATCACAAAACTATCCTTAATAGACTCTACAGTGATTTGGATTCATTATTTAATCCAATCAATTTTATGTCAGTTCCATCTGGAATCTCATCAGATTAATACAATTTACACCTCTCTACAGTAAACTGATTTGTTAAAAACAGTATTAATTTCAAAGAAACAAGGGTAAAATGTGAGTCACAGCATTTTCAAATGAAAACAAAAGAAACATTCACACAACAAAATGGAAATATTCTTAGTTTAATTTAGTTTTTATCTTGCTTAAAGTAGCTTACCAAACTGTTGTTTCCACCTGACTGTCATGCAGCTGTCGATTGTCTAACTGGGCAAAGAGAGGAAAAAGAACTTGAATCCCTCCAATTGAATGAATTGCGCTGTGAATGGAGTGGGTTACTATAGCTTTCACATCCTAAATTAATTAAAAAAAAAAAAGAAAAAAGAAAAAGAAAAATGTCAGTTAACCTCAATTTTAAAGGACAATCACAAATATAACTTTGGAACACTTTAACACTGAATTTAGTGCAAACTAAATCAGACTTGTTTTGACTTAGTTTCATTAGTTATGTTTCAATTATATACTGAAAGGCAAACTGTGCCTCATGGTATGATGAATATACTTCTTAATGAAGAAGTAATCGTCTTTTGTTCTATAAAGTGAGCAAAGAACAAACAGTTCAAGTCATAGGTATATTAAAAGCTGAAATAATATAAAATAATGTCTTTGTACACTAGCACACAAATCTTATTATTATCCAAATGATGTTGAGCTAACAGTAATCACAGAACATCAAATTAGTAGTACAAACCTGAAGCATAAGAGCATGGGGGGAGTGTACAAAAATTGAAGGGTTTTCCTTTGGTGAGGATTCAAGGCATAGCTGAGCATCAGTAGCCTTTGCATTATAAGTAAAAGCAATGCTACTTGCAAGTTTCCCATCATATAGCACTTGTTTATGGTGCTCAGCCAGATGAATGTCACTCTCAGATTTAAATTTGAATGTGCTCTGAAAAAAAAAAAACAACAAAACCCAACAAGTTTTACCAAGTAAATATTTTAAACAAAATACTTGCCCCAAAATGTGCAGAAAATACATTGGACTTGAGAGGGAATAGAGAAACTGTTAAACTTTAATTTTCCAGTAGTTTAATGCTACTGAAGTATGAGACTTTATTTTTATTTACTCCACATCAACAAGTCAATATAACATTTGGTATTTTATGTAGCATAATTTCTCTCTCCTTTCAGCATCAGTGTTAGTAAGTTTCAGAAGTAATTGCTTGGAAGAAATGTGTCATATCAAACAGCTATAAATATGTTTAAAAATTGAGTATGCAATGCATTAAAAATAAAGCACCAATGAAATATACTTTGAATTTTACTTTATATAAACTCACTTAAATTAGAATATGAAATTGTATACCATTTTGATTAAAGGAATAGTTACTTTTAAACAGCATTAAAACTCATGCTTCATTAGCAGTCAGAAGAATATATAAACAAGCTACTTACACTAAAAAAAAGTGCAAATAAAACTATAAATGCCATATTTCAAATTGATGATTCTCAAAGCTTCTACAAAGACAGACTGAACATTTCTATTATTCTTAAACATACCATGATTCATATCTGATCTAAAACTAGGTTCCTGGCAACACTGACAAATCAATCAAGCACAAGAAGATAGATTTCTGCCGTTCTGCAAAGCATTGTCAGATTTACTTGTTACATAACTATTGCATGTAACAATCATTTGACAGTGGTAAAAAGACAACTAGTAGTAACACCGTGCTATACTGATATAAGTAAAGCAAACTTCTTAGAAATGACCACCATATAATTATTTTTTTATATATATATAAAATGTTATCTTTTAAAATCTTTATTCAGTTTTAAATAATTTATTGCTGAGGTTAATGATGAATAATTTTTCTTGTTTTCACTGCATATAGCCATAATTCTCTTTATCCCTTTGGTTCCACCAAATTTTTCCCTCTTCCCCCCCCGGTAAGAAATCCAACATCATTAAAGTATTGAAAGTACTATCACTAGGGTTTTGGTTATCCAGGTTAAGCAACTTTGACATCTGGTACAAGCAGTGTGAGAGCATAAATACAGCAAAAAAGAGCTTTAGATTTAATGTATTCTTAGATGGTATAAATATGTATGGGATCCATAAAGAAGATTTAAAGAATACTTGTTCCTACAGGAATAGCAGAGGGAACAGAGAGTTGAGAATTACTCCTGTACTGCCTTCTCCAGTAAAAGCAGCTGTGCTTTATCAGAATCACTACTTAAACATCAGCAGCTCTCCCCTTTCCTTTAGCAGCAAGAGTTCTGCCTTTTGATTTATCATTCACCCCATCTTGCTACTGTGATTCAGTGATTGTAAGTAAAATATTATTTTGTACTATATAAGTGGCTCAAGCAAATTTGAATTTTCAAGAGTATTTTGTGTTTGTATGTGTGTGCATGAACGCATTGTGCATTTTTACTCCAACTATGTACATGACAAGAAGATTGTTACTGCAGCACTGATCAAGAGCAAACTCAGATTCAGCAACATATGGAATAATCTGATAACCCTCCCATACACATTTCAAAACAAGTTAAGAGGAGTGACACAGACTTGACAGGGCTATTAGGACAGGGCTTTGTTGAAACATCCCTTTAAAAACGGCACCAAACACTGCTATCAGATGCATCTCTTCCTCCTACATTATCTTCCTTGCCCCACTATTCCGTGCTTATCAGCCCCTCAGGATCTCAGCTGAGACATGCTTCTCTCTTCTTTGTTGCCTGGGAATCAAGATGGGTAGCAGAAAAAGCACAGTGAGAGCAAAGATGATGCTCTCATTTCCTTTCTCTTTCTGCAGCCTCCAGCAGCTGAAAGCGTCAACATAGTAGGTAAAAGTTCAGCAACTGCAAGACTCAAAATGAACATGCTTCATTACAGATAAAACCTGGGAGTGCAAATATTAAATTCTACTATGTTTCTACTAAATATAATTTAAAATTTCAAGACACTTGATGGATTAATCCAGGAAGACTTAACAGGGAACAGGCAAATCGCATAGTTCTACTGCCAGCATGTTTTCCTCTCTTTCCCTCTTAAGAGTTTGATCACGTGTAATTTCTATGCAATAGTTACTAAGTGTGGCAACTTTCCAATATTGCTACTCACACAGTCAATGTAACATTTTTTTGTTTAAAAAAAAAAAAGAATAGGCCTTTTGCTACAACTGAAAAATTTACTATTTCACCGTAAAATATCTATTTGCTTAATAAATAAATTTTTATGCTAAGGCATGCTGGTTACAACTAGATGCATTCAGAACGACATGTTGAGCAAGACCGACATGGAAATATTATGAACTGTTTCTATGTTACAACATTCTGCAATAAGCAGGTAATGTGCAATAAAATATTCTATATATAAATTAATATAAATATTTAAATCATTAAACAATATTATTTTAATTAATTCTCTAGTTAATCTTAAAATCCGTTGCTTCTACCTGTGTCACAGGATGGGGGTGGGACAAGGTGCAACTGATTCACTTTTCTGTGTAGATCAAGATCTACCTTTCCTGAATTCTGGCTTTGGTGTTATTTGCAACATTACATGCTACATATATTCACAGATGTGTGTCTACTGCACTGTCCTGAGCTCTGGTATGTTGGTAGACTATGCAGATTTCTCTGTATTTCGGAAGTCTGAATGGCAGCAGTTGTAGGCTAGAGGCATTATGAATGATTGTGAGGGTAGCTCAGTGACAGGTAAAATCATAGTCTCTTGTCATGAACAAAGCAGGCAGAGCACCAAATAAAGGAAGAAGAATCAGAATCCTGGGATATAGTGGACTAAAGTAAGAATTATAAATAAAAGGAACTACCACAGGAAAGAAAAAACACCTGTATTAAGACATTTTCCAAAAATTCTCAATTATTTTGAATAATACTCCATTGGGAGAAAACCTTTGGCACAACAGGAGTTCACAATGCATCTAGAATAGTTGCTCTTTTGGAAAACTTGAACAATTGATTCTCCCAGGTGGCTAACAGTACCAAATTTAGAATGAACAGGACATGTAGTGAACTACTTAAGAAAAGCTTCTGAAAGGCAATTTTGCATCAGCAAGTTATGTAAGGGCAAGAACGTGATCTCTAATGTCCAGCAATTTGAGCTACATGTCAATTGAAGCTCCCTTGGACCATGAAATACCATACTGAAATGTTCTGAAATGATGGACCTTTGCACCCGCACAGAATTGGAAAGAACTGACAGAAATAAACTTAACTGAGATATGATAGAGGCAAGCTGTGAGTGCAAGCCACAATCAGTGACCTTCATTTTTTCAGTCATGGGTAGATCTTGGGTTGGAAGAAGGTGAGAAAAAAGGGTTCTGTTTTGTCTTGTTTTTTTGAAATAAGGAAGTTAAAGAAAGAAATTGTGTTATTCCTAGGGTCCTGCTCTAGGAACTCGCTCCTTTTAGCTGCTATTAGTAAAATATACTTTCAGATTCTTGGACAAGGAAGGAAATTACTTTACAGAGGAAGGAGGCATTAACTGTGCTGGGAACACAACCTAAACCTAAAAACACGATATGCCAAAGAAGAATATCCCTAAAGTATTAAATTTAATCTAACAGACATTTTACAAAAAGTAGTAAGAAGATACATGTGTGAAGAAATGTAGTTTAAAGGAAGTCTATGAATCAAGGAAGGTAATTTGACAACACTGTAGTAAGGTTAGTGCAGTAACTACTGGAAACATCATTTAGTGTGAAAGCATGTATGCCTTATGAATCTTTTCAACACAAAATATCACATAATAATTTTCACTTCCTGAAACCAATGAAAGCATTACTCCTCTTTGATATCATTTCAGTATGCTGCTGCAAATCCAGGAACTTAATAAATTCATAAAGATTTATGACATTTATTATTGAGAAGTAAAAGGTTACATTACTTTCTTCTGGATGACCAAAAAAACATTTGCAGAAATATTGGTTCAAACAAAATACAGTATTAAGTTTGGAATAAAGTACCCCTTGTTTGCACAGGTGATACACTTCTCTTGACTGACTAAACATTTTTAGTTTCAAGGCAGGTTTTAACCATCAACTCTATTCAACAGACTTCCTCTTCTCCAAGTAACCTTGACATATATTTGGCTATTCACACTACATATACCATAAAAGATATTTTCAACTGTCACTGTCATTCAAGTGTTAGCTTTCATCAAATAATTTAGAGCAATAATTTTCAGCACAGCAAATTCATATTATTAGAATATAAATGTTGATTTTTACTTGCTAATTTTAAAAGTTTTTATTTTCATTGTATATGATATATACTAAAAAACTGAAAGTCTACTTCAGATGATACTGCTAATTTCACAGACTGGAGAAAAAAAAAAGGGAAAAATTGATGGTAGAAATCCAACAGTTTTTAGCTGGGGTTAGATTCATTTCCACTCCTTTCCCACTAAGAAGTTTCTGCCGACTTCTGCAAAGCATCTGCATTTTTTTTTGCTTGATGAAATAATACTGTACATAACCATTCCAAGACACAAGTGATTGTTCCTACTAGAGATCCAAGTTTATGCATGCACCATTAATTTGTCCAAACTGTCCCCTAAATGTCTCTGTCAAAGCATGACTAAAAAGCTCAACTTTTACTTCAACAGAACTGTTTGAAACTGTGCAGTTGAACAGTATTGGTTTATTATGCCTTGTTGAATGTTAATCTGCCTTGACTCAGGTTTTAAACATGAACAGTAAACAAAGTTATTCCCCTGGTATTCAGTACACTAAATGCAAAATTGTTCTAATCTGATTATGATCCAAAGTCATAAATTTGACATACAAACAAGTTTCAGCTATGCTTTAAAGAAGCAACTTGCACCTTTCCAAAAGCTGGTGGAAACTAAGGTTAGTTAGGATACTTGAAGAAATACTATTCTTCTGCCAAAAACAAATCACATAGCTCTACATAAACCTAAGAGAAATATCTACATGCATACATATCTTCGAATTATAACTATCAATTATTTTCTTCTTCTAGTTTTACAGTTTTTAAGATCCATTATTACCTTATATCCAGGTCCTAACTGATGTATTGCAAAAATCTGTGCGGGGTTGAGTGCTTCAGTGAATACATACACTGCTCCAAGCTGGCCACAGAACACTCTATTAGCATCAGCAGTCTCCGAAGAGCCAAGAAAACATTTATCATAGCTCTGCATTAGAAAGAGGTAATGTTAATCAAGTTTAGTCATACAAACTATACAATGAAATAATATTAATGCACAGCTACTGAAGCCAAAAAATAAAGGGAGACTGTAATTAAGAAAATAAATCAATCACTTGTTACTTCAGTACCTGATTCTCTGTAGTGAACAACTTCCTTTTTAATATCGTAGCATTGTTTCACAGGTCAGTATTATAATGCTGTTATGACTGGCTGCTAGGATTTGGTTCTTATTAATTTTTCAACATACAACAAAGAAAATTAGAACAGTACATTCAAGTACCAAATAACCTTCACTACTGCCTTCTAGGAAATATGAAAGCCTTGAATTCAGTTCCTTGTAATTATAATCAGAACTCCCACTGCTAACACATAAGAACACGCACCAAAATGCACTCTTCTTCCACTGTTGCGCTAACAGAGCTAAATATCTCTAGCAGAAAAAAAAAAAAAAATAAAAAAAAATTAACCAATTTTTCTAGTTTGCAAACTGGTGCACAGTCTTCCTGTAAGATTACAGCCTATAATGATTTGGTTTGACCCTAAACTCCCCTTCTGTCTTCTTCAACATCATAGTTGCTATTTTCCATTTGTTGTTAACAGAGGTGTTACCTTCCATTCTTCCTTCCAACAACTATCCCTCTGCACAAGAACCTTCTGCAGTTCTACATCTGTCCATTCTTATTATTTCAGTTTTGAAGTATTTTTTGTGGCTTTTTTTTTTTTCTAAATTTAAATTTATTTTTCAATAATTTGGTTAAGTTCTTCTGGTGCCTCGGAGAAAAAAAACGCTTTCAGATGAAACAAAGTTTAGAGCTGAACTTTCTAGAATAAAGATCCAGGAAACTGGAAAACAAGATGCAGCACAAGAGAACAACAGAAAGGGCAAGGATCTTTGCAAGGCTGTTCTCTCAGCTTCCCTGAGTCACATGTACTTTATTTAATGGACACGAGGATCACGCATCACTTTTTGACTTGAATCAGCAACCCAGTAGAATCTGCGTTAGGAAGTCTGCTTTTTCATCTTGCTTGGTTGCTGAGTTTTCCCCTAAGAAAAACTTTTTTTCACCGGAGAATGGAGTCAAATACAGTGATTTACTACAGCAACCGATTCAGGTGGATAAGCTATTATATTAACAAGGAAAAGAGGACTCTGTCTAAAGAGTTCAGGACGAAGTCAAAAATCTGGAGTTAAGCTTTGCAACAGGGTGAGAGAAGAAGTATCCAGAATTTTATCTCCGATTTATTCTCCTTTTGAGCAAATACCTCTTCTAGCTTTTTTCTGTTGGAATTTTTTTTTTTTTTTTTTTTTTTTTTACAAAACTAAAAAAACTACAACAAAATTGATTCACAAAGTTATATTCAGGATGTACAGTGCAAAAGATGGGCTATGAGACCACTTTGACTACGGGTAAATCTAATAGTGAAATTTCCTAACAATTTGCTGAGACACACATTCCTGCCTATTACAGGGTATTTTCCTTGATTATTCTAGTTAACATTAATTGTACAACAGCCATTGTAGCTCTCAATGGATTACAAGTTTTACATATAATTACATTCTAGGTCTGTTAGCCTGTAGTAATTTCCAGTTCTGTTTTTTGGTTTTTTTTTTTCATTCTGACCAGATTACACTTTTCCATTTTCTGGTGCTTCACCCTGGATTAGGTGTTTTCTTTAATTTTAACTGGAGGGGAGGGCTAACTCCTAATCTTCTGGTAACTTTTATTCACTTCTATCCCAGATGCCAAACAATTTGTAAACATTATTTATTTAATAAATATTTATATAATCTATACAATTTAGATATATAATTTATGTAATTTCTATAATACACATTTATTTATTTATTTAAAACTGGCACCCAATACTCATAGCTCATTGGTCTTCCTTTAGCTATCTCACATTTCCAGTTTTAAACCTGATGGACATCAACTGATCCAAGTTTGTTTGTCCATTTCTATACATCCCTGGTAGCATGTCATTAATGACCTCAAGATGAGTGGACTGCCAGATCTGCTTCATTCAGTGCCTTGGCCCAAATCCTCCTATTTTGTTGACATAAAAAATTAAATTCTTGGGACTTATGGACCTTGTTACTTAAGGACATAACTTTGTCCTTAATATTCTTGATGCTTATAAGCGTTCTTTCAAATGCAGACCAAGTGTTATTGTTGTCATCAACCTCTTTGCTTTTCATCACTTGTGTCAACTAATTAAATCCTACATCTTTCTTATCCTACAACAGAAATGCAAAGTTCTGTGAAAGATGTCAGGACATATTCTGACATCCCCATATTCTACATCTTGAAGAGAAGTTTTATGCTTTCTCTGATGTTACTTACTACAAATTAGGAATTTTCCCCAGTTAAGAGCTATAATAGCCAAACTCTTCCAATTTAAACTTCTATCTCAAAGTGTATTTGATTTCTTCTAAATAATTAACTCCATAAGGCATCCAGAGCTGATCATGTCTACTGACCAGCTAGCAATTGCACACATATGGTTATGTTATAGCCTGTCATGCATTAAACTTCATCTTTTTATCATAATTTTGAGCTATATTTACTCCTTGGAATATAAACTCAATGAGTTACTTATCACTTCTATTTTTTGGGAAAAAATAAAAATAAATTCACAGTGTCTACCAAGACAAATCTATGCTTAAAAAAATATAAATTCAACTCAGTCCTTTAATCTTAAACTCATTAATGCAAATTTAATGGATGTTTTGTTAATCTTAAAAAAAAAATAAATTAATAATGCATTTTGTTCAATGGTAGCTTTGGCACAGTGAGCAACTGAAAAATCTTGTCTTAATTATATTTAAACACATCATCTTATAATGTTCTTGTATAAGAAAAACTGAAAAAAGTAAGATGTACTTAACAATGTGCAATCCTGTCCCTTTCTCAGATTTCACTATTTTCACAACCTGTACTGTTAAATCTATCAGTATAATCTACATGAATATTTATGCACAATAGATGATGTAAAGGAAGAAGAATGAGTGGGTGACTTGCATAGTTTTTTTTTTCTCTTTTTCCCAAAAAACTGTTATGGTAAGGTATTTTCTTGTCATTTTGCAGGAGACTAAAGTTATATACAAGTGGAAGGGTATGAAGGTCAAATTTAACAAACTGGATAATTGATCAAGACTTTTCAAGGGAATACTTTTAACAATTTAACTTTCATATGAAACATATACAGTTAAAACAAGAGCTTCTCTTCCTAGCCAACATATAATAGTCCTAAGGAGCCTACATATGCACTCCCCTATTTTCCTGTTTTATGCCTTTTACACAGTTGCATTCATACATCTTTCCTGAATTTCTCCTACTTTCTATTCTATTTCCTACTTCTGATAATTTTTTGTTATTACAAAACAGAGAGCCAATGATAACTAGTCTCTTTCATAACTAACTCTATTCTCCAGCAGACAAAGTAAAACCTTTGCAGAGACTGAAAGGACTTACAGTAAACCATCTAAAGCTTGGTAAAACAATTCCACCTTAAGAAAAGACTGTACTTCTGTTACATGAGAAGATAGAAGGGAATACTGTGAAGAACATATGTATAAAAGGAGCAGTTCTTCCTGCTACTCATTTATCATCAAGGATTACAGATGCCCACACCATATAACTAGTAACTCAGCGCAGAACCTTTGAGACCTCAGCTGGCTTTTCAATCACATTCTCACCTATCACAAAATGTTTATATTACCAAGGAGAAACCATGCTCTGCAAAAAAAAGGTTTGCCTTTTCTTGCAAGTAGAAATGTTATGAACAAAACAAAGCATGATGATCAGAAGATTTGGCAAACAGAGCTTTAATTAACATCTAATATTTAAGTTCTGTCTTTCAATCCAACTTAGCCTCTAGAATTTAGCAAAAACCAGTTAATTTCTTTAAGTATAAAAGAGCTTCGTTATCATATACAGGCAGTCAGCAACAACTGAGAATTGTATTATAAAGAAATAACAAAAGCGTAGTAAGCTGATGAATCAAGCACCTCTGAACGTCCTGCACAGCTTCATCTGAAGGCAAAGCACAAGAGAATCATTTTGTCTGCCTTTCCCATCCAAAACTTTGAGCCAGAAAGAATGCCTGTTTTCTGCATCATTAAGTGCAGACTCAAACCTTCCAAAGCAGAAGGTAAAAATAAAGAGCACCAAGTTTCTGAAACTTATATAGACTTCATTAAAACAATTTACATATAAAAACGTATGCGTTTCCTGTAAGAATATGCTGTTCATTTGAACTCAGTCCAATTAATAGATACAGGTGTATTTACAGGTATACATGCAATCTTCTCCAGCTAAGAATGAGTGGTGTCTGCCTGTGGGACAAGCAGATGCAAGATCACTGTGCCTTTGCTCTGAGCTGACCAATGCTTTACAACTGTACGTCTCAGTATCTTTTAACTTGTTTGGATGGTCAATAAGGGAAGACATCTCTCTGTAAAAGTTCACTAAAAAAAATTGCTGAGTATTTCAGGGATGAAATTTTGTAGCAGTTAATTTGTACTCGCTAACAATATTAATTAAATATTAATACCTTAACAAAATATACTTGTTAGTGGGAGACAGATGTAAGACTTCAGACTTTGCTTAATACTATAAATCTCTCAATGTTCCTCCATGCTTCGGTTTTCTAGCTTTTACTTTTTTATCTATCTCATTTGTTTTAAACTGTAAACTCTTCATAGAAGAAATAATCTCTTACTAAACTTATACAGTGCTTAAAACAATATGACACTGATCATAGTTCAGGCTACTCATTTCTACTGCAATTAAAAAACCTACTTAAAATTTAATGTTCAATAACACAAAAAGCATAGAAATTTTTTCACCATTAACAAATCTCTCCACCTGAATCCAACATAGAACTTGATGTGATACAAAAGTGAGTACCTTTGTATGCACTGACAGTATGGATAGTCATTTGGCAGAGTAAATCAGTTTTTCTTAAGCCCTTTTCTCAAGCTAAATGTGTAAAACCTGTAACTCTATCATATTTCCTTACGGAAAAAGCTAAGTATTAATCCACTGTTATCAGTGTTGTCTATACAGTATCACATATTAAAAATATTAGTTATAACAGTCTCTCCAAACAAAATATCTGAAATTTTCATTAAAATAGCTATGCAAAATACTGTTATAAAATCCTCAATATGCTAAAAAATATTATTAATGTAATGTAACATTAATAATTTTTCTATAAGTACATAACTAATGAAGATAGATTAAAGGAGAAAGTTAAAAAAAAAGAAAATTTGCAAAGATCTAGAGAAAACAAATAAAGTATTTTTTTTTTCTTTTTCAATTTACTTTAAAGTGAAAAGCTATGAGAAAGGAAAAAAAAAATAAAATCTTACATCATTTGTGTTAACATGCCAGGCCATGTCACCATAGGATACCAGTTGACCATTCACATAACATCGTATTTCACTGTTTCTCCATCGATTATAGATGTGTACAATGCTTATCATGTACCACTGGAAAGACATGGAAAATCAGTACATAGTGGCACATTTCATGCTATAAAACATGAAGTTAATGAATATCATTAAAAATAAGTGACCAGTCTCATAAAGTTGCACAAACAGATGAATCCTTGCAAACTCATGAAATTAAAAGTCAAGTCAATGGAACTTCAAGTCCGGTCAGCAGAACTGTGCCTAGATGTAATGATACACCTACCTGCATCCCCTTTATGGCATTAGAGCCAAAAATGCTTACATACAATTAAAAAGTTGAATACACGTCCATTCCTGAAAGTGTAATTGAAACACTATATGCTGTAACACAAAACATAACTGAGTTCTGATGGGAAATCCAGTTCCATGTGCACTTACCTTAACAAATTTGTATCACGTATCTCTGCCTTTTCATCATAGCTCTCTGTCAGAAATTATTAAATAAAAGGAAAAAATTCACAACAGCAAATTTTACAGCCCAGTTTACAGTCCTGATTGCTTCATATAATTTTCTTTATCATTCCACCAATTTTTGGACAACTGTAATATCACTAAAAATGCATTTATAATCAAACAGAAAAAGCATCACAGTAAAACGCTTCCAAGTACACTATGGTGATCTTTCAAATAATCTGTTCAACAGGAATCATTATGCACAGGATGAGTAAATTCAAGAAGAAAACCTTAAGCTTCCTTTAAAACCAAAACTTTAAACTCATTTAAGACTAGGAATGGAAATGTAATCTTTAAGATCTACAAATCAACTCTTACTTAACTATAATGGGTGTCTGGGTATTATTTCAAAATATATACAAACCAGATTAAAATGGATATACTGGAGAAAGTCCAGAAAGGGCCACAAAGATGATCAAGTGATTGAAACCTCTGACACATGAGGAGAGGCTGATATGGGTCTGTTTAGCCTGGAGAAGGGAAGGCTCAGGGGGGATCTTATCCATGTGTATAAATACTTGATGGGATAAAGATGGAGCCAGAGACTTCTCACTAGTATCCAGTGACAGAACAAGATACAACAGGCAGAAAATGAAAAAGATGAAATTCCATTTAAACATACTAGGAAGGGTGGTAGTAAGCAGGAAGGACAGTGAAAACACCAGCACAGGTTGCTCAGAGAAACTGTGGAGTCTTCTTGTTTGGAGATATTCAGAATTTGATGGGACAAAATCCAGAACAACCTGGTCTAGGTGTTCCTTCTTTGAACAGGGGGTGAGACTAGACTGTCTCAACATGTCCATTTTCAATCTTACTGATTCTGTGAAAAAGTCAGAGAATCTGCCTTGAAAACACCATTTCATATTTTAATAATTTGGAACAGTAATTTACAATTTACTTGTCTTCCCTTTCTTGGTATTTGTTTCAATATCTATCTTTTGATTTCTATGTTCAGCTAAGTCTCTTTTTTTCAAAGCAGAGAACTACATCCCTAATTTTAATAAGTCACTTGGTGACTCTACCTGAGGTAAGTAGATACAGTGCGTACTAATACAAAAATCTTCCTCTCTGTATCAGAGAAAACAAACATTAAAAAATTTCACATGTTGATTTTTAAATCAGACAGAGCACAGAACTACAAATTAAAAAAGCATGCAGCAAAATATATCTTGAATTAACTAAATTTACATTTTAAACTGTAATTTAGTTTTAGCCAGGGAAATATTGAAGTATTAAAAAACGGTTTACTCTTTGTGTCATATTTGTCACTAGTATCAATCTAGATCAAATGAGTAACACAGGTTTTCAAAGCTAGTTTCTAAAATAGAGGATGACAAACTCCACTGAGTTAAGTCCATAATGCATTCTTATCAACAGGAAAATAAAGGTCTTCCTGACATTCCTGCTTGCTCACTTGATTCAAATCCTGTCATCCCTGTATTTTAACAATATAAATTATCTCATTGCATGATAACATAATTTCTTTCAGGCTTTCAGAGGAGTATAATGCCTAAAGTTCTTGGGGAATCCACACAGAATGTATCAATTGGCTTACAAACCTGCTATGCACAGTTAAGAATCCTTCAAATAATTCGACAGAAGTGGGGCGAGAGACTTCCAGTGCATTATTATATTTCTTTGTGCCTGATGTTTATCTATGCATCTTCTAATTCTTTGTTTCAATTTTTCTAGCTTCTGTCCCATTTTAATGGTTAAGAAATCATGCCTGATAATATGTAATTCTAAATATCAGCAAAGCCTTTTTCTACAATTTGTATAATTTTCCATCACCCTTTTGTTTGAGAAATTAGATTAAATACCACAATTAAAAGTTTGTCAAATTTCATATTCAAATTTCATATTCAAATTTCATTGGAACTTGGGGGTGCCTACTGTATGTTCCTGGCAATTAATAACTCTCTCTTATATTGATTTCTATACCTCTTCTACTGACATTTCAATTTGAGACACTTCCTCTGACTCATCCACATTGACTTGTTTTATAGTAAACAATGACGCAATTAATTCATTTAGCTTCTTTGTTATGATACTATGTTCTTCAAGGGCTCCTATTAACCCTTAGTCATCTAATCACCCCTTTGAACTTGAAAAAACCACCCTAAATTGTAATAATTTTACATATAATTTGCTACAACTTACAGTTTCCTAAGTATTCTTCATTTTGGTTCAACTTCCACTTTCTTAGCAACTTCTTTTTACTTACAAAGGTCTCTACTAATTTCTGTGCTAAGGTACATTGTGGTTTTTTTGAGTAATGGTATATTTCCTGTCACCCTTTTTGTATCTGCATTTAAGGAATATCGCTAGCACTATCAAACACCTGTACTTTAACTTTTTTTTTTTTTTTTTTTTTAAGTGAAGGTAGGTTTTTGCAGTTCCTTTAAATATAAAAATAGAAAATGCTGCATATGCAAGCATATTCTGCATTTTTCAAGATAAAATCAAGCAATAGTCAGTGTGAGCTCTCTAAAAAAAAAAAAAATAAAAAAAAAATCCAAATGCTTCTAGCATTTAAAAGTCTGAACTCTCATCCCAATAACATGCCAGACAGTTTATAGCAAAGTAATGCAAAGTATTAGTATGCTTTCCGATCTTCCCCAGTTCACTGCAGATGCTATAACCATCCTTATCATGTGGTTAACAATGTAATCTAAATAGTATGGTTTTCCTAAGTATTTACTGATTTTCAGTGCACAGAAGCTCTGTTATTTATTGTTATAATGAATTTATTTATTTGATTAGTTTACGTCTTTAATACAGGGCATCACTTATCTATTGGCAAGACTAACATCACTGTCACTCATAACTGTAAGTACAATTTCAAATGAGTGTCTACTGACGGTCAAGTCAACAAAGCTGGGCTAATGATGTCATTTAAAGTAGACATTCCAGTTTCTTGGTTTTTAGATAAGTAGCAGCAATCATACATGTATGTGTCATAATTTCCTATCACCTATGTCTCATTTATGTGAATGTTCTTTGCTGATGTTGTACAGGCATTTTTGTTGATTTCTCTCCTATTCTGTATCTGAGGACATGGTTTTCAGGACTTTACTACTACACAATGAACCAAACCAAGTTGTATAATCTCACACACAATTTTTCTTCAACTTTTAGTTGAAAAATCCCCCCCCACCACCTTTTATTTTTTAATTTTCAAAGTCAGTAATACAATTTTCTTTTAAGTTCATTCTGCAGTCTCCTTCCCTACATCATTTTCTCAAAAATGCACCAAGCCCATGTCTCTCTGCAATAACAAGAGCTTCCTTAGGTAGCACTCAAAGACACTTCAGGTAACAGCCTGTCAATTATTTCTACTACTGAAATCTTTCAAGCTTAAGTACCCACTGCTGAGTAAGGCATATTCCTACTCCATAGCACAGTAAAATCAGAGAAATGAGGCATCACACGCTAAGTATTTCCAAAATGTGGAGCTTAATTCAGTCTATACTGCAATTAGTAAAGGTGTAAAAAGCTTTTTGGGTTTTTTTTGTTCTTTCCTGTTTTTTACAAGGATTGATGCTGAGGCTGGAACTCAAGGGAGTGAAAATTACTGGGGGTTACTAATACACAAAAATTTCACTTTGGAGTCCCCAAAAAGCAGTATAGACATAATAAACACAACACTACCAAAACTAGTTTATCTTGGTTGAGAGGGCAGTCTATTATACTATACCCACATTTTCTATTTGGTGATATGATGGTGAAATTTCTCCGTGTATTTTTATAACTAGCTTGTATTTATAATGTTGTTAAAATACATGAATTAAAACCTACAGTAATGACTTAACATGTCTTAATGTTTTAAACTAAGATTAATCTTATTCTGCGTATGGTGTCATATGACATAGTTAACAGTGGGAAAATTGAACATAGCATCTTTCTGATCTGCCTACATAAAGCTTTTGACCAGCTGGCTTGAATACGTAATTTTACTGTGATTCAACAAAAATTAAAAAAAAAATAAAAAAATAAATTCAAAAGTTTAATGAGGATGACTTTGTTGAAATGTTTATGCCTGTAAGCAAATAGCTAGAAGATAGTATATCTGATGACAAAAATCATACTTCTCATGTTAGTATTTGGAGAGTAAGCTTTGTAAATGGGTACACATTTTTTTTCATATATCTACACATTCAATGCTTACACAGTGGAACCAATGTAATTAGGACCTAAATAACATGAAGAAAATAAATCTACAGGATTAAACAGGATATATTTTGATTTGTTGGAGCCAAGAATTCTATTTCACAGGTTTTCTTTCCTCCATTAAGTGTTATGTACCTTCCCACATACATATATGCACAGAGGTTTTTAATGAAAAAAATAATATCATATGAAACCACTTGCAAATATATTCTAGAAGACTTATTTCAGATACTTTCAAAATCTGACACACAACTCAAAGTGTATGAAGCACAATCTTTGAGAAATATAAAACTGGTGTGGAAGTTACATTTGGACATACTTCAACAGATCAGCAGATTATTATTTGAAACTGATATTCACATAATGAGCTATCCATGTACTAGTATTTTAGAATTAACTATTTTAAGTAGAATAGCAAGAGCTAAAATTTTCCAGGGATGGCATGAAGGAAACTAGTCATTCATAATAAAAATTATCAAAAGAATAACTTGCTAAAAAATGAAAGACTGCTTCTTCATCAACAACTAAAGAGTGATCAGCTAAACCCCAAAAGTTAGTTATCAATAACATTATCCAAAAGTTAACTATTTCATTTGTTCCTAAATTGAGTGTTTATCAGTAGCATCAGATGTGCTACTTTAAACGAAAACTGAACTTTCATCAAAGCTCTTTTCTGGTTATGAAATAAAATAAAATTTGCAAACCAGAATTGATTCATTTCAGTACACTTAGCAGATATATATTTCTAAGGCTTTATACATGCCTGAGTAATATGTTAGAAAAAGACATTACTATGTTTTAAAAAAACCCACAAACGATCTCAAAACTACATGACAGAATTAGAATCAGTGATTCTGAATCACAAATACATAACAGAAAAATAGTAGAACATAAAGCTGGTGAGCAAACAATGGCATTCTCTCCCTAAGAGATTGGTTTCTCAAAACAAGCACTGAAATTCAATACACAAATTCTAATGCCATAAAAAAAGAAATGAGCTTCACAGCAAAATATATACAAGGCTTCTATCAACAACAAACATAATGCTCAACGTACAGAAAAGTCAATGTTTCAGTCAGCTAAGTGAAATATTGAAACTGCAGAATCACTGTTCTCCTAGGACTACTAGGCATACAGTAGAAATGAACACTAATATGATCTAGAGAAATAATCAAGATTTACTATGAAAAATTAGAAGTTCCAAAACATCACTGACATAAAAGAAATTTCAGAGCCTTATATTCTTCAGCAACAGATAAAACTATAGCATAGCCAGCAAAATTGTTCCAGACATTGGCACCAAAGTTACCAAGTACAGAATGTTCAGAAATAGAATGATGACTTTTAAAAATAAATACAACCATTTTAGAAATACCCAAAATTCTTCCCTGAAGCTAATTAAGCAGTATTTTTAAAATTAAGTTGACTTTACAGAAGCGTTACTTTATTAATTATTACATTTTCTTGAATTGATTCTGGTCTGTAACGGATATAAAATTTGCATGATCAGAGAAGCTACTTATAAATAAGAAATTATTAGTAACACTATGGCACTAAAGGAATTTTAGCTTTTCTTCCCAGAAGCACTTTGTTGCATTTTCAATGTTACCCTTTACTGTAAATAAGACTTTGCTTACCTTGCGTGGCTGAAAGTCATACTTCACACAGTGCTGGAAACCTTTGCCTTTTGACTTCAATGATGTAACTATTAAGCAGTTGCCAACAAAATGAGCAGAATACCCAACACCTTTGCTAGTGCGGAAACTGAAAAGAAAGAATTATTAATGACATCTGAAAAAGGGGAACTACTGCTTAATAAAAAAAGTCCAAATATTACTTCAAATTGCTGTGAGAAAAAAACCCAAACAACTTAGTACCTGTAACTTAATTTCCTTTATATCTTCTGTCGCCACTATTTCTCTGGGGAAGTTACTAACTTTCATCACTTACTTGATTTCAGGCTACATTCTAAAAATCAGTACTTTCTTTTTCTTTACAAAAATCCATGATGGTAAATACTGTATCTATCAGGTTTTTCGCTCAATTTACTAAATCATCATCTTTTCAAATAAGATATATGATTGGCTGAATGGCCGGGCCCAAAGAGTTGTGGTGAATGGAGTTAAATCCAGTTGGTGGCCGGACACGAGTGGTGTCCCCCAGGGCTCGGTTTTGGGGCCACTCCTGTTTAACATCTTTATTGATGATCTGGATGAGGGGATCGAGTGCACCCTCAGTCAGTTTGGCAGATGACACCCAGTTGGGTGGGAGTGTTGATCTGCTCGAGGGTAGGGAGGCTCTGCAGAGAGACCTGGACAGGCTGGAGCCATGGGCTGAGGCCAACTGGAGGAGTTTCCATAAGGCCAAATGCCGGGGGCTGCCCTTGGGCCACAACAACCCCCAGCAGCGCTACAGGCTTGGGGAGGAGTGGCTGGAGAGCTGCCAGTCAGAGAGGGACCTGGGGGCGTGATTGACAGCTGGCTGAACAGGAGCCAGCAGTGTGCCCAGGGGGCCAAGAAGGCCAATGGCATCCTGGCTTGTGTCAGCAATAGCGTGGCCAGCAGGGACAGGGAAGGGATCTGACCCCTGTACATGGCACTGGTGAGGCCGCCCCTCGATTCCTGTGTTCAGTTTTGGGCCCCTCACTACAAAAAGGACATTGAATGACTCGAGCGTGTCCAGAGAAGGGCAACGAAGCTGGTGCAGGGTCTGGAGCACAGGTCGTACGGGGAGCGGCTGAGGGAACTGGGGGTGTTTAGTCTGGAGAAGAGGAGGCTGAGGGGAGACCTCATCGCCCTCTACAGCTCCCTGAAAGGAGGGTGCAGAGAGCTGGGGATGAGTCTCTTTAACCAAGTAATAAGGGATAGGACAAGACGGAATGGCCTCAAGTTGCACCAGGAAAGGTTTAGACCGGATATTAGGAAGCATTTCTTTCCAGAAGGGGTTGTTGGGCGTTGGAATGGGCTGCCCAGGGAGGTGGTGGAGTCCCCATCCCTGGAGGGGTTTAGGAGTCGGGTCGACATAGCGCTGAGGGATCTGGTGTAGTTGGGAACTGTCAGTTTTAGGTTAATGGTTGGATGGGTTGATTTTCAAGGTCTTTTCCAACCTTGATGATCCTGTGATTCTGTGATTTAAGTTGTAAAGACAATACATTACAGAACAGATGTGAAATGCCTTGCAATTTTATGGGGTTTGTAGAACAATGCAGCCAGTATAACATAGAAATTTGGATTTAAGGTAATTAATACGCACAATAATGATTTCTTTTTCAAGACTTATCATTTAGTTAAACTAATGATTTATGAAATTTTAGTCTCTGAGTTGTGGATTTATTTTCATTTGTCAAATTGATAAAGGAGTACAGTTTTAATAAAATAAGTTTTATAAGTGTTTCCAGCTTTCTTGTGACAAATATCATAAAGAGAGATAATACAGAAAGCTCACACATTTCTCTACTTATATTTGAAATCTAAACCACTGTGAAGAGAAATTCTGGACTTCTTAAAGAACATTTTGCAAGGCATCTTGTGGAAATTCATGAATAACATTACACACAACATTTTTAAAAATGCAAGTCTATATCTACAGCTATGTCAGTTCCTTCTGAAAAGCTAAGTATGCTAAAGAGAAGTCTGGTGTCATTAATATGGAGCACACTTTATACAGTTTTTAGTTTGTTTTGTTTTGTTTTTCATTTAAACCCATTAGCAATCAGGTTATAAAAATAACCAGTTGCTGAAATACAAGGTCTAAATGGTGAACTTCATAAATTCTGAAATGAAGCTTTACAAGTAGAAGAAAAAAAAAAACCTACTAATTTTGAATGTTCATATATTCTCCTGTAAGCCCACTAATTAACACTTTTTCATATCCTTAATGTAGGCATCTTCTAAAATAATTTTATATTATTACAATAATGATGTTTTAAATGGTTTCACTGTAACATTTTCAGCAAACACTTTTACTAGGTTTTGCATAGTAACATTAAGAGGTGAAAGACACATGCAAATACTAAATTCAGATTTTATCTTACTTAATAGCTGCTGAAATTCTACATTTTTCATCTACCTTATTATGCAAATACAATCGATTTTAATATGCAGAAAAATTGCATAGTTATAGATCTAATTCCGTGCTCAGAAACTTAAATCTGTATGCATACATTATTGAAGGAGAGAATCAGATTTTCCTCTTTCCTCAATGTCAAGAATATACCTGACTAACCACAACCTTCTGAAAAAAATAAACACCTTATAAGATAGGTGCTGTGACTAGACACTGAGATGGCCAGAGAATAGATGTTCTTTTCCTATGAGGGAATATTTAAAGGTCAAAATGAACATTCAAATTATAGAAATACTTATACTAATACATATTATATATATGGTTGGACTTGACGATCCCATGGGTCTTTTCCAACCTGAATGATTCTATGATTCTAAATGTGAAAAACAGAGTGATCAGGCTAAACAGAACAGGGATAATAAGATTTATAGACAACTCTCCACCCTAACGGGTCCTTGCACAGAGGCCCTTACTTCCAGTCTTGATTTCAGTCATGTCATGAGTTGCAGCGTACTGTGCCTCATGACCTCTGATCAGTACAGTGGTTCTATTAGCATTGAGTCTAATGTCTTGGTTTGCTCTTTCCCTTTAGCAGCTTAAGGTGCTGCAGAAGTTATATTTTTCCAAATTCAGGCTGTGTAAGTTTACTCAGTCTTCTATCTATCTATCTATCTATCTCTATACATTTTACACAATTCTCTCTCCACTCAAGCTGCTGTGCTAGAAAGGAGCATTATTCGCTGTCCCAGACTTTTGTACAGTCTTCTACACAACTCTCCTTGCAAAAAAAAAAAGGGCACTCTTTTTAATAAACCTAAAAAATTTTCTGTAAATAAACCTAAGATATAATCTATGAATGATAAAAATTACATACTGTCCATCACCAGTGACCTCAACAATGAAGACAACTTAACACTGCCATTCCCCTGAATCTTTTGAAGACTATTTTTAACAAAGATCATTTCAGTGATCTGGTTTCCACAATGACCCCACAGGCAGCTATACCCCATAACAAAAGGAACACTAAACAGCCTTATCAGAGAATATTACTCATATACATATATAACCGGCATTACCCACGTACACAAATAACCTGCACAACCACAGTAACGAATTTTGTACAATAAGGTTACAAACCTTAAAATACAGCTTTTACAATAAAAACAAATTAATGTGTCGTGGGATAGTTTGAGACTTTGATTTACCTCCTTGGAGCTTTATAACATTCAAAGAACTTTTCACTAGGTAGTTGCATGTCTCACAATACCAACTTTGTTTCTTAGCAACATAAGTCATCTCTACAAGGTAAAATGGTTTTGGCTAACAGAATCCTATTCTGAAGGATATTGAAAAAAATACATAGATTCACTACATTCTGGCATATGGTGTAGCAGTATTTGATAAGAGATATAAATTTTTTTTTTTTTTTAATTACGAACAGTTAATCATTGTAAATGCCATCACATTTTTACATCATATTTTTACCTGATAAAACATTACTAAAATTGTGTAAAATGCATCCTACTACTTTGAGCAGCAACTGGCAAGCAGTTTGGTATGTACTGAAAACACTGTACCAAAAAAAACCCAAAAAAAACCCCAGCAAACAACAAAACAATGGCTCTTGAAGAAATATCTACACCTTAAAATTTTTTCCCTTTCCTAAGCCCCCAGTTACTGGGCTGATTTTGTCACCATTATAGTCAAACCAGACTGTTCTTGAAATTTTAAAGACCAAATTTTCCTTACATGTGTAACTTCCTGGACTTCAGCATGCAAAGACAATTAAGCAATGAAATAATGAAAAAATAGCTCATTTCTTAGCTGGACTCTTCATCTTGGAATAGAATGAATGAATTTGTAAACATGAAGCTCATCCAAGATTTTACCCTTTATTTCCCCAAGTGAATTAGCATTCTAATACAACACTAGCAGAGAAACTGAGAACTCAAATATGTTCTCTGTTTACCTGAACGTAATAATATACAGATTATGTTAATCTTCACATTTTATTTCTTGCCAAAGGTAAAGTAGGATAGGACTGGTCTCTAGGATACTGCATAGAAAGAGAAAATGCACAGAGACAACAGGAGCAGTACTGCCAATACCCATATGGTTTTATGAGCCTTTAACTACCTCCCATAGCAGCCGGTATACAATTTTACAACAGATCATTCATAAACCCCTTATAGTTATGTTTCACTTCAGTCAGTTTCTCAGAGCAGCTACCGAATGTCATTAAATTTCAATAGCAGGTAAGCATTTTTCCATCCACTGGTGAAACTGTTTACTGATTCCAGTTTCTTTAGTTTACGATTTTATGAGCAATTTAACATATGATCATAGTACAGAGATTGAGAAGATATTAATTCATTATTGCCTAAAGAAAAAAAAAAAAAAAGTTTTTTTTTCCTACTAATTTTGGAATTCCATTATGTGATTTTGCAACTGTTCCGCATTATCTCATTGTTACTGGCTCTAGAGGAGGACTGAAAAGTCTAGACAGCTTGTTTTGTGGCTTTTTTGGGTTTGGTTTGTTTTTTTTCTCCTTGTCCCTAACTAAATAAAAATAAAATTTAGAAGACTCTTTTAGAAATTTTAGTCATTCTTCCATTAAATGGTTGTGGAAGCATTTAGACGTTTCAAGAACAAAAAAGCAATAAATATAACAACCCAGACTCAGTTCATCCTCCAATTCTTTTACAGAGCCCAACACACAATTTAAAAGAAAGCATTTCTAGAAAAAAGAAATGACAAACACAAAACCCAACCTTAATATCTAGACTGATTTTATCTAATTCTAGGCATTACTTAGAATTAATATCACCCCATCTCCTTTCTTAGCAGAAATAAATATAGAGATTTAGAGGATGGAGACTTCCCAGTTGAGATTAAGGTTAGTCCTGAATTCCTAAATTTGCCCTGTCTTTATGACAAAGGATCTACACTTCATTTTTGAGGAAACATTTCCAATGATCTATTAAACTGCAATATTATTATTACAATACTGTGCTTCATTAGAATTGTGATAAAATGACCATAGTATCGTGTGTCTAAATTTTTGAATTTTCCTGTTTCACTGTCAACTGACTGGATCTCAGATTAAACAATCTATCAGCATCAGATTTTGCACAAATTCTGAAAACAGAACTCAAGAGCATTCTTAATTTCATCACTTTTGTTTATTTCCTGGAAGATTTCATTATCAAATGCATTTTCCAGAGCAGTTCACTCCATAGTGTTCTCTGCATAGTACCAATTTCTTCCACGGTTTCGTAAAAGAAGTAGCAGTTCTTAACTGTAAATAGTATTCCAGCAATGCTTTTGCCAAGATTTCAGGAAGTGATCACATCACCTTTACTCTCTTCCCTGCTTGTTCAGACCATCCTTGAAAAGATCACATTAACTTTTTCAGCTAGAGCAATGAAAATGCAGTTTCTGGTCAGTTTGTTACCTACAATAACCCTTAACATCATTCTGTAATTACCGCTTTTTAATACTTAACTACTAATTCTGTAGGCATGGCACCCATTATTCACTGTTAGGTGTATGACATTGGTTTGCTTACAGTTAAGTTTGTGCTATAGAATTCTGAATCTTATCATTTGAACCTGACTGCTCTGCAACAAAGCCTTCTCCTTGCTGTTATTTATCATCCGTGTGAATGTGAAAGACTTCTAATTTTTCTTCCCGGATTGTCATACTCATTTTGTAATTGGTAAGAAAGCTACAATACTGTTCCAATATACAAGTATTAATAGACTGTCACTTAGCAGCTGCCCAACATCATTCTTAGAGATAATTATTTTAAAAGAAACAAACAACAAATTGGCTTACAGTTCTTGAAGTAGCACTTGTCATTTAGCTAATAACAGAACAGTAGCAATTTTCCCTCACATCTGGTAAACGTAAAAGCATGTCTTTGCTTCCCTTGTCCATTTTTAAGCATTAGTTTTCACATCATGGTCAAGTTGATATAATGTTGCTCTCCCCCCCACAAAAGATCCCTGGCCACTTCTTTCTGCACTCACTTAAAGGCTGGATCAGACCTAAGAAGGTGATTGGGAATAGCCAGCATGGATTTACAAACTGGAAGTCATCCTTGATCAGGCTGATAGCCTTCTATGATGAGCTGACTGGCTTGGTGGATGGAGAGGAAAGCTGGAGATTTTTATCCTGACTTTCTAGCAAGACTTCTCAACACTGTAACAACCTCAATGACAAACTAAAGATGAATGAGCTAAGTAAGTGGATGGTGAGGTGATCTGAAAACGAAATGAACTACTGGGCTAAAAGCACTGTCATCAGTGGTATGAGTCCAGTTGGAGGCCAGTTACTACTGGAGTCAGAAGGTCCAGTACTGGGTCCAATCTTGTTCATTAATAACCTGATGGTCAGAGTGCACCTTCAGCAAGTTTACAGCTGATCCAAAACTGGAAGGAGTGGCTGATACACCAGATAAGTGTGCAGTCATTCAGAGGGACCATAGCAGGTTGGAGAATCTGGCCAACAAGAATCTCATGAAGAACAGCAAAGGGAAGTGCAAAGTCCTGTCCCTGAGGAGGAACTGCTCCAGTCACCAGTATCTGCTGGATACTGACCAGTTGGAAATCAGCAAGTTCAATAATGTGCCCTCATGGCAAAGGCAGCCAGTGGTATCCTGGGCTGCATTAGAAAAAATATTGCCAGCAGATTGAGAGAGGTGATCCTTCCCCTGTCCTAACACTGCAGAGACCACATCTGGGTTGTTGTGTCCGGTTCTGGGCTGCACAGTACAAGGAAGACATGGACATACCAGACTGAGTCCAGTACAGGACTGAATGATCAAAGCTTCTGACACATGAGAAGAGGCTGAGATATGGGACTGTTTAACCTGGAGAAGAAAATACATGTATAAATAGCTGATGGCTAGGGAGTAAAGAAGACTGAGCCAGAGACTTCTCTGTGATATCCACTGAAAGGACAAGATGCAATGAACACAAACTGAAACTGATAAACTTTTTCATTGTGAAGGTTGTCAAAGACTGGTACAGACTTCCCAGTGAGGTTGCGATATCTCCATTTGTGAAGATATGCAAAAACCTGACTGGAGAAGGTCCTGAGGAACCTTTTTCTAGCTGACATTGCTTTTCAGCATCTCTGCTTCAAATGAGTCCTCTTTGAAATTGTGCATGCTACTCAGTTATTGCTTTTAAAAGAAAATTGTTTAAAAGAAGACGACAACAAGAAATTGTGAAGAAAGAGTTAATTTATATGACACATTTTCCACCTAGTTGAACAGGAAAAGATATTACAGGCCCAAAAGGCACACTGAAAGAAAATAAATCTTTGTTTGGTATCATCCTCTTGGTGGTGGCTGTGTGTGACCCAACCTTTCATGTGGCAAAGTCTAAAATCTGCATGAAGAAGTTTAGATGGATGATCTAGTTTGAATATTTTTTTCCTGGTTTTAATTTATTATGGCTTTGTTTAAGCTGCTATATAAAAATGGCAAGCTGACTCCTAATTTCCTTCAGAGGCTGGCATATTCAGTTTCTATTATGTGTATTACATGCACATTACATTTACACAAACTCAATTTTGGCATTTGACTTCTGTAAGACCGACTTCTTTCTGTGGCTCATAGAAAGCATTTGCAATGTTCCACTTGTTAGTCACAGAAGTTTTTATTTCCCACTCTTGATAAATACTCTCCTTTTACATATATTCCATAACAAGGGGTAACATAAGAAAATGAGACACTCAACTATAATTAAAGATTTGTGCATGCAGGTGTCTGTGTGTGAGATAAATAATTCATTCAGCATAGATATGCCCAAGGATTACTTGAAGAGTCTGTGCATCCAGGAAAATACCTATGCTTACTAGAGGGGTTATCCTTTATGCACTACAATAAGGTAGAGTTGAAAATCCGTATGTTCGGGGGCTATACTTTCTCTCCATGTTTGCAAGTGGCAAGAACAAAATATAAAAGACATTATTTTGGTATGTTCTGGGCTATGAAAACAGATGAAAACAAAGAGAAGCACACATCAACCATGGGGAAATTTAAACTCAAAGAAAAAAAAGTTTTCTTACTTTGCTAGACTCTTAAATTAAGCTAATAAACAGACACTATTACTATATTAAGTTACTTACTATAGGTAAATCATACTGTCAGTGGATGTCTTCTAAGAAAACATGGAATTGTTACAGTTGTAGCTAAGAAGAAGTATGCTTATTAAAAAAATATTCTTTATAGAGTATAATATTAAGGTGAAACCTAGAATTATTTTGAAGGAAGAAATTCAGGTTTCTTTGGTAACTCAAAGGGCAGCTTTGTGGGGTTTATTTATTGACATTTCAAAAACAAACTAATTAAGGAAAAATCTGTTTATTTAAGACAGATGTCTGATAATACGTGGCAGTTATTCTAAGCTATACCACTTCTTTGTAGCAAAGTGAATACAATCTAGAGAAAAGGTCTAAATCAATATACTTAAAAATGGAACCAGAAGTAAACTCCCTCTGACACAAATATGAAGTATCCATAATTCAGGAAAGATTAACACATGAAGGATTTTAAACTCTTTCAGTGCAGAACATATGTTAAAATGTATACTCAAAAATCTTAGACTTTAATAAGAATTGTAATCACATCATAATAAACATCAGAACTACATCACGGCAAAAAAATATGTACCAAAAAAAAAAAAAAATCAAACATCTGAAGTTATTCTAACCTAATGCCATTGATGCTTCTGCATTATATTGGAATCAGAAGGAATCATATTTATCACTCAGGCTGAAGGTCTTTCTACACTACTATCTGTAAGAAAAGCAGCATACAGCGTGGGCTGTACAACTTTGGAGTATACTTTTCCTGTTCTGAGGCAGTAATAAATTCTCAAATCAAATACACCACCTGAAGTTACCAATTCTGTAACATACATTCTGGCTGAGAAACAAAGTAACATGTTAAATTTCTGTATGCATGTTCAGTCCTATAATTGCATTTTTTACTGTCCTTGATAGACTGAAAAAAGAAATAAAATATATATCATACTAATAAACACAGCTATAGGCAACAGCTTGAAAAAAATCTCCATGGTAGCAAAGCATTATCCCAGATGTTAATTTAGAGAAAATTTTCTTCAGAATAAACCTAAATTATTTTTAATCAGATATTTGTTCCATAAAAGGTATGAATTATTTTGGTTTTCCAAGAAAATACACAGTAAGATTTTTATGTACTGATAGTACAAGTACCTTTCTGAGACTATATCTACTGGTCCTCTCCTCAGCTGACTACTAAAATCTTCTACTCTTTAATCTACCAGGAATGACTATGAAGTGAGAAGCATTACTTTTGGTTACTTTCCTCCTTGTGCTACTGCTGTTTTCCTGAGCTGATAAAACTTGATAGATCTTGCTAATGTCCAGTCCTCATTTGTCTGCACAGCTGATATACAGTCTAAGAGAATGAGAAAAGTCTACTAAACAGCAAATACATAAACAATGAACAAGTGCTGAAAAAATATCAGCATGTTCTGACACAACAGAAGGTTCCTTATTTTCCCTTTTTTTTTTTTTTTTTTTTTTTTTTTTTTTTTTTTTTTTTTACATAATTCTTTTTTCATCATTGGCCAATAGAATAAACATTTTTACTACTATAGCATAATCTCTAAATATCAGAGGTCAGCAATAAGTATGTAACTATTATTTCTATGTTTATCACGAAAGCAAACCTAAGTAAACTAAAATTGTCTCTCCTGCCATTGATGTATTATGAAATACAGCTTCCATTTTTGGGAACAGGTGATCAGTGAGCCATTTTTATGTTCACAGATCTACTTTCTATTACCTCTAGCTAATGTGCAGACAGTAGGCTCTGGAGTAGAACAGATCTGTTTTGTAGTACTGACATCAGATAAGAAACTCAAACACCAAACAGAAAATATGACAATATTCTCTGTTTACAGCTCTATGAAATCATGTATTTTAAAATTCCTAAAGAAACCACCACAATAGATTCCATGGTTTATCAACAAAGCATATGTCTTCCATCCATGGATTTGTAAATTGCAAAGCAAAAAGGACATTTGACTTTTAAGTGTTTGTAGACAGTAAGCAGCCATTAAAATCTGCAGATAATTGGGGGAAAAAAAAAAAAAAAAGTCAGAAACTAAAAACAGTGAGAAAGATTAACTGTTATTAGGAAGCCAAAATGAAGTGTAACTGTAGTGTTTTAAGTTACTTACCAATAGAGATAGGGTTTATCCTTATCTACATTGATATTGTTTAGCGGATCCATACGAAACCAGGTGTTAAGAGTAAACCCATTTTGATAAGGCCACTTAGCAATAGGAGGCAATGCAATTGCCTGGAATGAAAAAAAAAAAAGAAAAAGAAAAAAGAAACAAAGTCAAAAAATGAATTTTGTTAAAGGTAATAGCTTTCTAAAATCCTGTCATTCTAGATCTGCAGATCTCCTTTAACTTTCAAGTATTAAATATTTTAAAAACCACCTTCAAATAGTGTTTTTAACCAAATGCATTAATATTCCATCTATTTTAAAATACTTTAATTTTTAACTACATAAATTCTACCAATGGAGGACATGAAATTAAATTTGTGAACGGACAATACCAAGAGAAAAAAAGTAGAAAAATTACTTCTGCAGAAATTAAACTATAAATTCAGTTTTCAGTAAGTATTCATCTCATCAATAGACTTAAACATTAAGAACAAATTAATCTCAACAGATAGTACAATAGAGATTCACTGTTAAAACTACAATATAAAAACGGTTGTTCTCTGAGATTTAAGACCTATCAGTTTTGGGTTTTTTTTCCTGTGAACACTTAGTAAGGTAAGAGACTGAAAATTTTAAACCCATTCTCAGTTAAATACATTAATATTAAGCCATGCCCTGGGGGAAAAAAAAAAAAAAATCAATATTTTATTTTTATGGGCTGACTGATTAAGAGGCTTCAGAGAACTCTATCTCTGACCCTGAATACCTGATCTAACTTTGAAGTTAGGTACTTTTTGGGAGGAAATTAGACAAGATGAACTTCAGAGGTCATTTACAAAGTAAGTGTTTTCTTTGATAGCACTAAAAGATAAAACATTTTTTTCCCCTCAGTAGGAGAAGTATACATAAAATTAAGTAATTTTAAAAATTTAACAATTAAATGTTTGTAATAATTTAGAAATTACTGTAGAGAGTACTGATCACAAAAAAAATTCCTTCTCCCTCCATCAGATGAAATATAGAGTATTTTACACAAAAGTAAAGGAATAATAGCCTTTAATACTACTAATTGAAATAAGTTGCATATTAATACAAAGCTGAAGAAAATAACTTTATAAATAACAATAGGATGTTATTTCTAAGTGTATCTAATGTATATTTTTCAGTTTCAGTAAAATAATTTAAACTCTTACTACACTTTAAAATAATAAAGAGTAGTTAATGAATCCATGGTATTGTGTTCTTATCAAAGCTATCAGCAATACTGAATGAGCACTGGCACAGGTTGCCCAGAGAGGTTGTGAAGTCTCCATCCTTGGAGATGCTCACCACCTTCAATCCCTCTGTGATTCTGTGTGATATGAGTCACAGTCAAATTTTGTACTCTGATGATTCATACTGAAGACTACAAACATTGTATCAAACTCATTCACTGCTTAAAGTAAGAATGGACATAAGTCTCTGGGCAACAGAGGATTCCATGACACCATAATAAAGTAGGTAAAAAAAAGGTACAGAGTGGGAATGACTTTTCATTGGTTTTATATGAAAGGCAATTGCTGAAAGAATTTTAAGAGCAGAGAAATAGTTTATTAAGAATGATAGGGAACTCATAGTAAATTTTACAATTAGATACAGCAGTGCACTCAGATTATGCTAGTATTTGACTAGGCAAAAGAAATAACACCAATTCTGCTGCTAGCTTGGTACTAACTGCTCAGTACTAAACATTTTAAGGAACTCTTTGGGATATCACTCCTGCCTCCTGAGAGGGAGTTCCCCCGCCTGAAAAGGAAAAGAGCCGTTTGATGACAAACAGGAACAACACCCGGGAATAGTACCACCACCACAAGGCGTTCTCTAAGGAAGTGACTGCTGTGCTACTTCTACACACTGGCAGGGACATAACCCAGACATGGGCCGAGCCCTTCAGTTAGGATAGCGAAGCAGTGCTCACCAGCAGATCAGCAGACTGGTTCAGTAGACTCTTGGCTACTTCATGCTACCACTGAAATCTTGCTTATACAAGGAGCACGCACCCAACTTATCATGCCAGATAAACATTATGATGTTTCTCTATCTGATGTCATCATTATGCATCACACCTGGAAATCTGAAATCAGTGCTAAATTTTATCCAGTCTGTTTTTTCCTAATGAAGTACTTCATTGTATAGGTCATTTTGTAAGTAATCACCCCTAGTCCACTTCAGAGGATGACCTCTCTCCAGAACTTCATGCTGTAATACAACATGCACTACTCAAGAAATGCAAATTTGAAACTCATATTTCTTGATTTACAGGTGTACAGTCAATGATGAGTGGTATGCGGAACAAGACCCTAACCAAGGAAAGAAAAATGCCTCTGGTACATTTCAATCAAGAAACCTTATGCTCCTGTAACCGATGCACCTCTTTGGACAGGAAGGGATATTTGAAATTTTTCCCCTGCAAAACATTTTTTGAAGCTGTGATACAAAATTATATTTAAGAGAGGTATTTCATCAGGGTTTGCCTCTGAAGCCCAGAAATGTCAAAGCAGTATGTGCTCTTACAGACATTCATATTCTGCAACAGCTGTCTTGCTGCTGCATGTACTTTCAAGAGAGGTTAACCGGTTTTAATTTAGCAGTAGCAAATGAAACTCTCTCTTTCAAAACTCAGTAACTAATTCCTTACACAATACGCCCTATGAATTTTGCTGACACATCTGTCTGTGCAGCTGAATATGAAACAAGATCAAGGAAGTGATCTAGCAAAAAATAACTCAGGTGAAAACCAGTTATTTTTAAGCCAATTTATTTCCCTGATGCAATCTGCCACACCAGCTGTATTCACACAGAACACGTAGTGGTTTACACTTAAAGAAAACTATTAGTGCTATTGAGGAAATACAATTAGAACAGCCCAAGAGAAGCTCCTAAGAACCTTCATGTCCTAGCATAAAAAGACAGGGTTCTCAGGATTATTTCCCCTTAAAAGATTCTAAGTTATACCATAAGCATGTACCATTCCATACCAGAATGGAACTGAACCTGATATCTGGATATCTCATTTTTAAGCATTTGTATTTACTACCTTAATATTCATATGTGTATATCTGTATACAATATTTGAATTTATTTGTAGGTTTTTCTGAACATACATGCAGTGAATAGAAGAGAGAATATCTGTTTGAGAAGGTTTAGAAATGGAATACAGTTTCATTGTCATAAGTTATCTCAAAAAGTAAAGCCAACTGAAGACTTCATTTAAATCACTGCCTTGAGGAAAACAGCTGATGGAGTTCAGACAAAACCAAAAAAACATATATAGAATAAAACTTATGACTAAGCTTCCACCGTAAACTGTGATTACATGGATGAGCTCATCCCTATATTTTCCTCAAGCCTCTGCTTTACATAGCAATTACATTATTGAACTAAAATAACACTGTTTATTGGAATTCTCAGGTTTCACTTTCATGATAACTTCCCCACACAAAAATCTGCTATTTCTCATTGCATCCTCACAAGTGCAACTTCTCAACACTACAACTACCTTGCAACCCTATGGAAGGCAAGGTCTAGACTACTCTAGCATGTATTTCCCCCTCTCGTTTCAAGAATTTCCAAAACCAAATGAAAGGAAACGCAAATGAGGAGCAATTTATTTGTTCCGCAAGTTGTATTTTTTTTTTGGTTGAAAACTTACTGCAGCACTACAGCCTGGGAAGTTGAAAAAGGTATCAGGCCCATGTCTCTGTGGCATCTGATTAAGGACTGATAATAGTTTAACCGCATGTCTTGGCTGTGAAAATAAGAAAATTGCACAAAAGTCAATACAACCATTTTTGTACTCTCTAGGCTACAACGGAAACTGGACGGTTTTCAAAAAACATAGCAAATAAACTCTAAAGTAGTTTGTAAAATTACTTCATAAACATATGTTCAATCAACACAAAAAAAAAAGAAATTCAAGTTTATAAGTCCCAGGAGACAATTTATGTTAACTTCAGGCTCTAATGGAATGACACTTAATGCTTTATCTGATCACAGCTTACCCAGATTCCATTTTCGCCTCGAAGCATGCTGAACAAAAGCTTCAACTCTTTGACAGTGATGCTGTAGCTGGCAAGAACCCCCAACATATCAACTAGAAGATCTTCAAAGGAAAATAAAGTTATTCTGAACTCTGAATTTCATTGTTTTGACAAAAAAAAGCTGAAAAAGTTAGTACCTTTAAAAGTAAGTATATTCACAAATTCTAAAAGTCAAACTCAGTGTCTTAAATATTTTACAAAGGTTTTCATATTCAAGTTGGTTTAGTTATTTTTAGAAATAAATTTTCATATGCAGTTTTATATTTTGCATCACACTTTGAACAAAGTATCTATTTATGAAGAATTAGTTCTTCCTGTTTCACAATTCATCATACATTATGAACAGCTTGCTCTTTTTTGTTACATACTTTTGGGATAAGGGTTTCTTCATTCCTCTAAAGTTAGCATCTTTCAAAAATTTCTGACCTAAAAGATGACATTATTCTTTAACTTAAGCACATCACACTATACTATTTGTATGGTTCCCACAGTTTTGCTACAGTAATAATGCTTCCAATTTTTACCAGAATGAAAGGCCAGGGGAAAAACAACCAACCAACCAACAAGAAAAACCCACCCCAAAAAACCACAAGCAAAACTCCACAAAAAAAACCCACAGCTAGAAAACAATAAAGAGAAGCAATCAAAATTGCTAACGAATTTATGTAATACAGCTTTCATTAAAACATCTCAAAATCCATAAACTTTTAAAGTAATGACATGAAGTAGCCTGCCTTTCAGGGAATATCAGGTTTAAATTTACCGCTAGTACTTGGATCTTGATTTTATAACACACAATTTCGTTTTAAGAATTTGTCAGCTTGTGGGATACTGGACCTCATCTTACACTCCACACTTTCTTCTGGAATAAAGCACACTACTAAGAATTGCCACTTCCTCTAGCAGGAGGAAAACAATTTACTTATATTCACAGATGTGGAATAAGAAATTTAATTCAGAGATAAAGCAGTGAAATACAGAGTTTCCAGACCAAAAAAGCTATGACACAAGAGAACCAGCATTAACAAACTTTTTCAATCTGCTCATCAATCAGAAAATTCTCCCCATAAAAGTTGTAGAAAACATGAATAAACTTACATCTTATTTGCTACAGAAGACTACACATTTTTCTTGTTCATTAGTGAAAGGATGACTCTTACAGGTGCTGACAAAGAGTAGTCTTAAAAAGCGTCCACCCTTTTCAAGGACATTTCACATTGATATTTTGTTTTCAACCAAATCTCTCTGCAAATCCCTTATGTGTGTGGTTTTGAGTAAAACCATCTAGATCAATTCAACTTGTTCCACTCTGAAACCAACCTCTGGTCCGCAGTAAGCAAAAGGCACATGTGATGAACGAAATATCATTTAATTTACAGGAGACATAGTAAGCTGTTCAGTGAGTGAAACTGCATGTCAGGAAAGGCAAAAGAAAAACACTGTAACCTGCAGATATTTTCACCATAAAATCTGAATATATTCCTAATGTTCAAGTATAGACTTTTTTTTTTTTTTTCTCCCTTTCTTTAAGGGAAGGCTTTATTTAATCTTCCCTTTAAAATTAGTGCTACATTATATTTGTAACAGAATTTCTTAAGGGAAATCAAAAGAAAGCTAAGAAAACTAACCCCCCTATTCTCTTGTGATGGTGAATTCTATGACTCAGCTCCTCCTCTAGTACCTACGAGCATCTGCCCCCTTCACTGTACAGTCTCCAGCCTGCAATGTGAAGCTGGCAGATTGCTCATATTGTACGTGATTAGAAATTGAGAATAGTAACACACTGAAAACTCAGAAAGGGAAATCAACACAAGTGAATACCAATCTTTGTCTAACGATTTCCCAATTCTTATTTTGCATTCTTAACTTGCTTTTTAGATCCAGCTACCTCAGATTTTGCTTCCTTTAAAAAGTGTTGTGTAGAAGCAAAGCTGTGTGGTGAAAACCAGAACATCATTAAAAAAAACCTTCTAACATAGATGACAATAGTAAAAATTAATATGGCCAAACACAGAAATGATTGGCAGGTTTTTAAAATTACAGAACATGTGCTCCTTTCTTTCACTGTTATAGCCCTGTACTATATGGCACAGATAATTTCTTATTTCTACTGAAGATGTTGAGAACCCACAGATATTGGAAATACATATTTATAAATAATGAATAAAACATTGATGGAGATAAATAAATGTAATCTCCCTAACAATGTAACTCTGGGTAAAACAAAGACAGGGAGCTCAGTAGGTAACAAGTAAAGACAAAGCAAAGAACATCTGTGGAAGCTGAAGCACTTAATGCTACTTAAAAATATTGCTGTAAACACCTCTAAAGAAAGTTTGCTTCTTGTTTCAATCTAACAAGACTTAAAAAGAACTGTACTCTATTACATAGCTTTATTCATAGTTATTAAAAATCTCATATAAAAGAGTCCACATCTGGTCTATAAAACCTAATAATCCACTCATCTATAAATGGACAAAGGTCACAAAACATACTACAATTAGGATTTTTTAATTTTTACTTCATTTTTTATATTAAATAAGATCATATATATATATATATATATATAACTGGTATCTATGCCCTCATTTCAGAAACATGATTGTGTAAAATAGTAGTAAGTGCATAAGAAGAAAACAGGCACCATTTCTCATATTTAATGCATTTCTAAAATGCACTGAATGCAACAGATTTTATTTCTGTTAATGGCAGCTTCTGTCTACTTTCATACTAAGCAGTTTATATATGATCTATAAATTAATTGAAGGAATGTTTAATTCAGTCATAGACTATGAAAATACAATGAAAAAAGAGCCTGTCTTTCAAATAGCAAAGCACGTATCAAAATGAATGGTATGGCATTACCTTTAGAAGACTTATTAAACAGCATTGGAAATGCAACTTATGGAAAACTACCCTCATGACTCCTTAACCTTTTAAATAACAGACAGCCATGAAATTGTGAATTTTAACTCTGTTGGTGAAGTAAATTAATTTCTATAGGTTGGCAATACAGAACGTGATTATTTTGCAGTTTTATGGAACCAGTTGAAAGATAAATGCTTGTTAACAGTCTGTTAATGACAGAGCAGTCAAAACCTAACACTGTTGCTTAAAAGCTAGGAACTGTTTCAGTGCTGAAGAATACAGCTCCAGCAATTTTAGAACAATTACCTACAGCATCACAACAGAACTGCGGGAAATAAAATGGGGCACAAGGGAGGCATATCCACTCTGTATGAGTTCAGGCTACTCTCTCATCCAGCATTCAGACTTCTTTGAAGTCACACTAGCCCAAAAGATGCCTCAGAGCAGATGATCTGCTTCACTACTAATCACCTGAAAATAGAGAACTGTAAAAAGTGAATCCCTCAAGGAAGATCCTGTGCAGCTGTTAAAAAAACAAAAGTGCCAATCCCCTATGCAATTATCGCAGTAATCTTTTCGCCTTAACCATTGATAAAGTGGCTGACCATCCTCTATCTTAGTAGAGCAGACTATCACAGTACAAAGATGACTTCTGACAGGTGGTGCTTCTGGAAAGCAAATTAGAATACAAGTGGCAACGACCCCATTTGGATTGCAACTGAGACTTTCAAGGTGATTAAGCTTTTATTTTGGCCACAGAATCTGAAAAATCTCAAGAAGATATTTAAAGTGTTGAGAAGTCTCATGAATCTGATAGTCTTCATCTAAACAGAAGTTCTCACTCCAAAAGATTTGGTACATGTTTATTTGCTGTTGTCTTACTTTCATAAAACCAGAGAGGAGTGGCTTCAGACTGAGACTGCTCCTGAAAGTGTGCTGTCAGAACATAAGACAGAGATTACGCCTGCATTGTCTATTTAAACCTTATCTAGGTCTAATTGCAGTGTTTCACAAAGGAACAAGTGAGATGCCCTAAAAACAAACAAATAACTCCCCCCAAACCCTAAAAAAACCCCAAAAAGCTGTATCCTTTACAGATGATAAAAGCCAACTGCAAAACACTGGGCTGACAGAGTACTAGCAACTGTTTTGGGAAGAAAGTGGTACTAACTTATTAGGAATAAGCACTAACACAGCTCTTGTTCTAAACATCTTCCCTGAATGTTAAAAATCATTTTGCCACAACATTTCTTACTTTATTCTCTGGGTATGGAAAGATCATAAACATTCCTGGGGCAAAAAAAGTTCTACAGTCATCTGATGTCAATTATGACCTCAGCATCTGCATAGCAGATTAGGGAACAGAGATACTGCATTAGTTGTCACTGATTTTGTCATCAGGTGCCTACCACTGAACTAGTTATTACATGACCATATTTACTACTTCTGACTTATTATCAATGTTGTTGACATTTGTGAAAGGGTGGTGAGGTACTCACAAAAATCAAGAGATAAAAGCAAAATTACGAACTTAGTTGCTTCCGTGTCTGTGTCAGAAAAATTCTCAAATCCCCCACATTCTCATCTATTTACAGTTATCAGAGAAAGAAAGACCCTACAAAGTGTGATTCTGTCAAATCCCTGCTCATGACATACAGAAGACTATTCTGATACACAGAGCTAAAATGCCATCAGAATTCGAAATTTCAGTTTTGTTTTTAAATTTAATATTTGCTCTCAAATGCAAGCTTACTGATGTCTTTTCTGCAGAAGGTCTTTTTCTGAAATACTGTGTGACCACTCAGAAAAAAATTAATGGGGTAGAAGCTCCATTAATTTTTTTATTAACGTACTACCCTTGGCCTATATTAACAGTTGTAAATTCAGAGTGATTTTTCAGTTCTTAGATGCTCCTTGAAGCCAGATCCTATACTCTTGATTTCTGACTTCTACAATTAGTGGAGCATTTTTTAAAATTTCTCTCTAATGGGAACATCATTACAGTTATATACGCCACATACAGAAGTATTATTTAGGGGACCTTAAACCAGACAAATTTTATTGGTATGACTACTGATGGCTCATTATTTCCATGAGTGAAACCCAGAAAAATTTCATGATAGAAATGTTTTCATCAACTAATATCTTATATTTAAATTGGAATAAAACAGAATCTTTGCACTTAGACGATTCTGACATATTTACACGTCCTGCAAAACAAAGCATACTTGGCTAAAACCACTGGCTTATCAAGCTGTTGATCTGTTATACTTCAGTCTGAATCTCGCAGTACACTATTTAGCATAACACTTCTGGTTTTAGCATTTACACATATATTTCTAATAAACAAAATATTTCTAATAAAGTGTTTGCTAAGACTTGCTTTGAAAAATGGAATGCAGCTTTTTCAAATAATGTAACAGACACTTTTATAATGAAAAAAAGCCAAAGACAAAAAGATTCCTGAATATGCCAGTTTTCATGCTGCTGTTACCCTTCTCTTGTTTCTGGTCTGAAATCCTTGCTGGTTTACTGTTCCACAAAAGCCTAGATATGCCAAGAATCAGATTATCAACTAAAATCTTACAATTATAGAGAAGACAAACCTCTTCAATCTTTCAAAAATGCCTTATAATTTAAGCATCCTACTATCAGTCCCAAACTATACAAAAATTAAGAACTGCTTTCACACTTAGTTGAACGATACTGACTGGCTTAAGTTTCTCCCCATGAAAAGTAAGTAGTAGATAAATGCTAATCATATACAGCTCTCAGCTGCTGTACTTTAAATGTGATACTCTAACCAAGTAATTTAGGATTGCAATGCTTACCCTACTATTGAGAGGACATAGGATGGATTAACATAAACTCCTTCAGAAGTATTCTGAGAACCTTAGCTGTGCAACAACATAATCACTTATTTTCAGTAATCAAAGTATGTTATTTTTTTAATGCTGTAAAAAAATTATAGGACATTAAAAAAGGTATAAATCTGAAGAGATATTATAGGGAGCACAACTATACATTATGAAATGATTGTTTAATATAATCCAAGTGTCCAGCATTTAAAGCTATGAATAATTTCTGATATGCTGTCAGATGTAGGTTATGTTTAAAGTGGATCATAATAACAATTCTAACATCTGAATAATTCAGAATGATCAATGCATTTAAAAACTAAAATACTACCTTGACAGTTAAGAAATCTAACATGTACTGTTCTTAATTATGTTCAAAATTGCTTTTTTAATCACTCAGATAACATTATCTTCTGAGATGAAGTAACAGGCAGTTATTTTAAACAATGTATCTACACATATTTTAAACTAAGAATACATTTTTGTCATTTTTCTGAAACTGATAAAAAAAGTGCTCCTGACTCAATAGCAGTACTAACCAAAATAACACTTTAAGTAAAAAACAAGACATCTCAAACCCTTTCATAATCTCAAAATTCTGACAGTTCAAGAATGCAATAATTATTTTATCAGTTGGCAATTTATACCTGCAATCATGTCGTCCACAGTACTCATCTTCAGCAGTACCTGCTCAATTAAACCAACTTCCGTGCTAGTCTGTAAATTACGGACACTTTTACGTAGAATTGCTGTGAACATACTCCAGATTTCTGCTTGGCACGTTACATCACAGTGCTCCAAAAGCTCTGACATGCACGTGATGCTCTCTGCATCCTGGATTATAAAGTTCATCTCTAGATCAAATTCGCCACCAACCAGCTACAAAAGAAAACAAGAGCAGCATTACAATGTGAAATACATAGTTTACTGTCTTTCATACCTTTATTGCGACCAACACTATTTTTTGCATGATGACAGAGGAAATTTTGATAAACTCACAGCCATGATCTGTAAGACAGCAAATTAAGAATCATGCTATGCAAAAAATATCTTGTACAAAATATATACATTAATATCATAAAATACTACCTTCAATTTTATGATAGTGCTGAATACAACACTTTCATAAATAGAATCAAAAGTTATTTTAAATATTCTATCCTATAAAGTAATTGAAATGGCAGCCTATCCCAGAGAGATGTAGTGCAGAAGCTGAGGAACCTGGAAAGCTCAAAAGCAGCTGAGGCTTTCCCACAGTTCTCTGAAGAGAAATTTGCCTATTCAGAAATAAAAAGACACTGATAATAACTTAGCTATGTTTTCTCCTGTATAAGCCAACATTTGCCCTTAGTTACATGTTTGCAAGGCCTTACTGCCCTTTCCATTGTACCACGAAATAGTCATGCAGTCATGCTCAGAAATAGAATCAGTGACCTGCTGTGGACCAATGCAAACATGGAAAACTTGCTTAATTATATCACAAATGAGTTCATCATGTGGCCAAGGAAGCCTACTGCTGGTGCAAGGGAGAGACAGCTCTGGGAGAGGAACAAGCACTCAGATGAAAACGATTTAACAGCAGTACTGATCGAAGTACAGCCTGACTCCTATCCACCCAGATACTTGCAAAATGCTACCCAAGGTGCTGAGCTCCGATGAAATAGCACAAATACCAGGCACATTTTAGAAGGGGCCGGGGCCGGGGGG